>NC_052146.1:8219498-8582221 GCF_902713615.1 Scyliorhinus canicula
AGAATCGGGTCCCGGGAACGGGCGTGAAGGCTGCCGTGAATCACGGCCAGTTTCACAGCAGCCTTTACGACTCTCCGCATTTGCGGAGAATCTCGCCCTAATAATATAAAAATCTTTAGTGTCACAAGTAGGCTTACATTAACACTGCAATGAAGTTACTGTGAAAATCCCCTAGTCACCACACTCCGGCGCCTGTTCGGGTACACTGAGGGAGAATTCAGAATGTCCAATTCACCGAACAAGCACGGCTTTCGGGACTTGTGGGAGGAAACCGGAGCACCCGGAGCAAACTCACGCAGACACGTACAGTGCAGATGATTATTCTTGAACATAGTTTGATATCAAAGCAGGGCTTAACGAAGAGTATTCGTTACTGGCTACAACAATAATGTGTATTTATATAGCACCTTTAATTATAATGAAACTTCCCAAGGAGCATTATAAAACAAAATATGACACCAAGCCACGTATGATGACAAAGAGCTTGGTCAAAGGGACAGGTTTTCAGGCGGGGTTTCAAAGGAGGAGGGCAAGGTGAAGAGGTTTGGGGAGGGGATTCCAGAGCATGTGGGCCACAGCAGCTGAAGGCACAGCCGTGAGTGGTGACGATTCTGCTCAATGGAAAGCTCCCTGGTCATTTGCGATGGTCTGAAAAATGAGAGCAATCTGCCATTCAAAATCCCTCCATAAATGCAGTTAGAGAGGGCGGCACAGTGGCGCTGTGTTTGCCTCACGGCACCGAGGTCCCAGGTTCGAACCCGGCTCTGGGTCACACTCCGTGTGGAGTTTGCACATTCTCCCCGTGTCTGCGTGGGTTTCGCCCCCACAACCCAAAAGATGTGCAGAGTAGGTGGATTGGCCACGCTAAATTGTCCCTTAATTGGAAAAAATGAATTGGGCACTCAAAATTAATTTTTTTTAAATGAATAGATGCTGTTAGAGATCTCCAGTTTGGCACTGTGTTTTATTTGGGATTGCTGCTTTTACTGTGAGGAGCAGAATAGATTCCATTCCAGACTGTGAATCAGTTGACTGTAACACCATTGCACAAAATACAGACCTTGTCACGGCTGATTGAAGATATTTCAGCTTGAAAGGCGCAGTGTAATAGCCTGTGAAGCAACCCTTTTGCCTTTTTGCAAACTGTTGTGACAGAAAGGAAGCTAAGGATCCCACTGCACAATGCAGCGCTCAAGCAAGCATGAACAACATGTACCTGGCTCATTGCAAACTGCCCAGTCTCGTATTACCTGCATTCAATCGGCAGTGGAGCGTCGGGTAGCACGGCGCTTGTAACATAGAACATAGAACAGTACAGCACAGAACCTTCATGTTGTGCCGAGCAATGATCACCCTACTCAAACCCACATATCCACCCTATACCCGTAACCCAACAACCCCCCCTTACCCTTTTAGGACACTACGGGCAATTTATCATGGCCAATCCACCTAACCCGCACATCTTTGGACTGTGGGAGGAAACCGGAGCACCCGGAGGAAACCCACGCACACACGGGGAGGATGTGCAGACTCCACACAGACAGTGACCCAGCCGGGAATCGAACCTGGGACCCTGGAGCTGTGAAGCATTGACGCTAACCACCATGCTACCGTGCTAACCTGCCTGCCTGCCCTGGAGGATGGAGGAGGCCATGGGTGCAGTCTCCCCCAACAGCACTGTGGGTGTCCCTGCACCACAGGGACTGCAGCGGTTCAAGGTGCCAGCTCTCCGCCACCTTCTCAAGGTAAATTAGGGACGGGCAACAAATTGTGGCCGAGCCAGAGACGCCCACATCCTGTGAAAGAATAAATAGCAAAAAAATACATGCCTTTTAGTCAGGGCTCAGTGAGTGGCACAGAGGCAGGAGCTCCCGGGTTCAAATCCCATCCCAGATATAATAATAATAATCTTTATTATTGTCACAATGAAATGAAATGAAAATCGCTTATTGTCACGAGTAGGCTTCAATGAAGTTACTGTGAAAAGCCCCTAGTCGCCACATTCCGGTGCCTGTTCGGGGAGGCTGGTACGGGAATTGAACCGTGCTGCTGGCCTGCTTGGTCTGCTTTAAAAGCCAGCGATTTAGCCCAGTGAGCTAAACCAGCAAGTAGGCTTACATTAACACTGCAATGAAGTTACTGTGAAAAGCCCCTAGTCGCCACACTCCGGCGCCTGTTCGGGTACACGGAGGGAGAATTCAGAATGTCCAATTCACCTAGCAAGCACGTCTTTCGGGACTTGGGGGAGGAAATCGGAGCACCCGGAGGAAACCCACGTAGACACGGGGAGAATGTGCAAACTCCGCACAGACAGTGACCCAGAACCGGGAACGAACCTGGGACCTCGGCGCCGTGAGGCTGCAGGGCTAACCCACTGCGCCACCGTGCTGCCCTGAAAGAGCATTCTACCTAGGTCCACAAGCCCTCCCACATGCCGTAACCTAACCTGCACTTCCCTGCAATTTTTTTTTAAAATTTAGAGTTCTCAATTATTGTTTTCCAATTAAGGGGCAATTTAGCGTGACCAATCCACCTACCCTGCACATCTTTGGGTTGTGGGGGTGAAACCCACACAGACACGGGGAGAATGTGCAAACTCCACACGGACAGTGACCCAGAGCCGGGATCGAACCTGGGACCTCAGCACCGTGAGACAGCAGTGCCAACCACTGCATCACCAGGCCACCCCACATCCCTGCAGTTTTTGAAAGAAAAGCAGAAATTACTGAGAAGTCTCAGCTGGTCTGGCAGCATCTGTGAAGAGAGAGAAACAGAGAACGCGATTGATAATGTTCCAGCATCTGTGGTACGTTGCATTAATCTTTGGGTTTTATTTGTGTTGGACACCGCGTTTTAAGACAAACGCTGATGGATTCGACGGCCGTCATTGAATCATAGAATGAAGCATGAAACAAGGAGGCCATTCGGCCCATTGGTCCACTCTTTGGTAGACCTATCCAATTAGTCGCACTCTTCTATCAGCTGCCTACGGAGAGCACAGCAGCCTGCTGATTAACCGGTGGCGATCTGACATGATTTACAAATTCTGAAATAACCTGTGTTTCCCAGCCAAAAGATTCTGTTTGAACATGTCTCGTATTTGCAGACAGCTATTGTGCAGGATCAGATACCTCGTAGCCGTCTCCAGTGTCTCAGACACGGCTGGTGCTTGCGCAAAGGTAAAACAATGGAAGAGTCAGGCTCCACTCCAATATGGGGACTGCAAGAGATTTCCTGTATCTCAAATAGAAATGTGCAACAAATTTGAAATTACGGCGGGGCGTGGGGGGATGGGAAACTGTCGGCCTCATCTTCACGGGCAGCACGGTGGCATAGTGGTTAGCACTGCTGCCTCACAGCTCCAGGGCGGGTCCCAGGTTCGATTCCCCGCTGGGTCACTGTCTGTGCGGAGTCTGCACGTTCTCCCCGTGTCTGCGTGGCTTTCCTCCGGGTGCTCCGGTTTCCTCCCACGTGTCCAAAGACGTGGAGGTTAGGTGGATTGGCCCTTAGTTGTCCAAATGGTTAAGTGGGGCTACGGGGATAGGGTGGGGGTGGGGGAGTGGGCTTGGGTGGGATCCTCTTTCAGAGGGCCGGTTCAGACCCGATGGGCCCAATGGCCTCCTTCTGCAACGTAGGAATTCTCTGATTCACCAGGAGTTGGGGGAGCGATTGAAATGAAATGAAAATTGCTTATTGTCACGCGTAGGCTTCAATGAAGTTACTGTGAAAAGCCTCTAGTCGCCACATTCCGGCGCCTGTCCAGGGAGGCTGGTATGGGAATCGAACCGTGCTGCTGGCCTGCTTGGTCTGCTTTAAAAGCCAGCGATTTAGCCTGGTGAGCTACACCAGATTGGGGTGGGGTGGAGTCAGTCTGGGGCAGCTATGGCACGTTACATAACTACAACAACTTACATTTCTATACCACCTCCAACAAAACGAAACATCTCAAGACATTTCACAGGAATATTACAAAACAAAATCTGACACAACATAAGGATCTGTCAGTTCAGGGCTTAGTCAAGGAGGTAAGGGAGAAAGCAAGGTGGAGAGGCAGAAAGGTAAGGGTTGGAATTGTAGAGTGGGGGGCAGCACGGCGGCGCAGTGGTTAGCACTGCTGACTCACGGCGCCGAGGTCCCAGGTTCGATCCCGGCTCTGGGCCACTGTCCGTGTGGAGTTTGCACATTCTCCCCGTGTTTGCGTGGGTTTTGCCCCCACAACCCTGTGATGTAGGGATCAGGGGAGAAGGCAGGAGAATGGGGATGAGAAAAGATCAGCCATGATTGAATGGCGGAGCAGACTCGATGGGCCGAGTGGCCAAATTCTGCTCCTATGTCTTATGGCCTGATGTGCAGGATAGGTGGATTGGACACGCTAAATTGCCCTTAACTGGGAAAAAAAATAATTGGGTACTCTAAATCTTTTGAAAAAAGGAACTGCAGAGTGATTAGGTAACCGAAAAGATGTTGCTACTTGTCAGGCAGTATCGTACCTGGGGCCGTAAATATAACGGTCATTGATAAATCCGGTAAGGAATTCAGAACTTTTGCCTTCATCGTTTGTCATTCGTCAACACTGGGACGAAACATTTTCAACAGCTCGTCAAACATGAAGACACAGAAGCAGCTGATCGTCTCCTGACTACTCCCCCCCCATTTGCTGTGGTACCACCCATGGGTGACCCACCATCGATGGGAAGGTTGTAGCAATCAAACAGATGAAAAATACCGAAGCCTCCTACACCCAATGGGATTCCAGCTGAGCTGGAATCCCATTGGGTGTAGGAGGCTTCGGTATTTTTCATCTGTTTGATTGCTACAACCTTCCCATCGATGGTCGTGGTCTTCTGTCCACCCCAAGTAAATGTCACCCTTAAACTGAGGGACAGTTGACAAGACAAGGAATTCAAGAGAACCGTCTTCGTCCAGAGGGTTACCTCATCGCCATGAGGAATAGCTGAGGCGAATTGCATAGATGCATTTATTGGGAAACTGGATAGGCATAAGAGAGAGACAGGAGTAGAAGGAGATAAAGATAGGATGGGACAAAATAGAATGAGAGGCTCTCATGGAGCAGAAACACGAGTGCGGACCAATTGGATCAAATAGCCGATGGTGATGTATACTCTGCAATTCTAAAGCAGGCCTGAATGATGGTCACCTTCCCTTTCCACAATGGAAGTTCCGTGCTCACATACAATCAGAATGAGGAAGAAAATTCAAACTTCTTTCTCATTCCAAGACACTGCCGGGTGAATGTACTCACTCAGAATGTTCACAAAGTCACCATTATTTATCCCAACACGAGATAATCCATCTCCATGGTTAAACAACGAGAAACTATGCGCCAGAGCACGCCGTCATCATCCTGCATCCCAATGTTCCAGACACCTGTTACTACCAACCCGGGCCCCACAGCCCGTAGTGAGGCAGGTCGGAATCACAGAGGGGGTTGCGGGGGTTGGGGGGGTGGGATGTTCTCGCCATCGGCCAGGCCCCCTAATTGGTGAACCTGGAGGTGATCAAAGAGTCCCAAGTGAAACTCACCGTCGGTAATTCCTCCCGGTGGAGGCGGATAATCATTGGGGGCCCGGGGAATACCGGGGCGGATCCGGTAATGATAGGCCAACGGTGTTTCCTGTGCGTGCGGAGTAGAACGCACTGACGCCGCTGTCGAGGCGCCGGAGCGCGGCATGACATCGCGTGCCCGGCGCCGGCCACCATTTACGGCTCACTCGCGACTCTCCGCCCGCTCGCGTTTGCCGATCCCGGCGTCGCTGGGCGGAGAGTTCCGCCCTCTGTCTCTGAAATGTACACTGCGACTGCCAAAACCATCCTGAGGGTGAGTACCGTTCTCCCAACATCTGGAAGTAATATCTTAAAATCATAAAATCTCATCATGAAATGTAAGTTGTGGTTAGATGTTCACTGCTGGAACCCAGGGATTAATTGAAGCCAGACTAATCCCTTTGCACTCTCTCGCAGCGATGGTGGGACACAGAGAGAGGGAACAGATTAAATATCGGGGTGGGGGGGGGGGGGGGGGGGAGCAGAGGAACAATGAGGGCAGGACAGGAGGGGGGAAAGAGACCAGGGTGAAAAATGAAATGAAAATGAATAGTTATGAAAATTGAAGTAGGCTTCAATGCAGTTACTGTGAAAAGCCCCTAGTCGCCACATTCTGGCGCCTGTTCAGGGAGGCTGGTATGGGAATCGAACCGTGCTGCTGGCCTGCCTTGATCTGCTTTAAAAGCCAGCCCTTTGGCCCAGTGTGCTAAACCAGCCGCGATGAGAATGGATGAGAAGGGACGGGTCAAGATAGTGGGGGAGGGGAGGAAAATGGAGCGAATGACAGTGAGAGATACGAAGCGAATTGAGAAAAAGAATCACAACCAATGCATCCAGAATTAACTCTGTATAATTTTTATAAAAGCTGAATATTTCTGAAGCAGCTTTTCGACAAGTGCTGAGACAAGAGGAAAACGTATTGGGGCTGGATTGGCCGATTCTGGGGCTATTTCCCCACACCAGCGTGACACCTGTCATAATATGCAGGTAAAAGCAGGCAGTGACAGACACCCATGTGAGCCAATCAACATACAGAACAGAACACGACCAATCACCAGACAGAACACCAGAGGGGGGGCTTCCAACTGTAAAACACACGAGGCTTCAGCACTCCCCTCTTTCCACTGGTGACAACTGTAGTGACAGTCAGGGTGTACAAATTATTCAACACCTTCTTCACGTGGATCAGAGCTAGTCTGGTCTAGATAGTTAGAGTTAGTTTACTTAGAGTAGTAGAGAGTCAACCCACAGGCAGCTGTGTGCTTCGTAACTGAAGTTCAATAAACTTTATTGAACCAACGCCTACGTTTGGTGTATGCTTTATCGTTTATCTGCATCGTGTTGCAGTCCGTGTTACCCCAGGGTGAATAACATGACAAGAACGGTGATGTTTTATGCCAGAATAAATGGTGCAAAACGGCCACTGATTTCCCATTTTGCAGGGGGCGAGCAGGGCGGCAACGTAGAGCTGCCGATACGCCCCGGAGAATTGCCAGGTCTGCAGCCGTACAACATGCCGGCCGCCGTTTGCTGACCCCGGCTTGCAAAATAGACCCCCCCCCTTCGGCCGGCTCGCACGCCCCAGACCCCCCAGCCCCGAAGAATGTCCCCTCTGCCCGCGGATCGGTCC
Source organism: Scyliorhinus canicula (assembly GCF_902713615.1). Taxonomy (NCBI): domain Eukaryota; kingdom Metazoa; phylum Chordata; class Chondrichthyes; order Carcharhiniformes; family Scyliorhinidae; genus Scyliorhinus; species Scyliorhinus canicula. Next base: position 8,226,694 of record NC_052146.1, read on the forward strand.
TCCCCCGACTGTGGCAGCGCTGGATTGAGTCCGCAGCCACCACGTCGAGTTCCCGCACCACTGAGACCACACGGCCGGTCGGGGGCGGAGCATCGGGGGGGGGGCCTCAGGCAACGTCCTGAGGCTGTCGATGTGTGGCGGAGGGGCAGAGCATCGCGAAAGCGCCCGCTATATGGTCGGGAACTCAGATTCTCACCCTTGAACATTTGAAAAGTCGATACAAATGATTCGTCAGTGGCAAGCTCAGACCGCTCAGACCTGATTACACATCCCGAATTGTCCTTGACAAGGGCCTGATGATCTACCTTCTTGCAGGCAAGTGAACAGCTTGCTAGGCAGATGACCGAGAGGCGAGTTAAGAGTTAATCACCTTGCTGTGGACTCAGAGTCACGAGCAGGCCAGACTGCAGGGAGAACAACAGATTCCCTTGCCAAAGGGCATTCATTAATCAGATTGGCTTGTACAATGATTCAGTAGCTGCTTGGTCACCAATCCAGATTTATTTAATTACAGGCGATGAATTTAAATGTCCTGGTTGCCATGGTGGCACGTTTCCCCCACATAAGCAACACCAGAGGGCAGCACAGTGGGGCAGTGATTAGCACTGCAGCCTCATGGCGCTGAGGTCCCAGGTTCGATCCCGGCTCTGGGTCACTGACCGTGTGGAGTTTGCACATTCTCCCCGTGTCTGCGTGGGTTTCACCCCCACAACCCAAAACGATGTGCAGGCTAGGTGGACTGGCCATGCTAAATTGCTCCTTAATTGTGGAAAAAAAAAAGAATTGGGTTCTCTAAATTTATATTTTTTTAAAAGGCCTATCCCTGATCGGCAAAAGCTAACCTCAGATTCCCACCCTACCCCCTTCCTTCCCACCCTACCCCCTTCCTTCCCACCCTACCCCCTTCCTTCCCACCCTTTGACCGTCTCAGAGGGAACAAAACAGCTGCCCGTTGCCACCCAGCATTCCATGCCAACTGTGTAATGGTTTGTGCAGCATATTATCTAAGGTCAAATTGCTTGATAACAAGACTAATTGACGCTTCAGCACCTATTTCAATATGATGGGCAGACTGATGATTTTGGCACCTGCCCAACCTTCGTTTGTGAAGCAAACACAGAAAATGCTGGGCAATCTCATCTGTGGGGAGTGAACGGACTCAAGAATCATCCAGACTCAAAACGTTAGCTCCCTTCTCGCTCCTGTCAGACCTGCTGAGATTGTCCAGCATTTTCTGTTTTTGTGTCAGATTCCCGACACACCCACTCCCCCCACGGGAAACGGTGCTATGTCTTTTCGTCCGACGTCATTTCGTCCAACAACACTTCGTCCACGTCTTTTTGTCCAACGTCTTTTTGTCCGCCCGTCTTTTGGTCCAACGTCACTTCGTCCAATTATCCAATTACAAATAGTTTAATTTAGTTTTTCAATGTTACTGCTCAAGGATCCTCTCCACCTTTTTCGCCTCTTGAAGTTGAGTTCTGCATTTGTGCTGCTTGATCTCCAGACATTATTAAGATAAGCTGCAGGATATTCACCCATGTATGCTCCAGCGTGATGAGAGCCATTGTATCTGATGGAATATTTGATCATTTCAGACCTGTAATGTCAGAAGCCACTGCCAACCCTAATCACTCGACGAAAATCGAGTTTAAATCTGCTTCTTTCAGAACTGCACTCATTGTCTAAATCCAAATAGACTCCCACTTATATCTGTGTCTGTCGGAATTGTAGAATATCAAATCATCTTGTCCTCTCCCCATGATTCTCTCTCGGGTACAGTTCTGGAAATGTAACTTTTAGGGTATTTCGGGAATTTACCATTTACATCAATTTTAAGTAATTTCGGGAATTTTAAGTAATTAGTAAACTTTTAGATTTTTTAACTGCATTTTTAGATTTTTTAACTTTTTAACTGCATTTTTCAACTTGCATTTTACTTGCATTTTATCAATTACTTGCATTTTAGCAAGTAAATTAACGGAGTTAATTTGTAATTGGATAATTGGACGAAGTGACGTTGGACCAAAAGACGGGCGGACAAAAAGACGTTGGACCAAAAGACGTGGACGAAGTGTCGTTGGACGAAGTGACGTCGGACGAAAAGACGCGACACGACGGGAAACATGCCTACTGAGGGAATCATTAGTTCAATAATGTAACCTGGTCCACCCACGTCGACTCTACCACCAGGAAAGCACAACAGCGCCTATACTTCCTCAGGAAACTAAGGGAATTCGGCATGTCCACATTAACCCTTACCAACTTTTACAGATAGAACATAGAACAGTACAGCACAGAACAGGCCCTTCGGCCCTCGATGTTGTGCCGAGCCATGCTACTCAACTACTCAAACCCACGTATCCACCCTATACCCATAACCCCTGCCCCCCTTACCCTTACTTTTAAGGACACTACGGGCAATTTAGCATGGCCAATCCACCTAACCCGCACATCTTTGGACTGTGGGAGGAAACCGGAGCACCCGGAGGAAACCCACGCACACACGGGGAGGACGTGCAGACTCCGCACAGACAGTGACCCAGCCGGGAATCGAACCTGGGACCCTGGAGCTGTGAAGCATTTATGCTAACCACCATGCTACCGTGCTGCCCTTGCACCATAGAAAGCATCCTATCTGGCTGCATCACAGCCTGGTATGGCAACTGCTCGGCCCAGGACCGCAAGAAACTACAGAGAGTTGTGAATACCGCCCAGTCCATCACACGAACCTGCCTCCCATCCACTGACTCCATCTACACCTCCCACTGCCTGGGGAAAGCGGGTAGCATAATCAAAGACCCCTCCCACCCGGCTTACTCACTCTTCCAACTTCTTCCATCGGGCAGGAGATACAGAAGTCTGAGAACACGCACAAACAGACTCAACAACAGCTTCTTCTCCGCTGTTACCAGACTCCTAAATGACCCTCTTATGGACTGACCTCATTAACACTACACCCTGTATGCTTCATCCGATGCCGGTGCTTATGTAGTTACATTGTATACCTTGTGTTGCCCTATTATGTATTTTCTTTTGTTTTCATGTACTAAATGATCTATTGAGCTGCTCGCAAAAAAATATTTGTCACTGTCCCTCGGTACACGTGACAATAAACAAATCCAACCCAATCCAGGCTGCCACAATCTGAATACAAAATGGACAGATCAGCAATATTTTCTCAAAGCGCATTTGTCAATTGGAGACCCAGCACCACTGTAATCTATAGTCTAAATGGTGTGGCGTGCTGCACTGAGTTTAACCCAGTTTTGGAGAGGTAAAGAATTGGCTGCAGGCCATCACTGTCACATTAAACTCTCAGTTTAAATTCTCAGCAGGCTTGCTTCACTCAAGAACTTGGCAAAGGGAACAACTGCTAGGAAATCTATTTTTCCAACTCTTTCCCTCCGGGCTTTCCGTTAGTCATTTCTGCTCTCCACCCAGGCTTAATGTGTTCCTGAGCCTGGAGAAGAAGGCCCGAACGAGACACGGGTCGATTTTCAACATCCTTCTTCAGTTGCTGTTCTTGTTGAAAATTGAGGCTGACCGATCTGTTTTAATCCAATCCTGGCAGCATTCAGGCAGCATTCCTCCGAGTGTAGATTTACAGAAATGTAACAGAACTCCTACTTGCAGACATGAGCAAAAAGATTTTTCAAATGTAGCTCTGCCACAATTTTTTTTTTGCAGCTTTGACTCTTTTTTTTTAAGAAAGACCTTGGCCGAGATTCTCCCCTAACTGGCGGGCGGGCTGTACCGGCGGCAAAGAGCAGTGTCAACCACTCCGCCGTCAGGCCTCCCGGAAGTTGCGGAATTTTCCGCACTTCCGGGGGCTAGTCCGGCGCTGGAGTAATTGGCGCCACACCAACTGGCGCCAGCCTAGCCCCCAGAAGTGTGGAGGATTCCGCAACATCCGGGCGGCACAACGCCGGAGTGCTTCGTGGAGTTCCACAACAACATAACTGGCGCTGCACCTGGACTGGTTCAGCAACTGTGGAGGGGCAGCACCAGCGCCACGTGGAACACATTCGGTTCCAATGGGAAACGGTGCCGGAGTCGCCGGGTCCATGATTGACACTCGGGAGGCTGACAAGCTGCAGCAGCACACACACATTACACTCCCCACACACACTCATCCCAGCCGCACACACACATTACACTCCCCACACACACTCATCCCAGCCCCACACACACATTACACTCCCCACACACACTCATCCCAGCCGCACACACACATTACACTCCCCAGACACACTCATCCCAGCCGCACACACACATTACACTCCCCACACACACTCATCCCAGCCTCACACACACATTACACTCCCCACACACACTCATCCCAGTTACACACACACATTACACACCCCACACACACTCACCCCAGTTACACACACACATTACACTCCCCACACACACTCATCCCAGCCGCGCACACACATTACACTCCCCACACACACTCATCCCAGCCGCACACACACATTACACTCCCCACACACACTCATCCCAGCCGCGCACACACATTACACTCCCCACACACACTCATCCCAGCCGCACACACACATTACACTCCCCACACACTCATCCCAGCCGCACACACACATTACACTCCCCACACACACTCATCCCAGCCGCGCACACACATTACACTCCCCACACACACTCATCCCAGCCGCACACACACATTACACTCCCCACACACACTCATCCCAGCCGCACACACACATTACACTCCCCCCACACACTCATCCCAGCCGAACACACACATTACACTCCCCACACATACTCATCCCAGCCGCACACACACATTACACTCCCCACACACACTCATCCCAGCCGCACACACACATTACACCCCCCACACACTCATCCCAGCCGCACACACACATTACACTCCCCACACACACTCATCCCAGCCCCACACACACATTACACTCCCCACACACACTCATCCCAGCCGCACACACACATTACACTCCCCACACACACTCATCCCAGCCGCACACACACATTACACTCCCCACACACACTCATCCCAGCCGCACAGACACATTACACTCCCCACACACACTCATCCCAGCCGCACACACACATTACACTCCCCACACACACTCATCCCAGCCGCACAGACACATTACACTCCCCACACACACTCATCCCAGCCGCACACACACATTACACTCCCCACACATACTCATCCCAGTCGCACGCACACATGACACTCCCCACACACACTCATCCCAGCCGCACACACACATTACACTCCCCACACACTCATCCCAGCCGCACACACACATTACACTCCCCACACACACTCATCCCAGCCGCACACACACATTACACTCCCCACACACACTCATCCCAGCCGCACATACACATTACACTCCCCACACACACTCATCCCAGTTACACACAGACATTACACTCCCCACACACACTCATCCCAGTTACACACAGACATTACACTCCCCACATACACTCATCCCAGCCCCACACACACATTACACTCCCCACACACACTCATCCCAGCCCCACACACACATTACACTCCCCACACACACTCACCCCAGTTACACACACACATTACACTCCCCACACACACTCATCCCAGCCGCATACACACATTACACCCCCCACACACACTCATCCCAGCCGCACAGACACATTACACTCCCCACACACACTCATCCCAGCCGCACACACACATTACACTCCCACACACACCCATCCCAGCCCCACACACACATTACACTCCCCACACACACTCATCCCAGCCCCACACACACATTACACTCCCCACACACACTCATCCCAGCCCCACACACACATTACACTCCCCACACACACTCATCCCAGCCGCATACACACATTACACTCCCCCCACACACTCATCCCAGCCTCACACACATTACACACCCCACACACACTCATCCCAGCCCCACACACACATTACACTCCCCACACACACATTACACTCCCCACACACACTCATCCCAGCCTCACACACACATTACACTCCCCCCACACACTCATCCCAGCCTCACTCACATTACACACCCCACACACACTCATCCCAGCCCCACACACACATTACACTTCCCACACACACTCATCCCAGCCCCACACACACATTACACTCCCCACACACACTCATCCCAGCCCCACACACACATTACACTCCCCACACACACCCACCCCAGTTACACACACACATTACACTCCCCACACACACTCATCCCAGCCGCATACACACATTACACCCCCCACACACACTCATCCCAGCCGCACAGACACATTACACTCCCCACACACACTCATCCCAGCCGCACACACACATTACACTCCCCACACACACTCATCCCAGCCGCACACACACATTACACTCCCCACACACACTCATCCCAGCCACACACACACTTTACACTCCCCACACACACTCATCCCAGCCCCACACACACATTACACTCCCCACACACACTCATCCCAGCCCCACACACACATTACACTCCCCACACACACTCATCCCAGCCGCATACACACATTACACTCCCCCCACACACTCATCCCAGCCTCACACACATTACACACCCAACACACACTCATCCCAGCCCCACACACACATTACACTCCCCACACACACTCATCCCAGCCGCACACACACATTACACTCCCCACACACACTCATCCCAGCCTCACACACACATTACACTCCCCCCACACACTCATCCCAGCCTCACTCACATTACACACCCCACACACACTCATCCCAGCCCCACACACACATTACACTCCCCACACACACTCATCCCAGCCGAACACACACATTACACTCCCCACACACACTCATCCCAGCCTCACACACACACATTACACTCCCCACACACACTCATCCCAGCCGCACACTCACATTACATACCCCACACACACTCATCCCAGCCCCACACACACATTACACTCCCCACACACACTCATCCCAGCCGCACACACACATTACACTCCCCAAACACACTCATCCCAGCCCCACACACACATTACACTCCCCACACACACTCATCCCAGCCGCACACACACATTACACTCCCCATACACACTCATCCCAGCCTCACACACACATTACACTCCCCCCACACACTCATCCCAGCCTCACTCACATTACACACCCCACACACACTCATCCCAGCCCCACACACACATTACACTTCCCACACACACTCATCCCAGCCGCACACACACATTACACTCCCCACACACACTCATCCCAGCCCCACACACACATTACACTCCCCACACACACCCACCCCAGTTACACACACACATTACACTCCCCACACACACTCATCCCAGCCGCATACACACATTACACCCCCCACACACACTCATCCCAGCCGCACAGACACATTACACTCGCCACACACACTCATCCCAGCCGCACACACACATTACACTCCCCACACACACTCATCCCAGCCGCACACACACATTACACTCCCCACACACACTCATCCCAGCCACACACACACTTTACACTCCCCACACACACTCATCCCAGCCCCACACACACATTACACTCCCCACACACACTCATCCCAGCCCCACACACACATTACACTCCCCACACACACTCATCCCAGCCGCATACACACATTACACTCCCCCCACACACTCATCCCAGCCTCACACACATTACACACCCCACACACACTCATCCCAGCCCCACACACACATTACACTCCCCACACACACTCATCCCAGCCGCACACACACATTACCCTCCCCACACACACTCATCCCAGCCTCACACACACATTACACTCCCCCCACACACTCATCCCAGCCTCACTCACATTACACACCCCACACACACTCATCCCAGCCCCACACACACATTACACTCCCCACACACACTCATCCCAGCCGAACACACACATTACACTCCCCACACACACTCATCCCAGCCTCACACACACACATTACACTCCCCACACACACTCATCCCAGCCGCACACTCACATTACACACCCCACACACACTCATCCCAGCCCCACACACACATTACACTCCCCACACACACTCATCCCAGCCGCACACACACATTACACTCCCCACACACACTCATCCCAGCCGCACATACACATTACACTCCCCACACACACTCATCCCAGCCGCACATACACATTACACTCCCCACACACACTCATCCCAGCCGCACACACATTAGACTCCCCACACACACTCATCCCAGCCCCACACACACATTACACTCCCCACACACACTCATCCCAGCCTCACACACACTCATCCCAGCCGCACACACACATTACACTGTGGGTTTGAGTAGGGTGATCATGGCTCGGCACAACATCGAGGGCCGAAGGGCCTGTTCTGTGCTGTACTGTTGTATGTTCTATGTTCTATTACACTATCCGCCAGTAGAGGGAGAAAGCTGGAGGGGTCCGCTGGACCTGTGGCCCCTCACCAAAGCTGTACAAAGGGCTCTGGATGTGGTGGGTGGCCCAGAGGAAAGGGAAGTCGCCGGGGTGGAGATCAGCCGCAGGTGAGGCAGTGGGACCCCGCGGAGAGGTGGTTCCTCAGGGCACGTGTGTCAACCCTCCCCCCCCTACACCACCCCAAGGCCCTCACACCCCACATCACCTTCAAAGTCACCATCATCCCCACCCTCAACCCCCCACCACCCTCACCTCTACCCTCACTCCCCCCCACATCACCCTCACCCCCACCCTCACCCCCACCCTCACCCCCCACCACCCTCACCCCCACCCTCACCCCTACCCTCACTCCCCCCCACATCACCCTCACTGTCACCATCACCCCCACCCTCACCCCCAACCCCACCCTCACCCCCCACACCATCCACACCCCCACCCTCACCCCCCACTCCACCCTCACCCCTACCCTCACTCCCCCCCACATCACCCTCGCTGTCACCATCACCCCCACACCACCCTCACCCCTACCCTCACCCCCACACCCCCCTCACCCCCACCCTCACCCCCCACACCACCCTCACCCCCACCCTCACCCCCCCACCACCCTCACCCCCACCCTCACCCCCCACACCACCCTCACCCCCACCCTCACCCCCCACTCCACCCTCACCCCTACCCTCACTCCCGCCCACATCACCCTTGCTGTCACCATCACCCCCACACCACCCTCACCCCTACCCTCAGCCCCACACCACCCTCACCCCCACCCTCACCCCCCACACCACCCTCACCCCCACCCTCACCCCCCCCACCACCCTCACCCCTACCCTCACTCCCCCCCACATCACCCTCGCTGTCACCATCACCCCCACCCTCACCCCCCACACCACCCTCACCCCCACCCTCACCCCCCACACCACCCTCACCCCCACCCTCACCCCCCACTCCACCCTCACCCCCACCCTCACCCCCCACACCACCCTCACCCCCCCCCACACCACCCTCACCCCTACCCTCACTCCCCCCCACATCACCCTCGCTGTCACCATCACCCCCACCCTCACCCCCCACACCACCCTCACCCCCACCCTCACCCCCCACACCACCCTCACCCCCACCCTCACCCCCCACCACCCTCACCCCTACCCTCACTCCCCCCCACATCACCCTCGCTGTCACCATCACCCCCACCCTCACCCCCGACCCCACCCTCACCCCCCACACCACCCTCACCCCCCCACACCACCCTGACCCCCACCCTCACTCCACCCTCATCACCCTCACCGTCACTATCACCCCCACCCTCACCCCCCACACCACCGTCACCCCCAACACCACCCTCACCGCCACCCTCACCCCCACCCTCACCCCCCACACCACCCTCACCCCCACCCTCACTCCACCCTCATCACCCTCACCGCCACCCTCACCCCCACCCTCACCCCCCACACCACCCTCACCCCCACCCTCACTCCACCCCATCACCCTCACCCCCACCCTCACCTCCCCACACCACCCTCACCCCCACCCTCACTCCCCCCACACCACCCTCACCCCCACCCTCACCTCCCCACACCACCCTCACCCCCATCCTCACCTCCCCACACCACCCTCACCCCCACCCTCACTCCACCCCATCACCCTCTCCGTCACCATCACCCCCACCCTCACCCCCCCCACACCACCCTGACTCCCACCCTCACTCCACCCCCATCACCCTCACCGTCACTATCACCCCCACCCTCACTCCCCCACACCACCCTCACCCCCACCCTCACTCCACCCCCATCACCCTCACCCCCACCCTCACCTCCCCACACCACCCTCACCCCCACCCTCACTCCCCCCACACCACCCTCACCCCCATCCTCACCCCCCCCACACCACCCTCACCACCACCACCCTCACCATCACCACCACCCTCACCCCCATCCTCACCCCCCACACCACCCTCACCCCCATCCTCACCCCCCCACACCACCCTCACCCACCCACACCACCTTCACTGTCACCATCACCCCCACCCTCACTCCCCCCCAAACCACCCCCACCCTCACTCCCCCCACACCACCCTCACCCCCCCACACCACCCTCACTGTCACCATCACCCCCACCCTCACTCCCCCCAAACCACCCCCACCCTCACTCCCCCCACTCCACCCTCACCCCCCTACACCACTCTCACCGCCACCCTCACCCCCACACCACCCTCACTGCCACCCTCACCCCCACCCTCACCCCCCCACACCACCCTCACCCCCACCCTCACTCCACACCCATCACCCTCACCGTCACCATCACCCCCACCCTCACCTCCCCCAAACCACCCTGACCCCCACCCTCACTCCCCCCCACACCACCCTCACCACCACCACCCTCACCATCACCACCACCACCCTCACTCCCCCCCAACACCACCCTCACTCCCCCCCACACCACCCTCACCACCACCACCCTCACCATCACCACCACCACCCTCACCATCACCACCACCACCCTCACTCCCCCCCAACACCACCCTCACACCCCCCCAACACCACCCTCATCCCCACCCTCACTCCCCCCCAACACTACCCTCACCGTCACTCTCACCAAGAACTGAACCCCAAGTTGCCATGACAATTGCGTCTCATCTTCAAACTCCAGCGTGACGCTGTCTGCTGATCCCATTTTGCATTCAAATCAAATCTGAAGCCATAAAAGGTGTCGTTTTTGAAACCATAATAATTATTACGCCGACAAAGAGAAAATTAAAACCCTGGCAGACTGGGAAAATGGCACAGCGTCATTAAAAAATAAAGATGTTTCGCAGCCCGAAGAATAATTTCACTCCAAGAGACAGCCGAACTGGAACAGCGGTTTTAGACTCCGAATGAAATCAAAAACAATGACTTCAAATTATTCCACCTCCCTTGGTAATAATGGAAAGGATTCCATTCATCATCGACTTGGCCAAGATGGGAAAATCTAAAGACTGCAGTAAAGGTGCAGCCAACAGAATTAGTGGGACCTCTTGCTTTGATCAACATTTTAGAAAATCTGCCTGGTGGGTCACTGTCAATGTGGAGTTTGCACATTCTCCCCGTGTCTGCGTGGGTTTCACCCCCATGACCCAAAGAGGTGCAGGGTAGGCGGATTGGCCACGCTAAATTGCCCCTTCATTGGAAAAATTAATTGGGTACTCTAAATTTATTTTTAAAAAGAAATCGGCCTGATATCCATTCCGTTCTGTTGCTGTAGCTGTTCAAAGTCAAGCTTCACCATGGACTCTTCCCCCCAGAATGAACTTAGAATAGCTGCACCCCCCACCTCTCCCCCCCCCCCCCCCCCCCCCCCCACCACAAGAGCCGTCCATTTTTTAAAAGCTACAGGATGACATGATTGATGTGTTCAGGGTTTTGAACATGTTGAGAGAGAGCTTTCTGTTTTATAAATTTAGGATTGTGGTCTGTTGGTCAGAAAATCGAGGATCCAGTTGCAGAGTGGAGAGCCAAGTCCTAGGTTTTGGAGCTTTGATATGAGCTTGGCTGAGATTATGGTGTTGAAGGCGGAGCTGTAGTCAATAAATAGGAGTCTGATGTCGGAGTCCTTGTTTACGAGATGCTCTAGGGACGAGTATAGGGCCAGGGAAATGGTGTCTGATGTGGACCGGTTGCGACGGTATGCGAATTGCAGTGGATCAAGGCGTTCTGGGAGTATGGAGGTGATGCGCTTCACGATCAACCTCTCGAAGCACTTCATTACAACTGACATCAGGGCCACCGGACGGTAGTCATTGAGGCACGTTGCCTGGTTCTTCTTTGGTACCGGTATGATGGTGGTCTTCTTGAAGCAGGTGGGGACCTCGGAGTGGAGTAGGGACAGGCTAAAGATGTCTGTGAATACCTCTGCCAGCTGGTCTGCGCAGGCTCTGAGTGCACGATCAGGGATCCCGTCTGGGCCCGTCTTTCACTTTCAGGAAGGCCGATCTGACTTTGGAAACTGTGATGGTGGGTATGGGTGAATTATGGGCTGCTGGGGCACTCGACAGCGGATTGTTGGCTACCTGCTCGAACCGAGCATAGAATGCATTAAGTTCATCGGGGAGGGGTGCGCTGCTGCCAGAGATACTGCTCGGCTTCGCTTTGTAGCCCGTTATGTTGTTTAGTCCTTGTCACAACCGCCGAGAGTCTGTCTGTGACTCTAGCTTAGTTTGATATTCTCTCTTGGCATCTCGGATGGCTTTGCGGAGGTTGTACCTGGATTTCTTGTATAGGACAGGGTCGTCTGCCTTGAACGCCTCAGATCTGTCCTTCAGTAGGGAGTTAATCTCGCAGTTGAGCCATGGTTTCCGGTTGGGGAACGTACGTACTGCTTTCTTTGGCACGCAGTCGTCCACACATTTGCTGATGAAGTCTGTGACGGTGGTGGCATCCTCATTTAAGTTGGTGGCTGAGTTCTTAAATATGGACCAGTTCACTGTCTCTAAGCAGTCACGTAAGAGCTCTTCTGTCTCCTCAGACCAGCACTGCACAACCTTCTTAGCTGGATTCTCCCGCTTGAGTTTCTGCTTGTAAGCCGGGAGAAGGAGCACCGTCTTATGGTCTGATTTCCCAAAGTGCGGTCGGGGGATGGAACGGTAGGCGCCCTTGATTTTTGAGTAGCAGTGGTCAAGAGTGTTGTCGCCCCTGGTGGGACAGGAGATGTGCTGGTGGAATTTTGGCAGTACACTCTTGAGGTCGGCTTTGTTGAAGTCTCCGGCCACGATGAACAAGGCCTCTGGGTGTTCTGTTTCATAGTTGTTTATAACTGTGTACAGTTCATCCAGCGCCTTCCTCACTTCTGCCTGGGGGTGGGATGTAGACCGCTGTGATAATGGCTGAAGTGAACTCACGTGGAAGATAGTATGGGCGGCACTTTATGGTCAGGTATTCCAGGTCTGGGGAGCCGGGTCGCCACATCCAAGCACCAGGAGGAGTTGATGAGGAGGCAAACCCCTCCACCCTTCGCTTTGCCTGAAGATGCCGTGCGGTCTGTCCAGTGAATTGAGAAGCCTTCAGGTTGTATGGCACAGTCCGGTGAGGCGGGGGTGAGCCATGTCTCTGTGAAACAGAGCACACAGCAGTCTCTTACTTCCCTCTGAGAGGTAAGTCTGGCGTTAAGTTCATCCAGCTTGTTTTTGATCACTTGGACGTTTGCCAGGAGTATGCTGGGGAGAGGGGGTCTTGAAACCGCGGTGCTTCAGTCTAACCTGCAGACCGCTGCGTTTCCCTCGCTTTCTCGGTCGGCGGCTGCTGCTGGATGATCCTGGGATCTGATGGGAGATGTCAGCCCTTGTGGAAGGTAGGTGGTTGCGTTTGGCGGGGTCCAGTACGCTGGCAAGGACCAGGGCGCTGTTTACGTATCCGGGGTCGCGTCTGGCAGAGTCCCAGTTGCTGGTTGAGGTACAGGGGTTACTAGGGGGGCGAGTTTGCGATCCAGATGGGTCTCGGCATTCTGCGGGCGCGGGAATACCTTGCAGCGCGTTCGGGTCCTCGCACGGGGTCTCCGCCATTTCTGGGGTCCTGGGTCGTGGGCAGGGGCTTCCTGAGGCAGGTTGGGCTGGGTCCCGTGGTCTATTCCCTCCCTGGGCGCTCCTGGGGCCGGATCTTGAAGTAGGCCCGGTCGGGCCTCCATGTGGATTTTTCTTTCTTCCATCACCAGGTAGGTCGGGTTGTTGGGCGGGGCCTCTCCGGGTCGGGTCGCTGGGAGTCAATTCCTACTCTTTGTGGCCTCTCTGCCAACCAGTTTTCTATCCACCTCAATACACTTCCCCCAATTCCATGCGCTTTAATTTTGCACAATAATCTCTTATGTGGGACTTTGGCAAATGCTTTCTGAAAGTCCAAATATACCACATCGACCGGCTCCCCCTTGTCAACTGCACTGATTACACCTTCAAAGAATTCCAACAGATTTGTCCAGCATGATGTCGCCTTCAGAAATCCATGCTGACTCTGACAGATCTTGCCACTTGCCACTGCTGCCTAGGGCTGCCAATTCTGGTATGACATCTTCCTGGGGGTTTCATCATCAGTCCCCTCCCATCTCCAACAACCCCGACCAGTCCCCCCTCCTGCCCCTCACCACCATCTCCCATATTAATTTTCAACAATAAACAAATTATTCAAACGAAATGAAGAAAAGGTACAATTTAATTTTGAAAGCCTCTGAGGTTTTTTTCTTGCAGAATACTCACAGCAGCCTCCAGGAAATTGATATTTAACTCCCTGGATACTCATCTATGGCAATCCGGGAGGACCGACAGCCCTTAGGAGGCCTGAGGCCTTTGAATTGTCTGCTACGTGACAAGGAGGTGGATAGGGCCTGGGCAGGAGGCCTGACCTACAGCCTCGCGAAGGCTCATTAAGGAACCGGGATTCTCCCATCGGGTGGCTAAGTGCCGTGCCGGCGTAGGAACGGGAGTGTTTTACTCCGGCATTGGCGCCCGTTCCGGGATCCCATACTGTGGCCCACAGTGGGGTAGCACGGCGCTGGAGTGGCCCACGCCGCTCCAGCTGCCGATCCCGGTGCTGCGGGGTCCGTGCATGCGCAGTGGCCTTCTTCCCTGCGCTGGCCCCCACGCCAAATGGCGCAGGGCTCCAGGAGCCGGTGCGGAGGAAAGGAGGCCGGGGAACAGAGAGGCCGGCCCGCCGATTGGTGGGCCCCAATCGCGGGCCAGGCCACTACAGAGGCCCCCCCACCCCCGGGGGCGGACAACCCTCCCCCACCACAGGCCGCGCCCGGGCCCTTCATCTCCAAGGTCCCGCCGGCTCAGACGATGTTAGAACGGCGCCGGCGGGACTCGGCTTTTTGGTGACGGCCCCTAGGCCCATCCGGGCCGGAGAATCAGCGCGCCCGCCCGTGCCAGCCCAGGCCGGAGAGCCGTTGCATACCCCAACTGGTGCCGCACCGACCACGCCAGCCCCAGTTGCGTGATTCTCCGCTCGTCCCGGCATCGGGGCGGAGAGGCATAACTCGGGCGGCCCACCGGCGATTCTCTGACCCGGCGGGGGGACGGCGAGTTCCAACCCGACCTTCATCCATTTAAGGAGTTTGCACCATATTATGACTGGAATGTCTGCCAAATGCTCCCAGTTCTTAAAGCATTTCAGGAAAAGCCAGGGACACAATTCCTTCATGACCCAGCATTTACATAACCTCCAAAAACAACAACAACAACCAGAAATACTTGCATTTATATCATGCCTTTTCCAACCTCGGTGTGTTCCAAGATGGTTTTGAAGTTTAATCACTGTTAGAAAAGACGGCAACCAATGCACAGCAAGCTCCCACAAGTATCAATGTATCGTAGAATCACCGGAAAGTTACAGCTCAGAAGGAGGCCATTCAGCCCATCGTGTTCATGCCAGCCGGGGGTGCAGGAACTTTTTTAAAGAGTTTAGGGTCTCTGCCTCCACCACCAGCTGCGTAAAAAAGTTCTTCCTCGTGTCCCCTCTACACCTTCTGCCACTTATCTTGAATCTCTGTCCCCTGGTTCTAGAATTCTCCACCAAGGGAAACAATTTTATCCTGCCCACTCTATCTCTTCCACTCAGAATTTTGTGCACCTCAATTAAGTCACCCCTCAGCCTTCTTTGTTCCGAGGAAAATAATCCCAACCTCTCCAATCTCTCCTCATCGCCACACTTTTCCTGCCCTGGCAACATTCTTGTAAACCTCCTCTGCGCACCTGACCATACAGGGCTTCCTTTTAATGTTTTATTTCAAAGATGGCACCTCCAACATTGAAATGAAATGAAAATGAAAATCGCTTATTGTCACGAGTAGGCTTCAATGAAGTTACTGTGAAAAGCCCCTAGTCGCCACATTCCGGCGCCTGTTAGTTAAAGTTCTACCTCCATTTTTCTGATCTGAGTTTGACCTATCTGATCTTACTCCTGGGATCCCGTACTCCTGCCAGAGTGGTATAAATACTCCCCAACAGAACTAGCCAAAGCCCCCGCAAGGTGGTCCCAGCTCTGCCCAGGTGCAACCTGTCCGGTTTGCACAGGTCCCACCTTCCCCAGAACCCGTCCCAGTGGCTCAAGATTCTGAATCCCTCCCAGCTACACCATCTCTCCAGCCACGCATTCATCTGACCTATCCTCCTATTCCTGCTCTCTCTAGCGTGTGGAACTGGAATAAATCCTGAAATTGCTACATTTGAGGTCCTGCATTTTAGTTTATCTCCTAATTTCCTCTCCTCGGCTTACAGGCCCTCCTCCCTCAGTTTACCTATGTGTTACTTTTTTAAAATAAATTTAGAGTACCCAATTCATTTTTTCCAATTAAAGGGCAATTTAGTGTGGCAAATCCACCTACCCTGCACATCTTTGGGTTGTGGGGGTGAAACCCACGCAAACACGGGGAGAATGTGCACCTATGTCGTTGATACCAATGTAAACCACGACCACTGGCTGTACACCTTCCCTCCCCAGAATGCCCTGCAGCCGCTCTGTGTCATTCAGGGCCCTGGCACCAGGGAGGCAACATACCATCTTTGATTCATGTTTGCGGCCACAGAAGCGTCTGTTTATGCCCCTGACTATTTAAAAAAAAATTTAGAATACCCAATTCAATTTTTCCAATTAAGGGGCAATTTAGCATGGCCAATCCACCTACCCTGCATATCTTTGGGTTGTGGGGGCAAAACCCACACAGACACGGGGAGAATGTGCGAACTCCACACAGACAGTGACCCAGAGCCGGGATCGAACCTGGGACCTCGGCACCGCGAGGTTGCAGGGCTAGCCCACTGTGCCACCGTGCTGCCCTATGCCCCTAACTATTGAATCCCCTATCACTATATCCCTGCCACCCACCCATCTGGGCAGCAGAGCCACTCACGGTGCTGT
Organism: Scyliorhinus canicula; assembly: GCF_902713615.1. Taxonomy (NCBI): domain Eukaryota; kingdom Metazoa; phylum Chordata; class Chondrichthyes; order Carcharhiniformes; family Scyliorhinidae; genus Scyliorhinus; species Scyliorhinus canicula. The sequence continues at coordinate 8,244,017 of NC_052146.1, forward strand.
GGTTTTGGCTGCTGCTGCTTTCCCCTGAGAGGCCATCCCCCCCCCCCCCCCCAACAGTATCCAAAGCGGTGTATCAGTTTGAGAGGGGGATGACCACTGGGGTCTCCTGCACTGCCTTCCTGAGTCTTTTACTGTCCCTGATGGTCACCCATTCCCTTTCTGCCAGTGCAATTCTCACCTGTGCATTTATGACCAGGTAATCTAATTTAATGCTGCTGATTGAGGGATACGTATTGGCTAAGTGGACAGCACGGTGGCGCAGTGGGTTAGCCCTGCTGCCTCACGGCGCCGAGGTCCCAGGTTCAATCCCAGCTCTGGGTCACTGTCTGTGTGGGGTTTGCACATTCTCCCCGTGTTTGCGTGGGTTTCACCCCCACAACCCAAAGATGTGCAAGGGTAGGTGGATTGGTCACGCTAAATTGCCCCTTAATTGGAAAAAAATGAATTGGGTACTCTAAAAAATGTTTTTAAAGTATTGGCTAAGACACTAGGGAAAGCCCCTGTACTCTTCTCTGAAGTTTTCATCATTATTTTTTCATTGGATGTGGAGGGCACTGGCTGGGCCAGTATTTATTGCCCATCGCTAATTGCCCTTTAAGAGTGAACCACATCGCTGTGGATCTTGAGTCACATGTAGGCCAGACCCGGTAAGGATGGCAGATTTCCTTCCCTGATGAGTGGTGGGTTTTTAACGACACTCAACAATGGTGTCGGGAACACCATTAGATTTTCAATCCCAGATTATTATTGAATTCAGATTTCACCGTCTGACATGGTGGAATTCAACCCTGACATTCTCCTGGGTCTCTAGGTTACAAATCCAATGACAGTCCCATTACACCACCACATCCCCTTTCAAATAGTTGCCCATGAGATCTTTCATGTTCTCCTGAGAGTGTAAACACCTTCTCCATACAGAAGATAAATGCTCTAACAGCGGAGCACCCCCACAGTGCTGCCCGAGCCTGGATACTGTGCTCATGTTTCTGCACCTACTGACTCAGATGTGGAAGTGTCACCACTGGGCGGAAGTGGACTCGATGGCCCATAAGACCATAAGACATAGGAGCAGAATTAGGCCACTCGGCCCATCGAGTCTGCTCCGCCATTCAATCATAGCTGATATTTTTCTCATCCCCATTCTCCTGTCTTCTCCCTATAACCCTGATCCCCTTATTAATCAAGAACCTATCTATCTCTGTCTTAAAGACACTCAGTGATTTGGCCTCCACAGCCTTCTGCGGCAAAGAGTTCCACAGATTCACCACCCTGTAGCTCAGGGACGGGCAAACTTTTCCCTGCAAGGGCCACATTCAGAAATTCACAATTTTAAAGGGCCGCATAGTATATTAAGTAAAATAATTAATATTTTAAATAGCCAAAATAAAAGGTCTTTAAAGAAAAAAAAGCACATTTATTTGAAAAACAAAGTAACTCAGTAAGTAACAGAACAATGTCAATGAGAATGATGCATCTGACTGCAGTCATTTACCAGTTTGTTGAAATCAGGTGTCAAGTTGCTTGTGCTGATCCTTAACACTGACAGAAGCACAGCCCGGCCGAGTCAGCGATAAAAACGCGCGTAGTGGGGTGGATGAGTGGGGCTGCCTTATTGGTCGGTTTAGTTGGGTGTGCAACCAATAGGAGTCCAGGTTACAAACAATAATAAGGCTTATTGTTTGTAACCTGGACTCCTATTGGTCGCACACCCAACTAAACCGACCAATAAGGCAGCCCCACTCATCCACCCCACTACGCGTGTTTTTATGCGGCCCGCCAATGAGGTGCCCGGAATCATAACCGGCATTTTTGAAAAGCCGCCGGGGAAAAGCCGCTGAAGTAAATGCGCTTATTCAATAAGCGCATTTACTTCAGCGGCTTTTCCCCGGCGGCTTTTCAAAAATGCCGGTTATGATTCCGGGCACCTCATTGGCGAGCCGCATAAAAACCTTTGTCGGGCCGCATGCGGCCCGCGGGCCGTAGTTTGCCCACCCCTGCTCTAGCTGAAGAAATTCCTCCTCATCTCTGTTTTAAAGGATTGTCCCTTTAGTCTGAGATGGTTTCCTCTGCTTCTAGTTTTTCCTACAAGTGGAAACATCACTCTATCCAGGCCTCGCAGTATCCTGTAAGTTTCAAGAAGATCCCCCCTCATCCTTCTAAACTCCAATAAGTACAGACCTAGAATCCTCAAGCGTTCCTCATACAACAAGCTCTTCATTCCAGGGATCATTCTTGTGAACCTCCTCTGGACCCTTTCCAAGGCCAACACGTCCTTCCTTAGATACGGGGTCCAAAACTACTCACAATACTCCAAATGGGGTCTGACCAGAGCCTTATACAGCCTCAGAAGTACATCCCTGGTCTTGTATTCTAGCCCTCTTGATATGAATGTGAACATTGCATTTGCCTTCGTAACGACCGACTGAACTTGCACGTTAACCTTAAGAGAATCGTCAACAAGGACTCCTAAGCCCCTTTGTGCTTCTGATTTCCTAAGCGTCTCCCCATTTAGAAAATAGTCTATGCCTCCATTTCGCCTTCCAAAGTGCATTCCAAAGAGGCCGAATGGCCTCCTTCTGCACTGTAAATTCTATGATTCGATGAAGAGAGGGCAGGAAATGGTGGTTTAAATAAGGACACGGATCGTCCACACCGAGTAAAATAAAGAACTTTGATTTATTCAAAATTACGGGATATACACTTCCCAGTAGAACCCTACCAGATCTCTTCCAGGTCAGTGCCTTAATGGCTGACCTTTTACACATTGCTAAATGGAGTTCCACCACCCCTCAAACTGAGATCCTACCGTCAGAAATCCCAGGATGGCCCTATCACGAGAGTGAGCGGCCATAATGGGATTTGCACCTGCGGCTAACGGGCCGTGAAAACTTCGCCCAATATCTCCTTACGTGGTTCAGTGTCAATTTTTGTTCAATTATGTTCCTGCAAAGCGATTTGGGTCATTTTGTTATACTAAAGGTGCTTTTTAAATTACATTGTTGTTGGTAATAAGCATAGCTGATAAAACAATTTAAACTAATTGAACTGTTCAGTTGCCCCGAGAAGATCTGTGAAGAAAACATTTCGACATATTCTACATGTTTTAACAAATGTTCTGTTCTCATGCCAAATTATGACACGATCACGAAGCAAATATAATGGTTTCGCTTCTCCTTTTTCTCTCCTCGTCAAAATTGTAATCCTCTGCGGAATATAATCACAAAGTTTATTTAAAGAGTCTTTTTTAAATAAATTTAGAGTACCCAATTCATTTCTTTCAATTAAGGGGCAATTTAGCGTGGCCGATCCACCTACCCTGCACATCTTTGGGTTGTGGGGGCGAAACCCACGCAGACACGGGGAGAATGTGCAAACTCCACACGGACAGTGACCCAGAGCCGGGATCGAACCTGGGACCTCGGTGCCTTGAGGCCGCAGTGCTAACCACTGTGCCAGTGTGCTGCCCCTGCAGAGTCTATAATACATTCTGTTTATTAATCTACAGTAGATAAAGTGCTAACCAGCTCTCAAACTGAATGTTAAGCTGCCCAATCTGTCCTTCAGCCAAGTCTTTGTAATAGCTCTGGAGGAGTTGCTAAACTTGCCCTCCCTCCTGGATTTGGAGCAGCGAGCTAGATGTCACCCTCGCAGGATTTGGGTTGCCCTGAGGACGCACAGTTTCAGAAAGCAGCAATTTGCACAAAAGCCCCTTAAAGTTGCAGCCATTAAAACAAAAAAAAGCATTAAAATAAAAACCCTTTAATTTTCAGCTTCAGATAGTGTCTCGGAGTCTGTGTGCCAGTCACCTCTGTCACTGTGAACAATGAGAAAGTTCTCATTTCTGGTTGAGTGGCCTGACTTTGCACAATGCACCTTAATCCGCTCACTCCCCGATGATTAAGTGACTGTCGGTCTCCAATGGCTAAGGCTACACAAGTTCAACTGCGAGAGCTCCTTCTCTTTTCATCACTGCCTCTTGAGCCAGTGAGAGTTGGCAAAGTAATTACATGCTTAAAACAGGCAGCAGACTTTTGACTGGAAGCTTTAGCATTTTGCAGCAGCAATAAAGGACCAATTAAATGATGCTCAGAATTATGAATCAACTGTTACAGCCAATTGCTGTCACAGTTCCCTCTTACAGTGCACAATTATATTTTGCTCCAATTGAATTTGCTGCAGTCATTTTGCTATTTAATATTTTTAATTGCAGGAATTCTCCCTCTGTGTACCCTAACAGACGCCGGAATGTGGCGACTAGGGGCTTTTCACAGTAACTTCATTGAGGTGCTAATGTAAACCTACTTGTGACACTAATAAAAATTATTTATTTATTTATTTAAATCAATGATCAACGATCAATGAACAGACCAAACACAAAATATTTTCCCAGTCCCTAAGTCTTACACTCCACCTTTATGTTCAATTTTTCCCATTATAAATTTCTATTTTGATATTTGGAATGAAAGCTAGTTTATACATTTGACATACTGCAATTAATTAAAAAAAAAATTAATTTAGAGTACCCAATTATTTTTTTTCCAATTAAGGTGCAATTTAGCGTGGCCGATCCACCTACCCTGCACATCTTTGGGTTGTGGGGGTGAGACCCACGCAGACATGGGGAGAATGTGAAGCTCCACACGGACAGTGACCCAGGGACGGGATCGAACCCGGGTGCACAGTGCCGCAGTCCCAGTGCTAACCACTGCGCCACATGCCGCCCCCAATGAATAACAATAATGATCTTTATTGTCACAAGTAGGTTTACATTAACACTGCAATGAAGTTACTGTGAAAAGCCCCTAGTCCCCACATTGCGGCGCCTGTTCGGGCACAGAGGGAGAATTCAGAATGTCCAATTCACCCAACCTGCACGTCTTTCGGGACTTGTGGGAGGAAAACCGGAGCACCCGGAGGAAACCCATGCGGACACGGGGAGAACGTGCAGACTCTGCACAGACAGTCACCCAAGCCAGGAATCGAACCGGGGACCCTGGTACTGTGAAGCAACAGTGCTAGCCACTGTGCAACCGTGCCACCCGTACAGTACCCCCGTTGGCGTGGTACACTCCTCTGTGGCAGTCACCACTATACCTACAGCCGTCAGTAATTGTACTGAAAACAAAAACTCACTTTCCCTGTGTGTAACCCCAAGTTCTTCCCTATGGCATTTTAGCACCGCTGTGGATGTTTAGCTCACTGGGCTAAATCGCTGGCTTTTAAAGCAGGCCAGCAGCACGGTTCGATTCCCGTACCAGCCTCCCCGGACAGGCGCCGGAATGTGGCGACTAGGGGCTTTTCATAGTAACTTCATTGAAGCCTACTCGTGACAATAAGCGATTTTCATTTCATTTCGTGTAACGTGGAACTTGGTCCAAGTGTTTAGGGCCGAAGGGCCTGTTCCTGTGCTGTACTTTCCTTTGTTCTTTGTTCCCAGCAATTGAGGGAGAACATTCTTGATTCAAACACTGGCTCCTGTACGATACCTCAGTGGGTAGGACTTTCCCTGCGGCCGACTCAGAAGCTCATGGGTTTGAGCCACACGACAGACACATGAGCATGAAGCCTAGGCCGACATCCCCAAACTGCATGGCTACTTTGTTGGCCATGCTGCCATTCAGATGGGATGTTAAATTGATACCCTCCCAACTGAACGTAAAGGCCATATAATGATATACTATCAACCACGCTTTCAACCTGCCCTGTCCCCTTCAATGATTTATGTACCCACCAGGGCCCTCTGCTCCTGCTGATCTCCTTTAGAATTGCACCCAATAGGCGGGATTCTCCCTTCTCCCAGCCGCGTCTTTCTCGGCAGCGCCATTCGCTGGCAGCACAATTCCCTCTTCCCGCCACTTGTCAATGGGGTTTCCCCACCGCCACCGGGAACCCCACGGACCGGGGTTTTGGAAGTCTATGTACACCACATCAACAACATTACCTTCATCGACCCTCCCTGTTACCTCATCAAAACCTCAAACAGGTTACCTAAACAATAGAGACAGCATTGTTCCAGGCCACGATTTAATGGGGGAGAAAAAAATAATCCTGTTTAGTGGGATGTTTCTCGGTGGCTTCATTAACGGTGGCGGCGTTATCAAACGCGACTGTTTTTTCGGCCATCACGAGGAATCCCCCGCCATGGCTGCACTTACCATCATTTTTAAATGCTGCCCTGATCACTGGACCCCCCCCCCCCCACCATGGCCTCCAGACCCCTCCCCCTCCCGTCCAGCACCCCAGTGTACCTGTTAGGGGGTCCTCGAGCAATCACTCAGCCCACCTCATAAAAGCAGGACACCCCCGGGCTCGAACCCTGGCAGTGCCAGCCTGCCAGCTGGGCACCTTGGCACTGCCAGCCTGGCACCCTAGCAGTGTCACTGCCAATTTGGTAGTGCCATTCATGCACCCTGGCTGTGCCCATGTACCAGCCTCCCCGAACAGGCGCCGGAATGTGGCGACTAGGGGCTTTTCACAGTAACTTCATTGAAGCCTACTCGTGACAATAAGCCATTTTCATTTTCATTTCATTTCATGTGGCAGTGCTAAGGTGCCCAGGTAGCAGTACTAAGGTGCCCAGGTGACTGTGCCAAGGTGCTCAGATGGCAGTGCCGAGGTGTCAGGTTGGCAGCAGGAGTGCCAGGATACCACCCTGCCCAGAGCCCGACCACCTGGGGGCCTCCAAAACCCTGGGAGGCGCCCCCAGGCAGCACGGTGCTAAACGACACCATGGTGAGGTATCCCGGGTACGGGTGTTCAATCCTGGATCTTGGGAGGATCTGGCAACGACACATTGAAGTGAGCCTAACTGCTCCCTTAAATATGCAAATTAGGATTTCGCCATCACTGGTTAGATCCTGCAAGGCATCCCAATCATGTAAATCTTGAAGAGAAGCCTCTCCCGAGATTTAATGGCTTCGTCACACCCCGAGTCGTTGATCGGGCCCCCAATGTCATGGTACATGGTGCAAGATCCTCTTTTACAAGTATGAGAACATAATATCAAGTATCATAAAAAACATTATTCAGCTGCTAAACCAGGTTATTATTTCAGTGGCCTGTCCCTTTAAGGCCATGTATATTATGTATACTATTAGGTCTGTTCTTTTTCATATAACCGAAACTCTAATGAGCTAAATAGCAGCAATCCGTTAAGCCTGCATCGGCATAATGAATATTTATATGATATATTAAATATTATATGTTATAAATGGTCTTCATAAAAGATTCATTTAAAATAAATTCATAATTTATCACAGATAATTTACAAATGTTGTTTAATGGGTTTTAAAGCAACATCTCATATTCCATTTGCAGAAAAAGAGGTTAGAAGTCTTAAAAGTTATTAAGGATTGATCTGATGAGCACAGTGGGGATGCAATGAAGCCACAATTTAGGGTTCCCTGTGATGAATATTACTTGCCGATTCCCATCGTGTTGGAAGATTTGACGCTTCGTCTCCAGTTCCAATAACTGATCCCGGGGAAGGTCCGCTGTTCACATAGCCGATCCTCTGGTGACGATAGACAGACGTATCTTGATTCTTCAGTGAAGCATTTGTCACAAAATGTCCTCCTCTGAACCTCACAATGTGAACTGTCACACTAGCGTTGCCAACTCTGGCGGGGTTTATTCCTGGAGGTTTCATCACATGAGCAGCACGGTAGCATTGTGGATAGCACAATTGCTTCACAGCTCCAGGGTCCCAGGTTCGATTCCCGGCTTGGGTCACTGTCTGTGCGGAGTCTGCACGTTCTCCCCGTGTGTGTGCGTGTGTTTCCTCCGGGTGCTCCGGTTTCCTCCCACAGTCAAAAGATGCGCAGGTTAGGTGGATTAGCCATGATAAATTGCCCTTAGTGTCCAAAATTGCCCTTAGTGTTGGGTGGGGTTACTGGGTTATGGGGATAGGGTGGAGGTGTGCGGTTGGGTAGGGTGCTCTTCCCAAGAGCCGGTGCAGACTCAATGGGCCGAATGGCCTCCTTCTGCACTGTAAATTCTATGATTCTATGAATCTATGACCTTGCAGCTCCAACTGCCCTGCCTCCACACTCCTGCCATTGGTCGCCCGTTCTCTCTCTCCTTGCGGTGTCACGCCTTCCCGCAGCCAATTAGAAAGAAAACAAGCTCAGTTCCCTGATTGGGTGATTCCTGGCTGTCTATTACCCAACCTTTGGCCTGGGCTCCGGTGCAGATGGGTGGAGTATTTCTCCAGCATTGGGAAAGAGGTAAGTGGGTCTCACTCTGAGGGGGGGAGGGAGACGCTTCCAAAGTCCTTGCAGATAGTCAGGCTCCAGAGCTCACAGCCTTCAACATCAGCACTTATCGTCGATGCCTAATTGCCCTTGAGAAGGTGGCGGTGAGCTACCTTCTTGAACTGATGACGTCCTCGCTTTACAGCAGCCTTGATCGTATCCTCATACCTTTTCCTTGGGCCACCCAGAGAGTGTTGGGCATCAGAGAGCTGCGAGAAAAGAACCTGCCGAGGGAGGCTGTTCCTGGGCATCAGGACGCAATGGCCAGTCCATCGGAGTTAGTTCTATAGGCGCAGATCTTTGATGCCAGTAGATGCAGCTTCATGTCGGATGCCAGCATTGGTCTGGCATTCCCCCCATTTGTTCCCTGCGATTCGATGCCAGCTGGAAGCTCTCAAGGATCTTAACGTGTCATCGATAGTCCAGGTCACAACAGTAGAAGAGGGTGGTGAACACAAGGGATTATTATCTTCATTCCCATCCTTCCATCTCCTCCATCCCTCCATCTTCCCCATCCCTCCATCTCCCCCATCCCGCCATCTTCCCCATCCCTCCATCTTCCCCATATCCCCCATCTTCATTCCCATCCCTCCATCTCCCCATCCCTCCATCTCCCCATCCCTCCATCTCCCCCATCCCTCCATCTTCTTCTTGAGGGGCAGCACGGTAGCATGGTGGTTAGCATAAATGCTTCACAGCTCCAGGGTCCCAGGTTCGATTCCCGGCTGGGTCACTGTCTGTGCGGAGTCTGCACGTCCTCCCCGTGTGTGCGTGGGTTTCCTCCGGGTGCTCCGGTTTCCTCCCACAGTCCAAAGATGTGCGCGTTAGGTGGATTGGCCATGATAAATTGCCTGTAGTGTCCTAAAAAGTAAGGTTAGGGGGGGGGGGGGGGGGGGGGGGGGGGGGGGGGGGGGGGGTTGTTGGGTTACGGGTATAGGGTGGATATGTGGGTTTGAGTAGGGTGATCATTGCTCGGCACAACATCGAGGGCCGAAGGGCCTGTTCTGTGCTGTACTGTTCTATGTTCTATGTTCCCCCATCTTCATCCCCATCCCTCCATCTCCCCGTCCTTCCATCTTCCCCATCCCTCCACCTTCCCCATCCCTCCATCTTCCCCATCCCTCCACCTTCCCCATCCCTCCATCTCCCCCATCCTTCCATCTTCCCCATCTCCCCATCCCTGCATCTCCTATATCCCCCCATCTCCCTCATCCCTCCATCTCCCCCATCCCTCCATCTCCCCCATCCCGCCATCTCCCCCACCCTCAATATCAACATGGGCCAAAACCCCCACCCGCTATGCTCCACGCCCACCCATTCCCCCCACTCCATCCAATTCACCCCCCGCCCATCCCCCCACTTTATCTCCCCGTTCTATCCCCCCATTCCCTCCCCTCTTCTTGCAAATCCTTTTCCTGTCTGGAACCTTTAGTGAGAGGAAGGTTGAAATGTCCCTGAAATAATCGTACATTTAACGCTGATCAAACAAACAAGTGAAACCTGAATGAATAGTACTCTAAAAATCGCCAATTATCCAATCAAAAGCTGTCAAGTACCGTGTCAATGCTACAAATACCGGGATTGCTTTCAATCAGTGGAGACAGGAAGTTTTAAATCTGCCTGCGTGTCGTGATTAGTGGAAAAGTATTTTTCAACTGAGTGCAATTGTTTAAAATATGTTAAACGATCCTTTGAACTATCAGTGAGTGAGAGGTCCCATTTTTTAAAAATATAAATTTTGAGTATCCAATTCATTTTTTCCAATTAAGGGGCAATTTAGTGTGGCCAATCCACCTACCCTGCACCTCTTTGGGTTGAGGGGGCGAAACCCACGCAAACACGGGGAGAATGTGCAAACTCCACACGGACAGTGACCCAGAGCCGGGATCGAACCTGGGACCTCGGCGCCGTGAGGCAGCAGGGCTAAGAGGTCCCATTTTTGTTCATTTTCTCTCCCACTCTCTTCTCGCGCTCCTCTGCCTTAGTCATGTCTCAATGTGCAGTATTCCCACTTCTGAATCAGGAGGTCTGAGGGTTTCAAATCCCACCCCGGGGACCAGCTCGAAAATAAAATCTGACGCTCGCAGGTGCTGACATCCAGATGGGACGGCGTCTTAACTCATGTCACGGAAAACAGATCATCTGGTTGTTATCGCCGCTGCTGAGTGTGAATAGGCGGCTGCTTTTCCCAGAAGGACGAGAGTGGATGTTTCTCTGACCTGATTTTTGATTGCTCGTCAGCTGGTGTAGAACCTTGTTCTGCACCCCCCCCCCCTTCCCCCCCCCCTCCCCCCCCCCCTTCCCCCCACCCCCCACCCCCACCTCCCGAAACCTTCAATAGCTGTTGTTCAAGTTACTCTCAAGGGGACTGCAAACCAACAGGGAGGAAGTTAAGTTTCGATTGCAACAAATCCAGCACCCAGATCCACTTCTCGCACGTGATTCTGGTTCAACACAAGTCTTCCCCCTCACGCTAAAATGTTCCTTTTAAGTACCGTGCACACCTCTGTCAGCATCAGCGGGGCCGAGGTGGAGATGATCGACAGCTTCAAATTCCTAGGTGTGCAAGTCACCAACAATCTGTCCTGGATCAAGAAAGATCTACCACCAAGAAAGCACAACAGTGCCTATACTTCCTCAGGAAACTAAGGAAATTCGGCATGTCCACACTGACTCTTCCCAGTTTTTACAGATGCACCATAGAAAGCATCCTATCGGGCTGCATCACAGCCTGGTATGGCAACTGCTCGGTCCAAGACCGCAAGGAACTTCAGAGAGTCGTGAATACCGCCCAGTCCATCACACGAACCTGCCTCCCATCCATTGACTCCATCTACACCTCCCGCTGCCGGGGGAAAGCGGGCAGCATAATCAAAGATCCCTCCCAACCGGCTTACTCACTCCTCCAACTTCTTCCATCGAGCAGGAGATACAAAAGTCTGAGAACACGCACGAACAGGCTCAAAAACAGCTTCTTGCCCGCTGTTACCAGACTCCTGAACGACTTATGGACTAATCTCTTCACACATTGTCCCTACTGAGTAGTACTACACTCTGTACGTTTCACCCAATGTATTTACATTGTGTATTTATGGTATGTCATATATTTTTCATGTATGGAACAATCTGTCTGGACTGTACGCAGAACAATACTTTTCACTGGACCCCGGTTCACGCGGCAATAAAAACAAATCCAAATCCAAATGTTTCATGTGTATGAAATGAAGAACAGACCTCACCAATCAGTGAAGTCAATATGAAAAAACCCTTCCCCTGTCTTTCAGAATAAGATCAACTGCTTTGCTAGGTTTTATTCCTAATAGTGCCGCCTTTGCTGAACTGTCCTAAATGCATAGAATCCCCACAGTGCAGAAGGAGGCCATTCAGCCCATCCAGTCTGCACTGACCCTCTGAAAGAGCGCCCTACCTGGGCCCACTCCCTATCCCTAAATGTGGAAAATATTCTTGTTCAGACCCCATCTGGAGTGACCACATTCAACTCTGACCCACACAGCTCAGAGAAGGAGGTACTGACCTTGGGGGAGGCCGCAGCACAGGGTCAGCCGGATGGTACTGTTGCTAAAAGGGTGAAATTATGAGGGCATTCGATCATGGCTCTGGGTCACTGTCCGTGTGGAGTTTGCACATTCTCCCCGTGTTTGCGTGGGTTTCGCCCCCACAACCCAAAGATGTGCAGGCTAGGTGGATTGGCCACTCTAAATTGCCCCTTAATTGGAAAGAATGAATTGGGTACTCTACATTTATTTTTTAAAAATTATGAGGGCAGATTGTAGAAAGCTGGCTTGCTTTTCTAAGGTTTAGGGGTGGACTGATTAAGGTATATGAAATATGTAAAGGGTGAGATGGGGTAGATACAGAGATTTCCTCTGCTGGCGTGATCAATAATGGGGGGCACATTCTTAAAGTTAGAGACAAATTGCTTAGGGTGATGCCAGGCAGTTTTTTTTATTTTCCCAATTAAGGGGCAATTTAGCATGGCCAACCCACCTACCCTGCACATCTTTGGGTTGTGGGGGTGAAACCCATGCAAACACGGGGAGAATGTGCAAACTCCACACGGACAGTGACCCAGAGCCGGGATCAAACCTGGGACCTCGACGCTGTGAGGCAGCTGTGTTAATCACTCCGCCATTGTGCCGCCGTTTATTTTTTTCTTCTTCAAGTATTTTTCCAGTTCCCTTTTGTTTTGTATAAATTTAGAGTACCCAATTACCTTTTCCAATTAAGGGGCAATTTAGCGTGGCCAATCCACCTACCCTGCACATCTTTTGGGTTGTGGGGGTGAAACCCACGCAGACACGGAGAGAATGTGCAAACTCCACACGGACAGTGACCCAGGGCTGGGATTGAACCTGGGACCTCGGCGCAGTGAGGCAGCAGTGCTAACCACTGTGCCACCGTGCTGCCCCCAATTCCCTTTTTAAAGGCTACTATTTAACCCGTGCCCAACACCCTAAAAGACAATGATTCCAACTCCGAAGCACTCATTGTGTCAAAGTAATGATAATCAGGCAACTAATGTTCTGGAGATGCCACCAGCAGTGAACTGTGCCATTAATGGATGTAAACCCACATCGATACACCTCCCACACATGCAGTACAAGCAGTATCTAGCAGTGAGAGTGCCTGTTCCTGCCAGATTGATCCGCTGTAAATAAGCCACGTTACACCGAGATCCTACAGACTCAAACTTGCAGCTGATAAGGTGCGAGATCTGACTTCTGAGTACACTTCACAGCCAGCCTGTCACATCGCAAGCATTACTGGCTCCGCATAATCCTATAATCCTTTCATAAACCTGTCTCCTTTCTCCAAAGCCCATCACAAGCTTGGAATACATCGTCAATCTTGTTAACCAGTAAAAATGTCCTCTCCCCATGATTATCCGGTGATCAGCCCCGATCAGGAGACTTATATCGAGGGATTCTGCCTCATCTGCTTTCCGAGTCAGGGAAATTATAATCTCCTGCTTACACGGAGGTAACTAACCGACTTTAGCAATGGGTTTAGCACCAGAAGTGGTTTACAGAGCTGTAAGTATTATAAGAGATCGAGTCAGAATTTGTGAATGAAACACCCTCTAAATGTTACATCACCAAATGTTCTATTTGCTCATAACTTCTGCGATGGGTCACTCGATAGCCCCTTTTCCCCTGTGACAGATTGCGGGGTCACATTTACCTCTGTAGAACTGTAGGGCAGCAGGGTAGCACAGTGGTTCGCACTGTTGCTTCACAGAGCCAAGGTCCCAGGTTCGATTCCTGGCTTGGGTCACTGTCTGTGTGGACTCTGCACGTTCTCCCTGTGTCTGCGTGGGTTTCCTCCGGGTGCTCCGGTTTCCTCCCACGAGTCCCGAAAGACGTACTTGTTAGGTGAATTGGACATTCTGAATTCTCCCTCCGTGTACCCGAACAGGTGCCGGAATGTGGCGACTAGGGGATTTTCACAGTAACTTCATTGCACTGTTAATGTAAGCCTACTTGTAGCACGAATAAAGATTATTATTATTATTATTATTAAGGTCAGAAAACTGGACTGACTTGTCTTGTGCTGCACTCTGGGTATCCAGTCTCTGTGGGAGTTAATAAATGGGATGGGATTCATCTGAGGATATGGAGGGAAGTAAAGGTGAAAAATGCAGAGGAATGGCCAAAATCTTCCAATTCTGCTTCAACACAGTGGTGGTGCCAGAGGACTGGACAAATCGTTGAATGTGTCAGGGCAGTTTGAGAAAGTAGGTAGGATAGCACACCATGGGCTTTAGAAAAAGGGGCAAAAAGTACAAAAGGCCAGAAATGATGATGGACCTTTATAAAACCCTGGTTCAGCCTCAACTAGAGTATTGTGTCTAATTCTGGGCACCGGACTTTAGGAAGGAAAGGGAGGGTGTAGCGAGAGTACAGAAAAGATTGACGAGAATGGTTCCAGGGTAAGGGGCTCCTGTTACAAAGTAGACTGGAGAAGCTGAGAGTTCGCCTTGGAGAAGAGACAGTTAAGAGGGATTTGGCCAGTGGTGTCAAAGGTCATGAGAGGTCAGGTCCGAGTAGAAAGCGTTCCCACTGGCAGAAGGGAGAGAGGCAGAGGACACAGATTTACGGCGAATGACAAAAGAACCAATTGCAACGTGTGGAAAGGATTTTTATGCAGCAACTGGTTAGGACCTGGAATGTACTGTCTGTGAGTGTGGTGGAGACAGATTCACACAGCAAGTGGTTAGGACCTGGAATGTACTAGAACATAGAACATAGAACGATACAGCGCAGTACAGGCCCTTCGGCCCTCGATGTTGCACCGACATGGAAAAAATCTAAAGGCCATCTAACCTACACTATGCCCTTATCATCCATATGCTTATCCAATAAATTTTTTAATGCCCTCAATGTTGGCGTGTTCACTACTGTTGCAGGTAGGGCATTCCACGGCCTCACCACTCTTTGCGTAAAAAAACCACCTCTGACCTCTGTCCTATATCTATTACCCCTCAATTTAAGGCTATGTCCCCTCGTGCTAGCCACCTCCATCCGCGGGAGAAGGCTCTTGCTGTCCACCCTATCTAACCCTCTGATCATTTTGTATGCCTCTATTAAGTCACCTCTTAACCTTCTTCTCTCTAACGAAAACAACCTCAAGTCCATCAGCCTTTCCTCATAAGATTTCCCTCCATACCAGGCAACATCCTGGTAAATCTCCTCTGCACCCGTTCCAAAGCTTCCACGTCCTTCCTATAATGAGGCGACCAGAACTGTACGCAATACTCCAAATGCGGCCGTACTAGAGTTTTGTACAACTGCAACATGACCTCATGGCTCCGGAACTCAATCCCTCTACCAATAAAGGCCAACACACCATAGGCCTTCTTCACAACCCTATCAACCTGGGTGGCAACTTTCAGGGATCTATTTTTTTTTTTATAAATGTTTTTATTCAGTTTTCGTATTTTATATTGAACAAATTACAAATTGTTAGGAGAGAGAAACAAAAAAAAACAAACAAAAACAAACACGCAAAAATTAACATACATATTTACAGGTAAGCATCTTCGTAGTAGTAACTGCGCCCCCCCCCCTCAACATGTTTATTTAGCTTGGTTTTGGGCCTTAGCTAGCCATCGAACCCCCGTAACGAACCTGTAGCCCCCCCCCCCCCCCCTCCCGCTACCTTCCCCCGACTATTCTTCCTCTTGTACATTGGCCACAAATAGGTCCCGGAACAGTTGCATGAATGGCTCCCACGTTCTGTGGAAGCCGTCGTCCGACCCTCGGATGGCAAATTTGATTTTCTCCATTTGGAGAGATTCCGAGAGGTCGGACAGCCAGTCCGCAGCTCTGGGCGGTGCTGCTGACCGCCAGCCAAACAGGATTCTACGGCGGGCGATCAGGGAGGCAAAGGCAAGGGCGTCCGCCCTCCTCCCCAGGAATAGATCTGGCTGGTCTGAAACCCCGAAGACCGCCACTATCGGGCATGGCTCCACCCTCACCCCCACCACTTTGGACATAGCCTCGAAGAAGGCTGTCCAGTACTCCACAAGTCTGGGGCAAGACCAGAACATGTGGGCGTGGTTGGCCGGGCCTCTTTGGCACCGCTCACATCTGTCTTCCACCTCCGGGAAGAACCTACTCATACGGGTTCTTGTTAGGTGGGCTCTATGTACCACTTTTAGTTGCGTCAGGCTGAGCCTTGCGCACGTGGAGGTGGAGTTGACCCTATGCAGTGCTTCGCTCCAGAGTCCCCACCCTATCTCCATCCCCAGGTCGTCCTCCCATTTCCTCCTTGTTGCGTCCAGTACGGTGTCGTCCCTATCTACCAGTCGGCCTTTCAGGGATCTATGTACATGGACACCGAGATCCCTCTGCTCATCCACACTACCAAGAATTTTACCATTAGCCAAATATTCCGCATTCCTGTTATTCTTTCCAAAGTGAATCACCTCACACTTCTCCACATTAAACTCCATTTGCCACCTGTCAGCCCAGCTCTGCAGCTTATCTATGTCACTCTGTAACCTGCAACATCCTTCCGCACTGTCTACAACTCCACCGACTTTAGTGTCGTCTGCAAATTTACTCACCCATCCTTCTGCGCCCTCCTCTAGGTCATTTATAAAAATGACAAACAGCAACGGCCCCAGAACAGATCCTTGTGGTACGCCACTCGTAACTGAACTCCATTCTGAACATTTCCCATCAACTACCACTCTCTGTCTTCTTTCAACTAGCCAATTTCTGATCCACATCTCTAAATCACCCTCAATCCCCAGCCTCCGTATTTTCTGCAATAGCCGGCCGTGGGGAACCTTATCAAACGCTTTACTGAAATCCATATACACCACATCAACTGCTCTACCCTCGTCTACCTGTTCAGTCACCTTCTCAAAGAACTCGATAAGGTTTGTGAGGCATGACCTACCCTTCACAAAACCATGCTGACTGTCCCTAATCATATTATTCCTATCTAGATGATTATAAATCGTATCTTTTATAATCCTCTCCAAGACTTTACCCACCACAGACGTTAGGCTCACCGGCCTATAGTTACCGGGGTTATCTCTACTCCCCTTCTTGAACAAAGGGACCACATTTGCTATCCTCCAGTCCTCTGGCACTATTCCTGTAGCCAATGATGACCTAAAAATCAAAGCCAAAGGCTCAGCAATCTCTTCCCTGGCTTCCCAGAGAATCCTAGGATAAATCCCATCAGGCCCCGGGGCCTTATCTATTTTCACCTTGTCCAGAATTGCCAACACTTCTTCCCTACGCACCTCAATGCCATCTATTCTAATAGCCTGGGTCTCAGCATTCTCCTCCACAATATTATCTTTTTCTTGAGTGAATACTGATGAAAAGTATTCATTTAGTATCTCGCTTATCTCCTCAGCCTCCACACACAACTTCCCACCACTGTCCTTGACTGGCCCTACTCTTACCCTAGTCATTCTTTTATTCCTGACATACCTATAGAAAGCTTTTGGGTTTTCCTTGATCCTACCTGCCAAAGACTTCTCATGTCCCCTCCTTGCTCGTCTCAGCTCTCTCTTTAGATCCTTCCTCGCTTCCTTGTAACTATCAAGCGCCCCAACTGAAACTTCACGCCTCATCTTCACATAGGCCTCCTTCTTCCTCTTAACAAGAGATTCCACTTCTTTGGTAAACCACGGTTCCCTCGCTCGACCCCTTCCTCCCTGCCTGACTGGTACGTACTTATCAAGAACATGCAATAGCTGTTCCTTGAACAAGTTCCACATAACCAGTGTGCCCAACCCTTGCAGCCTACTTCTCCAACCAACACATCCTAAGTCATGTCTAATGGCATCATAATTGCCCTTCCCCCAGCTATAACTCTTGCCCTGCGGGGTATACTTATCCCTTTCCAGGGAGTGCGGTGGAGACAGATTCACACAGCGAGTGGTTAGGATCTGGAATGTATTGTCTGTGAGTGTGGTGGAGACAGATTCACACAGCGAGTGGTTAGGACCTGGAATGTACTGTCTGTGAGTGTGGTGGAGACAGATTCACACAGCGAGTGGTTAGGATCTGGAATGTACTGTCTGTGAGTGTGGTGGAGACAGATTCACACAGCGAGTGGTTAGGATCTGGAATGTACTGTCTGTGAGTGTGGTGGAGGCAGATTCACACAGCAAGTAGTTAGGACCTGGAATGTACTGTCTGTGAGTGCGGTGGAGACAGATTCACACAGCGAGTGGTAAGGGTCTGGAATGTACTGTCTGTGAGTGTGGTGGAGGCCGATTCACACAGCGAGTGGTTAGGATCTGGAATGTACTGTCTGTGAGTGTGGTGGAGGCAGATTCACACAGCGAGTGGTTAGGATCTGGAATGCACTGTCAGTGAGTGTGGTGGAGGCAGATTCACACAGCGAGTGGTTAGGATCTGGAATGTACTGTCTGTGAGTGTGGTGGAGGCAGATTCATACAGCGAGTGGTTAGGATCTGGAATGTACTGTCTGTGAGCGTGGTGGAGGCAGATTCACACAGCGAGTGGTTAGGATCTGGAATGTACTGTCTGTGAGTGCGGTGGAGACAGATACACACAGTGAGTGGTTAGGATCTGGAATGCACTGTCAGTGAGTGTGGTGGAGGCAGATTCACACAGCGAGTGGTTAGGATCTGGAATGTACTGTCTGTGAGTGTGGTGGAGGCAGATTCACACAGCGAGTGGTTAGGATCTGGAATGTACTGTCTGTGAGTGTGGTGGAGACAGATTCACACAGCGAGTGGTTAGGATCTGGAATGTACTGTCTGTGAGTGTGGTGGAGGCAGATTCACACAGCGAGTAGTTAGGATCTGGAATGTACTGTCTGTGAGTGTGGTGGAGGCAGATTCACACAGCGAGTGGTTAGGATCTGGAATGTACTGTCTGTGAGTGTGGTGGAGGCAGATTCACACAGCGAGTGGTTAGGATCTGGAATGTACTGTCTGTGAGTGTGGTGGAGACAGATTCACACAGCGAGTGGTTAGGATCTGGAATGTACTGTCAGTGAGTGTGGTGGAGGCAGATTCACACAGCGAGAGGTTAGGATCTGGAATGTACTGTCAGTGAGTATGGTGGAGGCAGATTCACACAGCGAGTGGTTAGGATCTGGAATGTACTGTCTGTGAGTGTGGTGGAGACAGATTCACACAGCGAGAGGTTAGGATCTGGAATGTACTGTCAGTGAGTGTGGTGGAGGCAGATTCACACAGCGAGTAGTTAGGATCTGGAATGTACTGTCTGTGAGCGCGGTGGAGGCAGATTCACACAGCGAGTGGTTAGGATCTGGAATGTACTGTCTGTGAGTGCGGAGGAGGCAGATTCACACAGCAAGAGGTTAGGGTCTGGAATGTACTGTCTGTGAGTGTGGTGGAGACAGATTCACACAGCGAGTGGTTAGGATCTGGAATGTACTGTCTGTGAGTGTGGTGGAGGCAGATTCACACAGCGAGTGGTTAGGATCTGGAATGCACTGTCAGTGAGTGTGGTGGAGGCCAATTTAGCCACGCCGTTCACAGTGGAATTGGATAAGAACTATCCCAACATAACTTCGGGGATCCTCGAGCCCCTCATCACCCCACCTCTTAAGGGCAGGTTATCCTGGGGCCCAATCCCTGGCACGGGCACCCTGGTACCTGGGCCAGGGTGGCACTGCCAGCGTAGCTGGGTAGCAGTGCCAAGGTGCCCAGCTGCCAACAGAAGTGGCAGGGTACCACCTTGCCCAGAGCTCGACCACCCGGGGGCCTCTGATGACCCAGGAGATGACCCTGCCACCCCCTCCCCCCTCCAAGTGCCGTTACACCCGGTCCACATTGTTTGGACCAGTGCTGAACGGCAGCGTGTCGAGATCTCCCAGGTGAGGCTGTTAGTTCCTGGGCCTCAGGAGAATCCGGGGTAATCATATTTAAATTAGCCTAATGGTTCCCTTAAATATGCGAATCTGCAACTCGCCCAGCGAGGGCAAGATCCAGATCGCGAGATCTTGCAAAATCTCATTAGACCTCACGAGGCGTTCCGAGCATCACAAATCGCATGAGATTTAACAGCCTCGTTGCATCACCAAATCGGGCACGACGAGGCCATCCAATCCCGCCCAACATCTCTGACATTAATTTCTACCCTAGAATCCAGCTGTTGAATGCAGATTTGTATTCTTAACCTTTGTTCTTTATTACACTAAAAATTATTGCAAGTGCTTCGCTGCCGTAGTATAAAAATGGTAACGTGTCACACAAGATAAAACCTCCCATTTAATGATGTACCCGGTCTTGAATTTTAAAAGAATCCGTAATGTAGGTGATTCCCTTTGGCGTTCCTAAAGCGTGGCTTCCCTATTCGGTGTTGTGTGCAAGATTATTACTCTGCAATTACTGCACTGATTTCCACCAGGCGGTGTGCAGCGCAGTCATTAGGAGTACAAAGCTAATAGAATTAATTGCATGTTATAACAGAAAGAAGACAGCTGAAACCAGGGAACTATGAACAGCTGGGAAGCTGGGTACTTATTGAGCCTGCTCGCTCCATATATTTTGTCAATACTGTGGTGTGTTGATGACAGGAAGTGACGCTCAGAACAAGCCTTCTCTCCAACTGCCACTTTGACCATTATCAGATTGGTTCAAACACCTTTCTATCCTATCGCCGACGAATCGGTTGTCTTACGTCCTCCTTAGAGTCTTGCCCAGTCAATGCTCTGCTGTCCCAAATCACATCAGATCATGTTCGCCCCTGTGCTCACTGACCCACCGTAGTTCCTGGTCCGTCAACAACTCAACTCGAACATTTTCATCCTGGCTTTCGAATCCCTCACCCCTCCTTATCTCTGTGACCTCCTCGAGCCCTACCACCTCCCAATTACCTGCTCTCCTCCAATTCTGGTCACTTGTGCATCCTTGGATTTCCATCGTGCCACCATTGGCAGCTGTGGGCCGAGTGGTCACGATGAAGCAATGAAGCTTCGGAGCCTCCAACAGCAACACTCTATTGCGAGAGTGTTGACAACATCACAGGAAAGAGTGAGATCTTCACCCCTCTCACCATTCACAGCTCCAGGGTCCCAGGTTCGATTCCCGGCTGGGTCACTGTCTGTGTGGAGTCTGCACGTCCTCCCCCTGTGTGCGTGGGTTTCCTCCGGGTGCTCCGGTTTCCTCCCACAGTCCAAAGATGTGCGGGTTAGGTGGATTGGCCATGCTAAATTGCCCGTAGTGTCCTAATAAAAGTAAGGTTAAGGGGAGGGTTGTTGGGTTACGGGTATAGGGTGGATACGTGGGTTTGAGTAGGGTGATCATGGCTCGGCACAACATTGAGGGCCGAAGGGCCTGTTCTGTGCTGTACTGTTCTATGTTCTATAATTAGCAGTAACGTCAGACTTAAAGTCAATATTGATACTGGAGCGAAGGGTAACGTACTGTCCAGCCAAACGTTATGGGAGGTAGACCGGTCTGTAGCACCAGGCACCAGCACCCAGTCGCACCGCTTAGCTTGTGATGGACAGACAGTCCGCACTGAAGGTGTAGCAACCCTCCACTGCACACAGGGAAATTTCAAGCTCCATACAGTTGACCAGAACATAAAGCCACCATTAGGACTTCAGGACAGCGTTGCATTGGGCCTCATTCAACTTGATCCAGATGTGCATGTTTGACAACTCCAAGCCGCAGAGATGGCAGGATATAGGGGCCTCTTCAACTGTAACACCATTGGTAAGCTACCAGTTATATACCACATGAGACTCGTTGACTCTGAGCCAACAGTCTGTGTTCCCAAAAGAGTACCAGGAGCCCTGAAGCAGAAAGTCGTTAATGAGCTGTACCGGATGCTAGCACTAGGTGGCATAACTCCTATAGCCGAGGCCATGCAATGGGTCTCAGCAATGGTGGCCGCAGTAAAGAAAGATGGCACGGTCAGGATATGTACTGGCCCAGTTCACTTAAACAAGGGGCTGCTCAGACCCCATCACCCTATGAAGACAGAGGAACAGGCGATTGCAGACATGCCAAATGCCAACAGGTTCATCATTCTCGATGCAAAATGCATGTTCCGGTCGCTCCTGCTGGATGAGGAATCCTTAAAACTAACCACCTTCTTATCCGTTAGGCAATGTTTTTTTCCTATGGGATCTCCACTGGCAGTGAGGTTTTCCAGGGGCGCATGGAGAAACTGTTTGCAGGCCAACTTTGTGAGATCATTGTTGATGGCATCCTTGTGTGGGATCACACTGTGCTCGAACATGATGCACATCTCCCTCTTGTCCTTGACAGAATCAGGACCAGCTAATTAAAGTAAACCCTGCGAAATGCAGATTCAGGATCAATCAGGTTCCCGACATTGGTCACTTACTCACAGTCGATAGCGTGAAGCCAGATCCGGACAAGGTAAGGGATATACGCCAGATGGCCATTCCCGTAGACAAGCACAGCTTACACCGCTTATTTGGGATGACAAATTATCTTTCTCAGTCCATCCCTTGTTACACTGAGCTCACCGGAATTCTTCATCAGCTCCGACACCAGGATATCGAATGATGCTGGCAACAGCAGCACACAGCCGTCCACAAGAGAGCCAAACAACCACTCACAGCCCCACCGGCACTACAACACTCTGACCTTCGAGGATCCGTCCTCAGATCAGCAAACGCCGCCCAGCACGGACCTGCTGCAGGCTGCACCCAGAATGGCAGACCACTCACCTCCGCTTCAAGGGCTCTGACTGACACCGAGACTCATTATGCACAGATCGAAAAGGAGCTCCTTGCTTTAGCCTTCGCCTTTCAGAAGTTTCATGGCTTCACACACGGTAATCCTGCAACCATTGAACCAGATCACCTGCCACTCACACCAGCTCCCTGCACCGACGGACATGCAGACTCCTACAAGGGCCGACACAGTGAATACTGCAGCTGACAAACACACAGGTGAATCATCCTGTGTTGCTAACAGTAGGACCACAGAAAGACTACAACACTATCAAGTAATCAGATGTTTTGGGCACCTTAGCAAGATTCCTGGGCTTTATTATTGTCATCTGAGTGTCCCTTTAAGACAGGTTTTTAAAAAAATTTAGAGTACCCAATTAATTCTTTCCAATTAAGGGGCAATTTAGCGTGGCCAATCCACCTACCCTGCACACACGGGAGAATGTGCAAACTCCACACGGACAGTGACCCAGGGCCGGGATTCGAACCTGGGACCTCGGCGCCGTGAGGCAGAAGAAAGGTTTTGTTTGACCACATGGCTTGTCGCACGGCTTCAGTGATGTCATTTTGTGGGCTGTGGCTGTCAGGTGTGATTGGGTTTCGGTTTTTGGGTTTCAGTTTCGGTTAGTTGGTTGGGACTGTGGAAGAGAAGCAGCGTTTCCCTGAATTCTCTGTTTTCATTTTAAAGCTGTTCCAGGGAACTGAGAGCACATTGGGTGTGCAAACCGCCTTGGTAACTTTTAAGATAGAGGGCGAGATGCTCCGTGAATCCTACCCCCTGCTCCGACGCCGGCCGTCGAATTCTCCTACTCCAGTTTTCCGGCGGGAATTGCGCCGCACCGGTCAGGGGTCGTTGGCAGCCCCCCCCCCCCCCCCCCGGCAATTCTCCGGGCACCGATGGGCCGAGCGGCCTCCTGTTACTGGCCAACCCCGCCGGCGTGAAATAGACATGGTCCATCCCAGCGGTACTGGGCTTGTTGGCGGTCTAGCAGCATCCTCGGAGTGGGGGGGGCGGGGGGATCCGGCCCCCACGGTGGCCTGGTCCGCGATCGGGGCCCACCGATCTGCGGGCAGGCCTGTGCCATGGGGGCACTCTTTCCCGCAGCACCGGCCTCTGTAAGGCTCCGCCATGGCCGGCGCGGAGAAGAAACCCCCTGCGCATGCGCAGGAAACACACCGGCGGTTCCGCGCATGCGCCAACTCACGCCGGCCGGCAGAGGCCCTTTGGCACCGGTTGGCACGCTGCCAACCCTCCAGCACCGGTCTAGCCCCCGGAGGTGTGAAGGATTCAGCAACCTCCGGCCAGTCCGATGCCGGAGTGATTCGCGCCGCACTTGGCGCGGGTACGGGCCGCCCCGCTGATTCTGGGAGAATCCCGGCCAGAGTTGTTTTCCGGAAGGAGTTTTGAATCTGCTGGTGGGAGGCTAGATCTCAGGGAAAGGGCCAGTCCCATTCAAGTGAGATTACAGTGTGCTGGGCCACGAGCTTGAAAGGGGTTTTGGTTTATTGGATTTTGTTATTGAATTGGAACAGCTATGGGGGATTCTTTAAGAGTTATATACATAGATTACTGTAGCTGTTGTGTGTTTTTCATGTGTGTAATTGATAACAAATTATTAAGACAATCCTTGTAACCATCCCTTTAACCAACCTTTTGGCCATCTGCCTTAATATCTCCTGTTGTGACTCATTGTCATCTTTTGTTTTATAATGCTCCTGTGAAGTCTTTGAAATGTTTTATTCTGTTAACTGTGCTACATAATTACAAGTAGCTGTAATGTGGGGCATAAAGACTGGTATAGTCTTCTGTGTAAATCACAGAATGATTACAGCACAGAAGGAGGCCATTTAGCCCATTATGCCTGTGCAAGCTTCCTGCAAGAGCGTTTCACGCCGTGCCTCTCTCCTATCTTCTCCCTGTAGCCCTGCACAACCTTCCTTTTCAGAAAATGATCGAATTCACTTTGAAAGGCTCGACTGTATCTCCCTCCATCGGACTCTCAGGCAGCGCATTCCAGATCCTGATCGCTCGCTGTGTGAAAACCTTTCTCACGTCGCCAATTACCTTAAATCTGTGTGCTCTGGTACCCAATCCTTCACACTATCAACTCTGTCCAGACTATGATGTTCTCTCTTGCGTCTATCAAGATGCTTTTGATAATGTAGTGTTAACAAAGAACATCAAGCTGAGCTATTAAACGATGCTGATTTATTTACACTACTAAATTGAAGATTCTAACCAGTCAACAAGGAATAAGTTATTAAATAAAACAATACGATATCTCTTACAACAGAACTCTATCTCATGCCTAACAACCTTCTCCCAGAATCACAGGAGTGACATGATATTTATGCAACTGCTCCTTATCTCCATCTGGTGGTGAGAAGTATTATTATCTTATTGTTAACCCTTTGCATTCCTTACAATACACAGACCTCTCATGATTTTGAACACTTCTCATAAATTCCCTTTCAACCTTCTTGTCTTGTTATTTCATATTAGGCGCTATTTAATGGCCACGTTGCGATTAAGCGAGAATGCGACGAGACTGTTAAATAGTGGGAGAGGCCAAAACAGAGACACTGTGGGGGCCAGCCTCGGTCAGGGTGGGCCGCCATGGGGGGAGGGGGTCGTGGGGCAAGGTGGGTGGTGATGGGTCTAATCGCCCCAGGGTCCGCCATGCCAACCCCTGGATTGTGTTTACAATGCCCATCTGCCCCACAGACCACCCAGAACCCCCAGCGACCGCGGAGGCCTCCAGTCGCACGGCTGGAGACTATTGCTAATTGGGAATTGGCAATCGTAGTTAAGTGAGCACTTGAGACATCCCAAGTGGATTCCCGTGGCTAGGCGGGCCATGTAGCATGTGGGAGACATTGTCCAGCATCCCAACCAGACTGTGAAGCCTGGACACTGCAGGAGGCAACACCATAGGGGCAGCAGCGGGCATCCGAACACCCAGGCGCTGGGCCCCTACAGCGGGGCCATTACCGTGGCTGGAGGGTGGGTGAGTGCCACCGAAGGGGGGGGGTGCCCTGCGCCAGTCCAGTTTTTTTTTTTTTTTTTTTTTGTTTTTTTATAAATTTAGAATATCCAATTCATTTTTTCCAATTAAGGGGCAATTTAATGTGGCCAATCCACCTAACCTGCACATCTTTAGGTTGTGGGGGTGAAACCCACGCAGACACGGGGAGAATGTGCAAACTCCTCACAGACAGTGACCCAGAGCCGGGATTCGAACCCGGGTCCTCAGCGCCGTAGGCAGCAATGCTAACCACTGTGCCACCGTGCCGCCCCCCGCCGGTCCAGTTAACGTTACGTGGAGGTGTCTGGAGTACAGGGGCAGCGGCCCCTGTGCTGGGCTCCGCCCCACGCCCTGCCTGCCCAGCCGCCCAACAGGCCGGGTAGGAATCCAGAGGGGGGGCATCCAACAGCCCAAAGAGCAGCAGTGTCGTTGGCCTTTGAAGCAGATGATGGACAGCGTGTGCCACAGGAGGCTCCGCCTCAACAAGGGACGGTACAGCACCTGTGCCATGTCCTCAAGGAACTTGTACACCTCAGGATCATTCCATGGCTCAGACAAGGACTTGTGCAGCATCTCACAGTCCACAAGTACATAGCGGATCTAAGTGACAGAGGCATCTTATTGGTCAAGGGGCAGATACTTTAATGTTTTTCACAGAGTGTCCACCACTGCCCCACTCTCCCGATGGTGCCACCTCCAACCCCCCCACCCCCCCAACAATCCTCTTTCCAAAGCACACTTCCTCCAACCCTCTCAGTGATCCTCGAAGTGCTTGGCCTTCCTTGCTCTACCGCGGCATCGAGGTGTGTCCTCAGGATGCACATCAAAGGCGGAGGTTGCCAGCTGCTTCCCACGTCCCGTGGCCTTCGATGCCCCTGGTGGGCAACCTCTGGAAGCCCTGGACGTCATCAGAGGGTGAACCTTGGGGTAGCTGGTGACCACTGTTGCCTCTCCGTAGGATGAGTCCAGGGTGACTCCCGGCGCCCGCCCCCCACCTTTCCGGTTCGTGGGCATAAGGCTTGGGGTTGACCTCGGAATGGAATGGCAGCTGGATCGAGCCCCGGCTGTCGCTGCGTCATCGGGCTCTGCCA
This sequence comes from Scyliorhinus canicula, assembly GCF_902713615.1. NCBI lineage: Eukaryota > Metazoa > Chordata > Chondrichthyes > Carcharhiniformes > Scyliorhinidae > Scyliorhinus > Scyliorhinus canicula. Next base: position 8,270,585 of record NC_052146.1, read on the forward strand.
GCCCTGGCTGCTCCCCAATGTCTGCAGCCTGATGTCAACGCCCTCGATGATGCCCCTCAGGACATGCTCTGTAGCGCCTCAGCACTGACCACCTGCGACTGGGGCAATCTCCGCAGCGCCTCGGCCATAGCCGTCTGATAATGGGGCATGACCCGCACCACCTCATCAAGGTCTGCCTGGCACTCGGTCACGTCCCCCAGTGAGTCGGACATTCTGCCGAGACCCTCAGGCATGGCCGTCACTACCTGTGCTACGCCTTGGACACCTTCACTCATGGTGCCGACGTCATGAGTCAGGCTTTCCTGCGCAGTCACCACCGTGGTTTTGGCCTTGGTGCCACGCATTGTCGGCGCCGTGTCCTGCACCCGTAGCCTCTGGGACTCCTCCAATCGGCTATGGACCTGCTGGACGGTCGCTGACATCTCCCTCTGAATGTCCCGGCTGCTCCCTAGCATCTCCATCAGCTCCGGCTGACCTTGTTCCAGAGGCTCAGCATCAGGCTGGGACCCAGCTGGGCCCTGGGATCCTGCAGACCCCAGACTGCTGTCTCGCCCGGGGGGTTCCTGCCTCCACCTGATGGACATCAGCAGCTGTGTGATGCCCACCAGATTGTGCCGCACCGATGGTGGCATCATCAGAGCTCTCCTCTGGGGTGTTCCCAGGCGGCGGGAGGGGGGAACCACAACGCCGAGGTCCCAGGTTCGATCCCAGCTCTGGGTTACCGTCTGTGTGGAGTTTCCACATTCTCCCCGTGTCTGCGTGGGTTTCACCCCCATAACCCAAAGCTGTGCAGGGTAGGTGGATTGGCCACGCTAAATTGCCCCTGAATTGGAAAAAAATAATTGGGTACTCTAGATTTGTATTAAAAAAAGGGGGCGATTCTCCGATATGGCGGCCAAGTGTTCGCGCTGTCATGAACGCCGTCGCATTTCATAACGGCGCGAACAGGGCCCGGGTACGTCCTATTCTGGCACCCACAGGGGGCCAGCATGGTGCTGGAGCTGTTCACGCCACTCCAGCCTCTGTACGCGGGGCCAAATGGGTGCCGCGCCAACCCGCGCATGAGCAGTTGGGCCGCGCCATCCTGCACATGCGCGGGGAACTTCTTACGCGCGCCGGCCCCGACGCAATATGGAGTGGGTGTTCAGGAGCCGGCTGCGGCAGAATGTAGGCCCGGGGATTGGGGGGGGAGGCCGGCCCGCTGATCGGTGGGCCTCGATCATGGGCCAGACCCCTTCGGAGGCCCCCCCCCCCCCCCCAGTGAAGGAGACCCGCCGGCGGGACCCTGTCGTGTCGGAGTGGCCGCTCGCCGTTTGCAGCGATTCTCCGAGCTGCCCGGCGCGATTCATGCGGCGCTGGTTTCGGGGGGGGGTGGGAGAATCACATGCGGGGGTCAGGGCGGCGTGGCGCGATTCACGCGGCGCTGGTTTCGGGGGGGGGGTGGGAGAATCACATGCGGGGGTCGGGGCGGCGTGGCGCGATTCACGCGGCGCCTCGGTGATTCTCCCACCCGGCCCGGGGGGGGGGGGGGGGGGGGGGGGGAGAATACCGCCCAATATCTTTGCACCTTTTTGACCACGGGTGTGAAGTTTGCAATTCTCCAGTCCGCTAGCGGCACCTCTAAGTTTAAGGACGATCGGAAATTTATATCTCTTCAATTTCCACTCTCACTTCTTTCAGTATCCTTGAATGCACCTCATCTTCTCCTGGTGCCTTCTGAATTTAAAAAAGTACTGACAGGCCATCTATCACCTCCCCCATGTCAATTTTAAACCCTTGTGGTGTCTGAATTCTAACCTGCTTGATAGGATTGTCTCCCTGTTACAAGCACCCAAGATGTAATAATAATCTTTATTAATGTCACAAGTTAACACTGCAATGAAGTTACTGTGAAAAGCCCCTAGTCGCCACATTCCGGCGCCTGTTCGGGTACACAGAGGGAGAATTCAGAATGTCCAAATCACCTAACCTGCACGTCTTTCAGGACTTGTGGGAGGAAACCGGAGCACCCGGAGGAAACCCACGCAGACACGGGGAGAACGTGCAGACTCCGCACAGACAGTGACCCAGCGGGGAATCGAACCTGGGACCCTGGCGCTGTGAAGCATCAGTGCTAACCAGTGTAGCCACCCGATTCCAAAATGGATGCCCGCAAAGAATACAGGGAAAATTGGCCGGTCACAGGAAAACAAGCAGGTGCAAGGTTTCCTGTGTATTAAGATTTGGAGACCCAGACAGAACCAAAACCAATAGCCATCTACATACTAATCAGCAATCCCCAGGAACAATTAGAAACACTGAATCAATCTGGACCAAACCAGACTCCCCGGCGCCAGTGGGAGCCAGGACAAAGGAAGGCCAACGGACACATAGCCCAACGATCAGGGAACAGCTCCGGTATTGGAGGAAATCGATAAAAACGATTGGGACATGGTCCAATCGATTGGGACCATGTCCGGGGTCCGCCCAAAAGGGCGTGAAACCCCTGGGGACTATAAAGTAGAGTCCCCAAGTTCAGTTCGCTCTCTTGGCAGTTCTCTCTTGGCAGCTCTCAAAGAACTCTTGACCGTAACTCTCAGCGAGGAGAGACCTGCCTAGCAGCTGCACCAACCAAGTAAGTCTCCAGTCAACGCACGCTACGAGATAGGCGCTCCTAGCTACTATTCCATACCAGCTTGAAGCCAGCAGAATGAGAACCGGACAAAGGCCATTGTTCCTCTGATCTGGTGGGCCATTCGAAGCTAAGTATAGGCTTTAGTAGCAGTGATAGTCTAGTAAGTCGAGCTTTATGCAAGAGTAGTGATTGACTGTGTGTATAATAAATGTGTCTTGATTTGAAACTTACTAACTGGTGTATTGCGTTATTGATCAGCACTTGGCTTTGAACCTCGTGGCGGTATCAGAAAGATACCTGGCGACTCCAGAGCAAAGGTTATTAAAACAGAGCAATTAAGTAAAAGCAACACCTAGCAACACCACTGTGCTACCGTGCCGCCCACGTTCCGCGGTAGCTAAAATCAGATGGCGGGTCATGTTCGAATGGCCTCGTTAGTCTTTAGTTAAAGCCATGTGCAATTGGCAGTAAACAAGCACTCTGTGGCTTTTTAGTCTCCGAGGGGTTTAATATGCATGAGCGCCTAAACCAACATCAGAGAATTTCCTCGTGTGGAAAAGGATGTTAATTGCTACATTGTGAAAGATTACCCTTGCAGTAAATGTTTCTCTCGAACCCTGTGTAAGTGATTTCCATTACAAAAAAACACATTGCCAGGGACCCCAGTTGAATATTAACGCCAGAGCAACACATTTGTAAATGAGGCAGACAGGAAGTTGCAAGCTCTTTTTTTTTTGGCTGGAGAGCTCATTACTTCAGCATTATTGCAGACTGCGAGTTTGTGTGTGACAAGGCAAATTTACTGACATGTCTATCAGTAACGCAGAGATATTGCAGTGTTAATAGCTATTTGGCAGGTTGTAAAACAAGACAGATGCCAGCAAACTCAATACCAAGAGCTTGTTAAAGCACACACCGTACCACATTGTCAATGGGACATAAATTTTATCTCTGTTTTTTACTCTGTGTTATAATCAGACTTTTAACAGCTCACTGTTTTTCTTGTCCTCCTGCATGTTGCAATGATTGAGCTGGTACTGACTTTGGCTGAAGTTTTATTTTGTGAGATGGAGGAGGAATCACGTGACAGGATGGGTTCCCCCCTGTGTCTGTGGAGACCAGATACTGGATGTTGTCGCACCATTGTTTCCTGGTTGCCTGGATACAGATCGCCTACTTCAAATAGGACTCGGTTAAATTCCAGCTCCTGTTGCGTAGTAGCAAATCCATAAATTTTAGTCATCTGGAGGATTGAGAGAATGAGAGAAAGAGAGAAAACGAGAGACAAGGAAAGAGAGAGAGACAGAAAGAAAGGAAGACGGAACCTTTCGCAACCGCAGGGCTCCCCAAAGTACTTTGCAGTCAATGAAGACCTTTTGTAATGTTGAAAATAAGGTTTCCAATCCACAGCAAGATCCCACAAACAGCAAAGAAATAGTGACCACGGGAGTGGGGGGGGGGGGGGCATGTCACGCAGTGGTTAGCACTGGGACTGCGGTGCTGAGGGCCCGGGTTCGAATCCCAGCCCTGGGTCACTGTGCGTGTGGAGTTTGCACATTCTCCCCATCTCTGCGTGGGTTTCACCCCCACAACCCAAAGATGTGCAGGTTTGGTGGATTGGCCACCCTAAATTGCCCCTTAATTGGATACTCTAAAAAAAAAATTTTTTTTAAAGAAATAGTGACCATAATCTGTATTTGTGAAGAGGGGTAAAAATTGGCCGAAGGGCACTGGGAAGAAACACTAGCTCCAGAGGGCAAAGTTCACTCTGGGTTTGCTCCCTATCGAGTATTCTCCAAATCTGGGTTGATTCCAGGGATGATGGGATTGTCTTATGAGGACCAATTGGACCTATACTTAGAAGAATGAGAGGTGATCTAATTGGACCATGTAAGATACTGAGGGGGCCTGATCTGGTAAACACTGAGAGAATGTTTCTCCTCATGGAGGGATCTTGAACGAGGGGACAGAGTTTCAGAATAAGGGGTCTCCTATTTCATATAGAAGCAGGGATGAATTTCACCTCTTAGAGGGTTGTTAATTTTTGGAATTCTTTACACGAGAAAACATTGGAAGTCGAGTGACATTCAGGGATGAGTAAGGCGGATTTTTAGTCTGCAAGGGTTATGGGAACAGACCGGAAAGTAGAGTTGATGTTGCAATCTGATCAGCCATAATTTCATTGAATGGTGGAGCAGGCTCGAGGGGCCGAATGGTCTACTTCTGGCCCTAATTCTTATGTTCTTAACTTTTCTTCTTTCCTCCACAGGAAACACTTTCCGCTAGCACCATACTTTATCGGAAAACCAAGACAACCTCATTTCTGATGGCTCCAATCACCTCTAATAGGGGCAGCACAGTAGCATTGTGGGTAGCACAATTGCTTCACAGCTCCAGGGTACTAGGTTCGATTCTGGGTCACTGTCTGTGCGGAGTCTGCACATCCTCCCCGTGTGTGTGTGGGTTTCCTCCGGGTGCTCCGGTTTCCTCCCACAGTCCAAAGATGTGCAGGTTAGGTGGATTGGCCATGATAAATTGTCCCTTAGTGTCCAAAATTGCCCTTAGTGTTAGGTGAGGTTACTGGGTTATGGGGACAGGGTGGAGGTGTTGACCTTGGGTAGGGTGCTCTTTCCAGGAGCTGGTGCAGTCTCGATGGGCCGAATGGCCTCCTTCTGCACTGTAAATTCTATGTAATAAAGAGATCAAGTGGGTGATTTTAACCTTTTCGCATTCATTTTACCGCCCGCCATATTTTATTTTGCATCAATTTCAGTGGAATGTAAAATTGAGAAGGAATGTTTAGCAGGCTTTCAATCTGATCCTCTCTATTTCCCAGCAGACAGGTTTGGTGAAATTCCCCCCCCCCCCCCTCCCCGTCCATGTCGGGAGCTGGAGGCATGAATCAAAATGGATCTTTCCTTTGCTCAGGATAAGGCGTTAACTTCACTGAGAAAGGTCTTCGGCACAACTTAGCTCACCCACCTGGAAAGCTTAGACAGTCCTCCACACCCTACTCTCTCAACTTTTTAATCATCTTTATTGTCACAAGTAGGCTTACATTAACAGTGCAATTAAGTAGTTACTGTGTAAAGCCCCTAGTCGCCACACTCCGGCGCCTGTCCAGGTACACCGAGGGAGAATTCAGAATGCCCAATTCACCTAACACACACGTCTTCCAGAAATTGTGGGAGGTCCACAGGGATCCGTGCTCGGACCACTGTTGTTTGTGATATACATAAATGATCTGGAGGAAGGTATAGGTGGTCTGATGAGCAAGTTTGCAGATAGCGAGGCGGACTGTCAGAGAATACAGCAAAATATAGATAGATTGGAGAGTTGGGCAGAGAAATGGCAGATGGAGTTCAATCCAGGCAAATGCGAGGTGATGCATTTTGAAAGATCTAACTCAAGAGCAGACTATATGGTCAATGGAAGAGTCCTGGGGAAAATTGATGTACAGAGAGATCTGGGAGTTCAGGTCCATTGTACCCTGAAGGTGGCAACGCAGGTCGATAGAGTGGTCAAGAAGGCATACAGCATGCTTGCCTTCATCGGACAGGGTATTGAGTACAAAAGTCGACAGGTCATGTTACAGTTGTATAGGACTTTGGTTAGACCACATTTGGAATACTGCGTGCAGTTCTGGTCACCACATCACCAGAAGGATGTGGATGCTTTAGAGAGGGTGCAGAGGAGGTTCACCAGGATGTTGCCTGGTATGGAGGGTGCTAGCTATGAAGAAAGGTTGAGTAGAATAAGATTGTTTTCGTTGGAAAGACGGAGATTGAGGGGGGACCTGATTGAAGTCGACAAAATTATGAGAGGTATGGACAGGGTGGATAGCAACAAGCTTTTTCAAGAGTGGGGGTGTCAATTACAAGGGGTCACGATTTCAAGGTGAGAGGGGGAAAGTTTAAGGGAGATGTGCGTGGGAAGGTTTTTACACTGAGGGTGGTGGGTGCCTGGAACGCTTTGCCAGTGGAGGTGGTAAAGGCGGGCACGATAGCATCATTTAAGATGCATCTAGACAGATATATGAACGGGCAGGGAACAGAGGGAAGTAGATCCTTGGAAAATAGGCGACAGGTTTAGATAAAGGATCTGGATCGGCGCAGGCTGGGAGGGCCGAAGGGCCTGTTCCTGTGCTGTAATTTTATTTGTTCTTTGTTGTTCTTTGAAACCGGAGTACCCGGAGGAAACCCATGCAGACACAGGGAGAACGTGCAGACTCCGCACAGACAGTGACCCAAGCCGGGAATCGAACCTGGGACCCTGGAGCTGTGAAGCAACAGTGCTAACCACTGTGCTACCGCGCACCCATTCCTTAAATGTTCCGAGAGATTTTGCCTTTCCCACGCTGTACCCGCTGGGATCAATCCTAAACTGCAATGTTGGAGGTGAAATCTTTGAAATAAAGCATTAAAGGGAAGCCCTGTCTGGTCTGATGGACATGAAAGATTCCCCTGTCACCTTTCAAAAGAGGAGATTTTAATAAGGACACCGGGAGTCCACACCGAGTAAAGAACTAGATTTATTTACAATGCGTATAGACAGTGCTCGATAGCTCCACATCAGGTTCCCTCTGATTGGTGTCCTATTGGCCCACCTTATATACATTGGTCAATTAGTGTTCCCCCACCCCTAGCGGGGAAGCTCACCCCTCTCCAAGGCCATGGTGAAGATAACCATTCCCACCCGTTAGGTCCCATGCGGGATACTACGGAGAATGCCCAGCATTCCAGAAAACATAGGTTTTAAATTTTTTTTTAAGACTACCCAATTATATATTTTATCCAATTAAGGAGCAATTTAGCGTGGCCAATCCACCTATCCTGCACATCTTTGGGTTGTGGGGGCGAAACCCACGCAGACACGGGGAGAATGTGCAAACCCCACACGGACAGCGACCCAGAGCCGGGATCGAACCCAAACGTGAGTTGTTCATGCCGTACAGACTGACCCATCCGTCCCACACAGACACGGGGAGAACGGAATCCGGAGGTTTACCACTCAACCAGCTCCGTCGTCTCAACATTCACCTCGCTGCTGTTTTTGGGGTCTTGCCAAGTGCAAAATGCTCTGTGTTTGCCCACATTACAACGGTGACCACACTTCAGAGAAAGTGTCCCTCAGGCTGTGAAGCAGATTGGAATGTCTGAAAGACAGAATAGGTTCGATATGAGTGCAAGTTCTTTCTTCGATAATTAAAGCTACAGCTCCTGACTCTTTTGCCAATCCAAAGTGTTCTCTTGAAATGTGTAACTGCTCTTTAGCTACATAGACAATAAGAGGAAATGATTGTGACCGTACTGTACATTGTTACAGAATTTGTTTTGAGTTAAACATCTGTCAAGCTTATTAAATCACTGTGACAGTTAATGAGTTACACTGTTAATGTAGAGAATACAATCAGTGTGCTGGTAAATTAGACAGTTTATAGAGACAGGGACACTGTCCCACTAAACTGCTATAGATTAATGGAAGATAAATTATCATCATCAATCATAATTGTGATGAGTTTCAAATGCTTTCAGCTCAGCTGGATATTTATAACTGGCTGCTTTAATTTTGATATGACAAAGAGCTGGCACTTTCCGTGTGTAAGCAAGTCTCCCTAATGAAGTCATCTGCTTCATCAAGGGCAGGATTTGAGCTAAAGAATCATGTGTACAGCAACGACTTGTACTTACATCGCCCTTCTAGCGCAGTACAATGTCCCATGGTGCTTCATGGAAACGATAAGCAAACAAAATTTGACACCAAGTCACGTCCAGGGGAGATTACAGCAGGTGAACGAAAGGACGTCGGTTTTAACGAACCCCTGACAGGAGAAGAGAGAGGCAGAGAGGTTTAGGGAGGACATTCCAAAGCTTGGGGCCCAGGCAGCTGAAGGCAAGGCCGCCAATGGTGAAGGTATTAAAATGGGGGTGGCTCAAGAAGCCGGAACTGGAAGAGCACTGAGATCTCGGAGGATTGTAAGGCTGGGCAAGGCTTTGGAGATGGAGATGGGCAAAGACATGGTGGGTTTGGGCTCATTCTATCAGCCTTGGATTTAAACTACTCCAATTATTGAGTAAGGCTGGGAGCTCCAATATAGGTGTCAACATAGTCCAGTTTTTCCTATCTTTTAATACATTGCTTTAAGCTCAGTGGGTAACTATTGCATTGGGGCTGCACGGTGGCGCAGTGGTTAGCACTGCTGCCTCACGGAGTCGAGGCTCTGGGTCACTGACTGTGTGGAGTTTGCACATTCTCCCCATGTTTGCATGGGTTTTGCCCCCGCAACCCCAAAGATATGCAGGGTAGGTGGATTAGCCACGCTAAATTGCCCCTTAGAAAAAATTAATTGGGTACTCTTAAATTTTTTTTTTAAGCTATTGCAGTCACAGTGGTCTGCACATGAGAGGCTAAGAGAAACTGGTTGTTTATTGAACAAGAAACTATTTTTAAAAATTTAGATTATATATTTTTCCCAATTAAGGATGATTTAGTGTGGCCAATCCATCTAACCTGATTATCTCTGGGTTGTGGGTGTGAGACCCATGCAGACACGGGGAGAATGTGTAAACTCCACACGGACAGTGACTGAGGGTCGGGATTGAACCTGGGACCTCGGGGCCGTGAAGCAACAGGGCTAACCCTCTGCGCCACCGTGCCGCCCCTAGGAAACAATTTACATGTTGCACACAAGGGACCCCTCTCTCGGCATCCATTGACAGGGCTCTCTCTCCTCGTTGTGGGTTCAAATCTCACTCCAGGGCCTTGCCTACAAGATCTCACCCCCAACACCACCAGGGCAGGACTGAGGGAGCTGCTGTTTTGAAAATGAAAATGAAAAGCGCTTATTGTAGGCTTCAAATGAAGTTACTGTGAAAAGCCCCTAGTCGCCACATTCCAGCGCCTGTTCGGGGAGGCTGTTACGGGAATCGAACCGTGCTGCTGGCCTGCCTTGGTCTGCTTTCAAAGCCAGCGATTTAGCCCAGGGAGCTAAACAGCCCCTATTTTACAGATAAGCCCTTAAATCAAGGCCCAGCTGCCCTCTCAAGGTGAAAAGATCCCACAACACAACTGTGAAGAAGAGCAGGATAGACTCCTCAGCCGCACCCTCCGTACCCTGTCCAATATTTATCCCTCAACCAAAAACAGACTATCATCTCATTTATCTCATTGATGTTCCTGGTGCGTCAAATGGCAGCTGCATATCCTAGATTACAACAGTGACTACCCTCGAAAAACTATTTGCTGCACAAATGCTAATTTTTCCTTCATTCACAACTGACATTTCAGTCTCCTGTAATAAGGTTGCTGGAGGCTTAAGGAGCTGATCTAAAATCAGTCAATTCCAGGGCGGAAAGTGTTCAAATTTTCCCTCTTTGATCAGTGGAAATAAGTAGCAGTTGGAACGTGGGATTTGACTTTAAATTATCCCATCACACTGATAAAAGGACCAAGGCTGGAATTAAAAAGCATCAGAAGTAGACTCAAAACGAAAATGGCCCAGTCCTTCCATAATGATTCTAAAGACAGATTAAGTGCAAAGAGGCAAATATCATTTTCTGCAATGGAATAGTTTTGATTTAAGGAAATTCCGCACATTTAACTAAATTATCCACTTGTCAGAAATATATATTGGCGAGCCTCTCTGTGTCACAATCTTCTGTGTGATTAACAGCGTGTCTCAGTCTGTTATGCAGTCTAAACCAGATGGGGATTCATTGAAAACCTTTGCCGTGGGATTTTCTGGATCAATTTCCATTTACAAATGCCCAGAGCAGGTTTTAAAGTTGAAAAGACAGTTGTCAGGGTAATCGCATGCTGCCCAAGGAATCGGAGTTCCTTTGCCTGGCCTGTTCCCCCTCAGCTCACCTGAATTTCGTGAAGGCTTGTTTGCCGTCAGGTGGTCAGTTGTTGGCCGATGAAGTGAATTACAGGTCAGGGTTGAAAATGTGGCCTGTTAGCAGAAGGCTTGCTTCTGGTTGGGGTTAGAACATAGACATAGAACATACAGTGCAGAAGGAGGCCATTCGGCCCATCGAGTCTGCACCGACCCACTTAAGCCCTCACTTCCACCCTATCCCCGTAACCCAATAACCCCTCCTAATCTTTTTGGACACTAAGGGCAATTTATCATGGCCAATCCACCTAACCTGCACGTCTTTGGACTGTGGGTGGAAACTGAAGCACCCGGAGGAAACCCACGCAGACACGGGGAGACCGTGCAGACTCCGCACAGGCAGTGACCCAGCGGGGAATCGAACCTGGGACCCTGGCGCTGTGAAGCCACAGTGCTATCCACTTGTGCTGCCCAGGTTAGAGTCTCCAAGACATTTTCCTCCAGCCAGCCCAGGCCAATCAGATACCTGTCTGGGCATCGTTAGGCCTCCCTTCAAATTGAGTTCCGGGCAAGGTGGTAATCCCGTCTCCCGTCCCAATCAGGTACTGGCAGGCCTCCAGTACCAGCAGCGCCCCTGGGATCAGTGGCCACCGCTGGTATTGCACCCGGATATTCAGGGCCGAGCACCAATGGGTCCCTGGAGACGGGTGAGCATGGGTGGCAGTTGGGTGGCAGGAAGGGCGGTGCAGGCAAGGGGGTGAAGAGGGCTTGAAAGCAAGGCCAACCCACCCCAGTACTGGGCTCCTCGATTAGGCCTGAGAACAAGGAATCACCACCAAACGGCATCCTCCTCCCCTTCCCCCCTCACCCAGCCCTCACCACTAGGCCGCTGGGAAAACTGAGAGTTTTCTGGGAACACTCAGCAGTGGCAGGTACACCATCCGGCGCAGGTTCAACCCCAGCAGAGATGGGATAAAACACATTATTTTGTTTTATTATGTATTTTCTTTTATTAAAATTTAATTTTCATGTACTTAATGATCTGTTGAGCTGCTCGCAGAAAAATACTTTTCACTGTATACGTGACAATAAACAAATCCCTTAATTAACCCTGAAGTGGTGACTTAAGAGCCTCAACTGACCTCTGGGCAGGAAGGTCACCATCCACCCTTCCTATCCAAAGTTTAATCAAAGAGTTGGGGGGGGGAGGGGGGGGGGGGGGGGGGGAGTCAGGAAGGCAACAAGATCTCAATCCTTCATCTTCCTGCCCGATCAAATGGTCCCCTGCCTACAATCCAGCCTCCAGGGCGCATGTAATCCTGCCCTTGGTATGGGAAGATGGAGCATCACAAGGATTGGACACATCAGCCAAATCAATGGCAGGAACAGGGAGGTGGGGCAGCGCATCATAGAATTATAATAGAATTTACAGTGCAGAAGGACACCCTACACAAGCCCATACCTCCACCCTATCCCCACACCTCCACCTGATCCCCATAACCCACCTAACCTCTTTTGGGCACTAAAGGGCAATTTAGCGTGGCCCATCCACCCAACCTGCACATCTTTGGACAAAAGCAAATTACTGCTGGAATCTGAAACGAAAGAGAAAATGTTGTTGCATGGGTCCTAGCTACACTTGTCCTTTTATGGGATATGTGGAACATTCCTTGTTCCAGGCCTATCTGGGCCCTCTCCCACAACACTTTACCGATACATTGATGACTATTTTGGTGCCGCTTCATGCTCTCGGACGGATCTGGAAAAATTCGTCAACTTCGTTTCCAGTTTCCATCCCTCCATCACTTTCACCTGATCCGTCTCAGACACTTCACTTCCCTGATCTTTCTGTCTCCATTTCCGGCAATAGACAATCTACTAATATCCACTAAAAGCCCACTGACTCCCAGAGCTATCTGGACTACAGTCTTCGCACCCTACACCCTGTAAGGACTCCATCCCTATCTCTCAACTCCTTCGCCTCCGTCGCAATTGTTCCGATGATGTCACTTTCCAAAATGGTGCTTCGAAAATGTGTTCGTTCTTCCTCAACCGTGATTTCCCACCTACAGTTGTTGACAGGGCCCTCAACAGTGTGCGGTCCATCTCCCGCGCCACTACCCTCGCCCCCTCCAGTCCCTCCCAGAACAAGGATAGAGTCCCCCTCGTTCTCACATTTCATCCCACCAGCCTCCATATGCAAAGCATAATCCTCCGCCATTTTCGCCAACTCCAGCGTGATGCCACCACCAAACACATCTTCCCTTCACTCCCTCTGTCAGCATTCCGCAGAGACTGTTCCCTCCGAGACAATCTAGTCCACTCCTCCACCATACCCAGTACCTCTCCCATCACCCATGGCACCTTCCCATGCAATCGCAGAAGGTGTAACACCTGCTCCTTTACCTCTTCCATGCTTAACATTCCAGGCCCAAAACATTCATTCCAGGTTAAGCAGCATCTTCACTTGCATCTCTTCCAATTTAGTCCACTGCATTCGCTGCTCCCAATGTGGTCTCCTCTATATCGGAGAGACCAAACGCAGACTGGGTGATCGCTTTGCTGAACATCTTCGGTCTGTGCGCATTCAGGATCCTGGCCTTCCTGTTGCTTGCCATTTTAACAAAAGACCCTGCTCCCATCCCACATGTCTGTTCTTGGCCTGCTGCAATGTTCCAGTGAAGCACAACGCAAACTGGAGGAACAACATCTCATCTTCCGGTTAGGCAGCTACAGCCTTCCGGCCTGAACATCGAATTCAACAACTTCAGATGACCAGTCCCACCTCGACCCACTTGTTTTCATTTCATTTTAACTGTCTTTTACCATTTCTTTCATTCTTAATATACATTTAATTATTCCCCCCCATCTTATCCACCTTTCCTGCACCTTTCTCCTCTTTGCTTCCCCTTCACTTCCCCCCACATCTACAGTTCATCCTCTGATAGTTTCCCTGCTGTTTGACCTTTCGCATCTTTTGTCCTCTCTGGGGACTGCCATTAACACTCTTTCCCCTTGGCATCTGTGGCCATTAGCACCCGGTTTCCCTGGGTTTCTGTGGCTATGACTCATCTTTCATTCTCACTCCACAGTATAAATATTTCCCACTTTCTCTGTCTGTTAGCTTTGACAAAGAGTCATTGGACTCGAAACGTTAGCTCTTTTCTCTCCCTACAGATGCTGCCAGACCTGCTGAGATTTTCCAGCATTTTCTCTTTCATTGCACATCTTTGGACTGTGGGAGGAAACCGGAGCACCCGGAAGAAACCCACGCAGACATGGGGAGAACATGCAGACCCCGCACAGACAGGGACCCAGCGGGGAATCGAATCTGGGGCCCTGGAGCTGTGAAGCAACTGTGCTAACCACTGTGGTGCCGCGCTGCCCATATGAAGGTGTAATGAAATCTCCAGGAATGCATCCAGCCAGAGTTGGCAAGGCTGGGGTGAAGAAATTCAATTCACTAAACATTCAGGGCTAAGTTCTTCACAGCTTTGATCGGAAGAACAAATACTGTCACACATTTATCGCTGTTTCTTTTCTCTGTGCTGAATTAGTGTGCCTGTGCACGCCTGTAAGTCCCCAAATGTCACACTTACCCAAGCTGTGCAAAAACACACCATCTGGCCATTTACCTCATTGTTCGTGATTGCTGGTTTCAAAAGACTTTTTGAAGGTCTTGAGGTCATGAAATATAATGGTGTCAAAGGCCATGTGGCAAAGGTGTGTAAACATGGTTGAGGTGCAAATCAGCCAGAATCTAATTGGACGGCGGTGGAACATATCAAGGGGCTGAATGGCCTCCTTCTCTTTAGACTGTTCCTTTTGACAGAGGCTGCCTGTCTTGCTGAGCTTTTCCAACATTTTGTCATTTTTTAGCACCTGTCAGCACGGCAGCATTGTGGATAGCACAATCGCTTCACAGCTCCAGGGTCCCAGGTTCGATTCCGGCTTGGGTCACTGTCTGTGCGGAGTCTGCACATCCTCCCCGTGTGTGCGTGTGTTTCCTCCGGGTGCTCCGGTTTCCTCCCACAGTCCAAAGATGTGCAGGTTAGGTGGATTGGCCATGCTAAATTGCCCTTAGTGTCCAAAATTGCCCTTAGTGTTGGGTGGGGTTACTGGGTTATGGGGATAGGGGGAGGTGTTGACGTTGGGTAGGATGCTCTTTCCAAGAGCCGGTGCAGACTTGATGGGCCGAATGGCCTCCTTCTGCATTGTAAAGTCTATATTCTATATAACAGTCATATCTTGTCGCTTCTTTACACTCCCGAAACACATGCACTCCACTCATCCCGGCCTCTTACCCATCCCTAATTTCAATGCTCCGCCATTGGTGGCCATGCCTTCAGCTGCTGGTGTGGGTGCGATGCCGGCAGACCGGAGTATCCGCCGACGGAGATTTTCGCTGCATGTCTATTCACGCATAGGGTCCTGTCCTTTGCAGACAGATGGAGCATGTCCACACAATGCGCCTTTTTTGACTAAACAAACGCTTTGGGGACAGCCATTCTCTGGTTCATTCCCCATGGAAATCCCTTGATCCAACCCGAGTCAACCTTCCTGGTTTGAATTTGAATAGAAGCTTGGCAGTTAACTGTTCCCTGCTGCACTCCCCATGACAACGCCTCCACCAATCAGAGTCCACTTGCCAACCAATTAGAACTCTCCTCTCAGGCAGCCCCAAAGTACTTGCCAGCCAATAAAGTACTTTCTGAAATGTGGTCACTGTTGTGATGTGGAAAATGCAATGGCCAAATTGTGCACAGCAAGCTCCCACAAATAGCAATGCGATACAAGACCAAATGATTTGCTTTATGAATGTTGCTTGAGTGATAAATGTTGGCCTGGACACTGGGTGAGGGAGGGGGGAGGAGTGGGGCGCGGGAGGGGCGGGGGGGGGGGGGGGGGCGCATCCCTGCTTTTATGCAGGGTCATAGAATGGCTACAACTCTGAAGGAGGCCATTCTGGTCTGTACTAGCCCCCCCCACCCGCCCCGCAAGAACAACTCCCCTAGTGCTACTCCTCCACCTTTTTCCCTGTAGCCATGCAAATTCATGATTCAATTTTAATTTTAATTTAAATCTTTTACAAGATTGAACTTTGACATTCGCCCAAGAGGGCGGGGGGGGGGGGGGGGGGGGGGGGGGGGGGGGGTTGAGCGACGAGGCAAACTTGATCCATGACTACATTGGGTGTAACGTGAAGCCCACTTTGCACCGATGTCAGACAGGCAATGTCAGTGCACGACACTCCGACAGACAGTAACGCAGACCCTGCTGTACTGTACCCGAGTGACCCAATGTCAGTTATCTCTAACTCTCAGGCAGAGCAACCGGCACTTACCGGCGACGAGGACATAAACCACACTGGCAGGAACCCACACCGTGAGCCGGCAGGGTGGGTGCAGAGCGGGCGCGACAAGATTCCTTCATTCCTCCTACCCACACCCAGTAATCCAGAGGCAGTTGCTGTCACGATCCTGAAGGCCCAGGCCCAGCATAAGTACAGCTCAAAATCACAAATGAGCAACACATCTCTCTCCTTCAGGCCCTGAAAAAAACATTAAGCCTGATGGATTCAAAGAAGACTTCTTTATAATGGGTTGGGAAGACCCTATTCGAAGGTTAATGGGATTTGAGGTCAATTCCACTCGATTCGAAGAGGCTGATGAGACAGGGAGATGCCACCTACATTCACCTGGAGGGGGCGGTATTTAGCTCAGTGGGCGAGACAGCTGATTGGTGATGCGGAGCGAGGCCAGCAGCGTGGGTTCAATTCCCGTACCGGCTGAGGTTATCCATGAAGACCCCGCCTTCTCAACCTGGCCCCTCACCTGAGGTGTGGTGACCCTCAGGTTAAATCACCACCAGTCAGCTCCCCCCCCCCCCCTTCCCCCCAAAAAAGGAGAAAGCAGCCGTACATCCTCTTGCCTGTCAACATTATCTCTTATTTGCTGTAGAATCTGTGCCAAATGAAGAATAATTTATTCCCCACCATCACCCCCACCCACCCCCTCCCCCACTTTGACTATCGCGTTGGGTTGCCGACAACTCCACAGAAATCTGATCGTCACGCGCACTTACATGTCAGGGGCCACTGAGAGGAACTGACAGCCCCTGCCTGGGGAATTCATTTCCAGTTCAACAGATCAGGATTCTAATTATGAAGCAAGCGACATGGTTATAAATTTTCCTGAGGGATCCTCATTATGTCGACCGTATAAATGTGCTGTAATCAGGCATTTTTGCTGCCCTGTGATACTCATTAGACCCATGATACTGTCTGTTTGTGCGTCCGGGGCCCCCAGGGGGGGGGGGGGGGGGGGGGGGGGGTGGGAACTCAGTCGCAGCTGGTCACTGAGCCACTGTCGCTCTGCCGTTGGAACACATCCCACGTTAGTGTTCCCCGACAGCAAGGCTGGTGTCACTCTTCACTGAATCAATGCGCTGGTTTAGCTGGGGGCTAGTTTAGCTCCCTGGGCTAAATCACTGGCTTTTAAAGCAGACCAAAGCAGGCCAGCAGCACGGTTCGATTCCCGTACCAGCCTCCCCGGACAGGCGCCGGAATGTGGCAACTAGGGGCTTTTCACAGTAACTTCATTGAAGCCTACTCGTGACAATAAGCGATTTTCATTTCATTGATTAACAATGGTGTGCGTGCACGTGAGCCCCATTGCTGCCGCATTCCTGGCCTCTCAAAAGGTCTTATGATGTTCAGTGGTCAAGGGTTAAAATTAATTTATCGGGGCAGCACGGTGGCGCAGTGGGTTAGCATTGCTGCCTCACGGCGCCGAGGTCCCGGGTTCGATCCCGGCCCCGGGTCACGGTCCGTGTGGAGTTTGCACATTCTCCCCGTGTCTGCGTAGGTTTTGTCCCCACAACCCAAAGATGTGCAGGGTAGGTGGATTGGCCATGCTAAATTGCCCCTTAATTCGAAAAAATTGGATATTCTAAATTTATAAAAAATAAATAAATAAATTTATCAGCAACAAGTCAACCTGACGCCACTCATGGCAACTCACCATAGAGGGTGACTAGGCAAAAAGGGCTCTCCACTGACCTTGGAAGGAAGCTTCCCTCAAGGATCTTGTGATCTCCGTGAGGTGGATGCCTCCTTGCCCGATAGCACTCGGAATGCGGAGCCGAATCAAGGCGACCTCCACCAGGCAGCAGCAGTGATGTCAACAATCAGAGTCAGCAGCCAATGACATTGAACAATTCTCACAGACAGCAAAGCCAGAAGGTTAAAAAAATTAATATTGCTCATTTTTACTTTTGAGGTAACAAAATAAACAATTACAAATGGATTAAGATAGAAGATGAAATATTGTATAAATATACTTTCAAAAACATCATTTCAGAAATATGTGGAAATTTTTATCATTGAGAAATTTGCTATTCAACAAATTTACGATTAGTTTTCCAGGCTGGTTAGGGCACGGGAGCAGCAACCCACAAGGTGAGTGCCAGGCAATGACCATCTCCCACATGAGCAAATCTAACCACCTCCCCTTGACATTCAGTGGCATTGCTGTCGCTGAATCCCCTGCCATCAACATCCCGAGGATTACCATTGACCAGAAACTGAACTGCCATATAAATACTGGTTTAGCTCCGTTGGCTAGACAGCTTGGGCGGGATTCTCCGACCCCCCACCAGGTCGGAGAATCGCAGGGGGGCAGCGTGAATCCCACCCCCGCCGGCTGCCGAATTCTCCGGCGCCAGGGTTTTGGCGGGGGCGGGAATCACGGCGTGCCGGTCGGCGACTGATGGCAGCGACTCCCCCAGCAACTCTCCGGCCTGCGATGGGCTGAGCGGCCGCCCGTTTTCGGCGGGTCTCGCCGGCGTAAATCACAACGCTCCACGGGCGCCCTGCAGAGTCCTCGGGAGGGCGCGGGGTGATCTGGCCCCTGGGGTGCCCCCTCGGTGGCCTGGCCCGCGATCGGGGCCCACCGAACCGCGGGCGGGCCTGTGCCGTGGGGGCACTCTTTCCCTCCGCACCGGCCGCTGTCAACCTCCACCATGGCCGGTGCGGAGAAGAACCGCCCTGCGCATGCACTGGGATGACACCAGCACACGCTGGCGCTCCCGCGCATCCGCCAACTCGCGCCGTCTGGCAGAGGCCCTTTGGCGCCGGTTGGCATGGCGACAAGCCCTTCCGCGCTTGTTGACACGGCGCCAAACACTCCGGCGCTGGCCTAGTCCCTGAAGGTGCAGACCATTCACGCCACTCCTCAGCGCCGGAGTGGCCCACCCTGCCGGTTCGCGGAGAATCCCACCCCTTGTTTGTGATGCAGAGCGAGGACAGCAGCGTGGGTTCAAGTCCCGTACCGGCTGAGGTTATTCATGAAGATCCCACCTTCTCAACCTTGCCCCTTGACTGAGGTGTGGGTGATCCTCAGGTTAAATCACCACCAGTCAGCTCTCCCCATCAAAGGGGAAAGCAGCCTATGGTCATCTGGGGCTATGGAAACTTTACCTATAAATACTGTGGCGCCAAGAGCAGGTCAGAGACTGGGAACCCTGTGGCACGTCCGTCACTCCCTTACTCCATAATCTACAAGCCCCAAATCAAGATTATGATGGAATACCCCCCCCACCCCCCATGGCTGGATGAGTGTAGCTCCAACAAATCTCAAGAAACCTGACACTATCCAGGACAAAGCAGCCCACGTGATTGGCACTCTACATTCACCTACCATACACTGTGGCAGCCGTTTGCACTGTATACAAGATGCACTGCAGTAACTCACCTTCTACAATATGATCTAAAGCAGGGTTTTTCAAACTGTGGGTCACGACCCGCGGGTATGTGTTGGAGGCGGGGGGGGGGGGGGGGGGGGGGGGGTGTTGTGAGGGTTGCCTAGCGATCGGTCGTGACGTTCCAGATCACTGGAGAATCGCCCAACAATCGCCAAATGGCATCCTTCTGCAGTGTACTGATTCTATGAGGACTGTGTGAAGAACTGAAGATGGATCATTTTGTAATAAGTCAGAGAGGGCCAGAGACACAAACAGGCCAGGATTTCACAATCAAATCTGCTGGAGAGAGCTGTTCAGGACAGTCCATGGCAAGACTGCGAGTGTGAGCTCCAGGGCCTCTGGTGAAACCATTAAGAAGAAACTGAAATCGGGAACAAAGCAGTATAAAGATGATTTCTTGAGGTATGGCTTTATTAATTGTGCCAATGTAAATCAGGATGCAAAGCCGATGTGTGTTATATGCAGGGAAGTACTGGCAAATTAATGTTTAAAACCCTCAAAACCTCAAAGGCATTTGAAGACGAAGCATGGCGACTTCAGGGACAAACCTCTTGATTTTTTTGAAAGGATGCAGCGAGAACTTAAATAATCAGCTGAAGTCCTTCGACATATAACATTGAAATGACAAAGCAAGTAAGATCGTGAGAACCAAGCTGGCTCACCTGTCACATTAAAGGTGAGTGAAAATGGTGTGTGGCGATGTCGGCTGGCGTAGGTCGCAGAGGTCGGCCAGCCTGGGTAATGAAGGCCATCCAGTGTGGGCCGCGGAGGTCGGCCGGTGTGGGTCGCAAAGGTCAGCTGGCGTGGGTCACGAATGTTGGCTGCTTGCTAAAAGTGATTAAAAAGTTTGAAAAACAGTGTACTAAAACCATGACCTCTACACCGAGAAGGATAAGGGCAGCAGATGCATGGGAAAGATGTGCTGTTAGGTGAATTATGGGCATTTAAATGGTCATTGGATAAACATATGGATGATAATGGAATAGTGTAGATGGGCTTTAGATTGGTTTCACAGGTCGGAGTAACATCGAGGGCCGAAGGGCCTATACTGCGCTGTAATGTTCTATGTTCTATGTTCCCTCTGTGTACCCAAACAGGCGCCGGAATGTGGCAACAAGAGGCTTTTCACAGTAACTTCATTGCAGTGTTAATGTCAGCCTACTCGTGACAATAATAAAGATTATTATTATTATTATTACGGTCTGGGTGAGCCTCAACAGCGCATCCTATCGAGCAGCGTTTTTCAAACTTTTTTCCAAGGATCCATTTTTACCAACCGGCCAAGCTTCGGGACCCAACCCGGTTGACCTTCGCAACCCACACTGGCCGACCATCGCGACCCACGCCGGCCGACCTTTGCAACCCACACTGGTTGACCTTTGCGACCCACACTGGTTGACCTTCGCAACCCACGCCGGCCGACCTTGTTTGCTGCTGTCAAAAGTGAAGGAAATGGTTTTGGGTCCCTTTGGCCCTCGTACACGCTCCTCCAATGGAACCTGTTGGGTGAAGGCGAAGCCTTCCTGTGTCGAAAAGTATGGAGTCTCCATCTGTCCAAAGTTCTGCATTTTTTTTTCCTGTAAAATAAACCCCCCCCGAACTTGTAAAAAAAAGCTGCGACCGGTTAAAAGAGAAGCGGCCGCACTGCGCATGCGCACCGACGATCTGACACGCATGCGCAGTGCGGCCGCATGTTTTTTACATGTTCATGGTCATTTAGAAGACCGCCTGCAGCCGGAGTTATTAACAGCCGGCTGCTGTGCGCAGATTTGCGCGATCGGGAGCGCCACGACGGACGGCTCCCCGACACCCCTGACACCCGCCCGTGACACACCCGTGGGTCGCGCCACCCCCCCCCCCCCCCCGAGTGTGACAATGCCTGCTATAGAGGAGCAGAAAACTGTTGGCATAAACTTGCATAGTTCTTTGCTATTCTGCACAATGCTGACTGCAGTTTCAATGGAGTAACGATGGTAAACATTGACATTCCCATTGTCACCGGTTCAAAATCTGACCCAAAGTATCACCCTCTTACGCAACATTGAGATTAGAATAATTTCCAACCACATGTAAGGTTACATAATTGATCTTGCGCAATTCAACCAACAATTTACAACACAGGGGAGCTAAGTGAAGGCTGCGTTTAAAGTCCGATTTGCCCCAAGTTGAGTTTTTGACGGCATTTCCACCCCATCACTGAAACCACCTCGTTCTATCTTTGTTGCATTACCTGTCTGCACCTCCGCCTCAGTTTTATCTGCTGCGGAAACTCTCATCATTTCTTTGATACCTCCTGGACTGAACTAGTCCCCTGTGCTAATAAAAATAGAAAATGCTGGGCAATCTGAGTAGGTATGATAGCGTCTGTGGAGAGAGAAGGGAGCGAATGTTTCAAATCGGGATGATTTTGTCAAAGCTGGAGGGAACTGGAAATAGGATGAGATTTATACTGTTGTTGGGGGGTGGAGCGTTGGGGCCAGATAGAGGGCCTGCTATAGGTGGAAATTGACAAAGATGTCTTGGCCAGAATGACATTCTAAATTGGAAGATGCTGAGGAAATCAGAAGCACAAAGGGACTTGTTCACGATTCTCTGAAGGTTAACGTGCAGGTTCAGTCGGCAAATAGGAAAGCAAATGCAATTTAGCATTCATGTCGAGAGGGCTAGAACACAAGACCAGGGATGTACTTCTGAGGTTGTATAAGGCTCTGGTCAGACCCCATTTGGAGTATTGTGAGCAGTTTTGGGCCCTGTGTCTAAGGAAGGATGTGCTGTAGAGGCCAAATCACTGAGTGTCTTTAAGACAGAGATAGATAGGTTCTTGATCAATATGGGGATCAGGAGTTATGGGGAGATGGCAAGAGAATGGGGATGAGAAAAATATCAACCATGATTGAATGGCGGAGCAGACTCGATGGGTCGAGTGGCCTAATTCTGCTCTTATGTCTTCTGGTCTTCTAATTACTAAGAAGGGTGCTGATAGTGGCACATTAAGAGATCAGGATGTGTTAATGGCACAGCAGAGGTAAGCAATGTGTAAAAGGACAACTTGCCACAGGGAAATGCTGGCCCTAGTGGGGTGGGATGGGGTGGTGTGAGGGGAGGGGAAACAATGGCGAGGGAGAAACAGATTGATGGAAGAAATGATAATGAATTAATAGAAATAAAAATGGGGTGAAGGTGGGTGGAGGAGACAATCTGAAGGTGTTGAACTCAATGTTAAGTCCTGTAACGTTCCCCTGTGCTCACTAGCTACAATTGATTCTGGGTAACTAATGCCTCCATTTTAAAATTATCATCCTGGTTTTCAAATCCCTCCAGATCCCAGTAACTATTGGCAGCCATGCCTGAGGCTTCCAGAGCCCTATAGCTCAGGAATTCCCTCCCTGAACCTCTCCCTCTCCCTGCTTCTCTCCTGCTATTAGACTTCACTTAAAACCCACCACTTTGACCAAAAGTTTTGTCACCTGACTTAATACCACTTTATGTGGCTCAATATCAAGTTTTAATTAAAGAATAAATAAATTTAGAGCATCCAATTCTTTTTTTTTCCCAGTTAAGGGGCAATTTGGCGCGGCCAATCCACCTACCCTGCACATCTTTGGGTTGTGGGGGTGAAACCCACGCAGACACGGGGAGAATGTGAAAACTCCACACGGACAGTGACACAGAGCCGGGATCGAACCTGGGACCTCAGCGCCGTGAGGCTGCAGGGCTAACCCACTGCGCCACCGTGTTGCCCCTTGCCGTATCAAATTTTAATTGATAACGCTCCCAAATATATTTTAGGGTGTTTTGTGTCATTAAAGGCACTACTAGACAAATATATGTTGTTGTTGCTCTGATGAGCCTCTGGTTGCCAACGCTGGCTGTTCATATTCCTGGAGATTCCATCACAAGGCCTTCCAGCCTCTTCTGCAATACGATAAATGAAATTCTTGAAAATATGCATATTTCTGAAATGGCTCTGTGGCTCAGTGTGCAGGGGATCAGTCCCCGAATTCTTGGGGTCTCCAGGGTAAACCTGGAGCGTTGGCAACACCACCTGTGTAAAGTAACCGTGGTGATGAGACCTTGAAAGTTTCCATGGCCAGGAGGAAGTGTCCGAACCCGCTCTAGCCTCCTTTCCACCATCCTACGGCTTAGATAAGATTACAATCTTTAACCTTTCTCATCTGACTAAGATGTCAACTCGATACTCGCTCTCCCGTTGCAGCTAACCACCTTCCCCTGTTGCGTTTGAGGCTTCAAAACCACCATCCAACCCACACGTCATCGGAAGTGTGTTTCAATCAAACCTTCAGTGGTGATGTGCCAGCAGCTGCACTTTTACAACAAGGGAACAGCTTTTATTTATAGCTGGGGCTTCTGAAGCTGCCATCATGAGTGAGAATCAATTGACATGGCGGAGAATTTACCAGACCCTCGCAGATGGCCTCACTGTTAGCGGAACTGAAAGATCAGGTGCCCTAGGCCAACGTTAGTCAGCCTAGAACAGAAGGTGTCCATTCACACCTCTGCTATCTCTTCAACGAGAGCGGTCAACTCTAGTTCCATTCCTCTGCCCGATTGCTATCTCCGCTGACCCCCATTTGCCCCTCCATTTCCTGAATCTCAATCACTTCAAAAGCATTAACACATTGGATCGGGGCGGTCGCTACACAAATGCAACATCAGCTAATTCGGGAAGACGAATGAAAAATGAAATGAAAATGAAATGAAATGAGAGATGAATCTGAAACATTTTTGGTTTCTACACGGAGGTGCGCACAGGAAAAGCGCGCTGAGCCTTCAGAAACCGCCCCCCCCCCCCCCCCAACCTCCATCTCCACCCCCAACCTCCATCTCCACCCCCCCCCCCCCCGCTGCCCCACCAAAGATATATGACCACCAGGAAAAACATGGACAATTCAATGGACATTTTGTTTGTGGCTTTTAAATAAAATAAACAAAAGACTTGTATTTCTATGGCACCTTTCACAACCTCGTAGAATCCCTACAACGCAGAAGGAGACCATTCGGCCCATCGGGTCTGTACCAACCCTCTGAGAGAGCACCCGATCCATGCTCACTCCCCTACCCTATCCCATCTTTGGACACTGAGGGGCAATTTCATCACGACCAATACACCTAACCTGCACATCTTTAGACTGTGGGAGGAAACCCACACAGACACGGGGAGGACGTGCAGACTCCGCACAGACAGTCACCCGAGGTCGGAATCGAACCCAGGACCCTGGCGCTCTGAAGCAGCAATGCTAACCATTGTGCCACTGTGCTTCCTTATCTGTCTAAATCAGCATTGCTCAGCACCGTACAGGCTAAATCAGGCTGATCTTGAAGATTTCTGGTCCAATCCTTGGCTTTTGCTGTGTTAGTTTACTAAGAGCAGGACTGGGAGTCTGGGTGCTAATGCAGGCTACAAATGGCTGAAAAGAGAGTGGTTTTGTATCCTTTTCTCTGGCATTATAAATTGTTGTGATTGTTTGAAATTTGGTATTCTTGTGGTTGTCCTGAGGATCACAAGGCCTTCAGCAACATGGCTCCATATTGGAGAAGGGGCCATGAGACCATAAGACATAGGAGCAGAATTAGGCCACTCGGCCCATCGAGTCTGCTCCGCCATTCAATCATGGCTGATATTTTCTCATCCCCATTCTCCTGCCTTCTCCCCATAACCCCTGATCCCCTTATTGATCAAGAACCTATCTATCTCTGTCTGAAAGACACTCAGTGATTTGGCCTCCACAGCCTTCTGCGGCAAAGAGTTCCACAGATTCACCACCCTCTGGCTGAAGAAATCCCTCCTCATCTCAGTTTTAAAGGATCGTCCCTTTAGTCTGAGATGGTGTCCTATGGTTCTAGTTTTTCCTACAAGTGGAAACATCCTCTCCACATCCGCTCTATCTAGGCCTCGCAGTATTCTGTATCAATGTGATCTCTCCTCATCCTTCTAAACTCCATTGAGTACAGACCCAGAGTCTTCAACCGTTCCTCATGCGACAAGTTCTTCATTCCAGGTATCATTCTTGTGAACCTCCTCTGGACCCTTTCCAAGGCCAGCACATCCTTCCTTAGATACGGGGCCCAAAACTGCTCACAATACTCCAAATGGGGTCTGAACAGAGCCTTATACAGCCTCAGAAGTACATCCCTGGTCTTATATTCTAGCCCTCTCGACATGAATGCTAACATTGCATTTGCCGTTCTAACTGCCAATTGCCAATGAGCTCGGTTAACAAGAGTCAAAACTGTTGAGACGAGGTGAGATACCAGATGCCCCATTTTGCTCACCTTCATTTCTTCCCCCACCCTCACGTTCCTCCCGACCCCACCGATTCTCACCCCACAAAACGCAAAGGTGGAAACCAGCAAAATGCACAAATTGATCTCTGCTTTTAACTTGTAAAAGCCCGCCCGTATAAATAATTGCTGAATTGAGATCCAGGCTTACCCCCTGGTCAGAATGATGGTAAACACAGAAACATAGGCCCTTCGAGCCTGCTCCGCCATTCATCACGATCATGGCTGATCGTCCAACTCAATAGCCTAATCCTGCTTTCTCCCCATAGCCTTTAGTCCCTTTGCCCCAAGTGCTGTATCTAACTGCTTCTCGAAAACATACAGTATTTCGGCCTCAACTACTTCCTGTGGTAACGAATTGCACAGGCTCACCACTCTCTGGTGAAGAAACTTCTCCTAATCTCTGTCCTAAAGACGGGTAACGTGTGACGTGTGTCTTGAGTCGAGCAATCATGGGACTTGCTGATGGGTAACGAGACGTACAAATCAGCCAATCACATCACTGCAGTACAGCCCAGCGCAGGAGCAAATGCTCCCATCAAGAAGACGCCTACGCTGCCACTCAGTCTCGTCCACTTTCAGAAGTTAACTGCCTAACTTCCTCTCGCAAAATCAAAGATGTTATTGCCGTAAATTCACGTGAGTGCGGCGTCCAGTGAGTCAAAGCCCGATGTCAGTGGTTCTGCCTGAAGGGACTTTCTGAAGGCCAGCCGGGAGAGTGATGGGGGTTCGAACTTTCAGCCCGTGACCAGCTAAAGCAAACCAACAATGGTCCATTTTGAAAAGTAGAATTTTAACAAGAGAATATGGAAGATGGACAGATTTAAACATTTTCTTGCTTCATCCATGGTTGGCATGGCGATTTAGTTAGCTTTTCTTCCACACTTTTTTTTAAAACAAATTTATCAATTACATTATCACGGTTAAAATCTTGTAACGACGCACTTTCAATGTCAATAATGCTGAACTTGTCAAATGTTCCTGACTCATTGTACTTTGCAGATAATTTTTACCACTTTTCAACACAGAGAAAGAACTCCCACCAGAAACATTTGTGACAGGTATTGTTAAAAATATTTTCGGGGAGCACGTTGGCGCAGTGGTTAGCACTGCAGTCTCACGGCACCGAGGTCTCAGGTTTGATCCCGGCTCTGGGTCACTGTCCGTGTGGTGTTTGCATATTTGCCCCATGTTTGCATGTGATTCGCCCCCACAAACCAAAGGTCTGCTGGGCAGGTGAATTGAACACGCTAAATTGCCCCTTAATTTGATAAAATGAATTGGGTCCTCCAAATTTAAAAAATATATATATATATATTTTCAGAACGGTTTCCGCATTTGGAAAGGTTGCCTGAAAACATACAAGTCTGTACAAATCAGCTGGTGATCTCAAAGCACAGAGCTCATCATAATCGATGAAATTAATTAATCTTCGTCTTCGAAAAGATTTGAGTCTATGTCCACCCGGGAGACTTCACTTAATTTCTTACTGCAGTGGCTTTTAGCATTCTCATCCAAACTTCCGTCAAAAAGCATGCAAAATGAATCAACAGTTTTCTTCAGAGATTCACTTTTACTCTGCAAATAACATTGGCAGTCTCAAAGATGATTTTCTCTTTCCCTTTTGAAGTGAATTCATTTGCTCTAGATTCATTGAAAAATAACTTCCTGCATCTTGTGCGCGTCCCATCATCGGTGGGACCTGTATTTTTGGTTAATGTTAGTGCCTCTGTTTCCACCAAGTTATAGTCATTATGAATTTCCATGACAATACCTTTAACTGAGGTGAACAATTCTGCAGCATTCAATAAGGTCGTGTCAACATTTTTCAGCGATTTGCTGACGGCATTAATTCTTTGAGGAAAGCAGTTCCACAAAAGATTAAAAACAGCGGAGCAATATTGTACTTTTCCAACTTCTGCCTGAAGCTTCAGCTTTGACATTCGGTTTTCCTGAATTTGATGTGGCTATGTCTAATAAAGGCTCTCTTTATAGGAGCAAAGTTCATTTTCAAAGCCAAAAGAGCATCTGGCACGCAGACCACCGAGTAACATAAATGCTTTTGACCGTCAAATGTTTTCCCTTTGCCTCCTCCAGGCGTGTTTGCAATATATTCCGCCGATGCGTAGAAACCGAAAAAAAGGCATAAACATTTTGAACAAAGTCAAAAGAATGTGTGGCTCCCTCACATGATTCAGCTGCTGCGTTGCAGATTCAATTCAAGGAGTGACTGGAACATGAAATGAATAGTACGCAGGGGCTTGCATTGTTCAACCTTGCTGATTGACCTGAATATTATCCTGCCATATTTACGGTATTATCGAAGCACTACGAGTTTTGATGTCCAAACCTAAATTTGAAATGATATCCAAAACAGTTGCTTCGACACACTCAGACATGTGGGATGGTAGCTGGGCAAAACAGAGAAATCGCTCTGCAACTTCACCATCGCTGGTCACATATCTGAAAATTAATGTTAATTGACCCACATGATTCACATCTGGTGTTGAATCAACAATTATGGAATAGCATTTGGCATCGTTTACTTCATTAGCGAATTAGTTCCTGGGCAGCTCCGCCACTATAGTGGTCAAGTCATCATAGGTTCTGTCTGTTAAAAAGTTGGTCTTCCTTGAGCCACAATATTGATAACTTTTCAAAAACTCTTTTAAGGGTAGTGCAGTGGATTTTGTCTACATGGATTTTGGTAAGGCTTTTGACAAGGTTCCACCTGACAGTCTAGTCAAAAAAGTAAAAGCCCACGGAATACAGGGTAAAGTGGCGAATTGGATCCAAATGTTGGTTTAGTAACAGGAGACAAAGGGTAATGGGCATTGTCCGAAACCAAGATCTAGCTATCCCACTCCCTGTCATACTGGTGTGCTCCATGTAGAGAACGTGCAGACTCCGCACAGACGGTGACCCAGGCTGGGAACCGAACCCGGGTCCCTGGCGCTGTGAAGCAACAGTGCTAACCACTGTGCTACTGTGCCGCCCTGCTGTTCGTTTTAAATATTAACGATTTGGACTTGAACGTGGGGGGGGGGGGGCACGATTGAGAATTTTTTGTTTTAAATTTAGAATACCCAATTCATTTTTTTCCAATTAAGGGGAAATTTAGTGTGGCCAAACCACCTACTCTGCACATCTTTGGGTTGTGGGGGTGAAACCCACGCAGACACGGGGAGAATGTGCAATCTCCACACGGACAGTGACCCAGAGCCGGGATCGAACCTGGGACCTCGACGCCGTCAGACAACAGCGCTAACCAACTGTGCCCGGGGCCAGCATTTGTTAACATCCCTAATTGCCCTTGAACTGAGTAGCTGGTTTATCCATTTCAGAGGGCATTTTAGGAATCAACCACATTGCTGTGGGTCTGGAGTCACATATAGGCCAGACCGGGTAAGGACGGCAGATTTCCTTCCCGAAAAGACATTAGTGAACCAGATGGGTTTTTTACAACAATCGACATTGGTTTCATGGTCATCAGTAGATCCTGGCTCTGGGTCACTGTCCGTGTGGAGTTTGCACATTCTCCCCGTGTTTGCGTGGGTTTCGCCCCCACAACCCAAAGATGTGCAGGGTAGGTGGATTGGCCACGCTAAATTGCCCCTTAATTGGGAAAAATGAATTGGGTACTCTAGAATTCATAGAATTTACAGTGCAGAAGGAGGCCATTCGGCCCATCGAGTCTGCACCAGCACTTACAAAGATCACCCTACTCAAGCCCACGTATCTACCCTAGCCCCCTAACCCAGCAACCCCCACTTAACCTTTTGGGGACACTAAGGACAATTTTTCATGGCCAATCCACCTAACCTGCACCTCTTTGGACTGTGGGAGGAAACCGGAGCACCCGGAGGAAACCCTCGCAGACACGGGGAGAACGTGCAGACTCCGCACAGGCAGTGACCCGAGCCGGGAATCGAACCTGGGACTCTGGAGCTGTGAAGCAACAGTGCTAACCACTGCGTTACCGTGCTGCTCTAACTTTATTTTTCAAAAAAGAAATGCTGGCCCGGCCAGCGACATCCACAATTTATCAAAGAATTAAAAAGATATATAATCCAGACTGATACTTCATGCGGTACTTTTTAAAAAATAGTCCTGTCCAAAAGCGATCCAGCGCTAATCTCGCTAAACGCTGCAATGTAAATCCCGCCTCTTTGTGGGCGAGATAACGTTTTGTAAAATCTGCTAATGAGAGGGAGGCAGTAAGTCTCACTCTAATGGGCAGATGAAACAAAAATCGCTTATTGTCGCAAGTAGGCTTCAAATGAAGTTACTGTGAAAAGCCCCTAGTCGCCACATTCCGGCACCTGTTCGGGGAGGCTGGTACGGAAATCGAACCGTGCTGCTGGCCTGCTTGGTCTGCTTTCAAAGCCAGTTATTTAGCCCTGTGCTAAACCAGCCCCTTGTACCTGATTCCCCAGCTTACCTGAGGTTTTGGGATTCAGCCACTTTGCCTCGGAGACCTCGGGCGAGCGCCGTTCAGCACTGGTCCCCACAAACGGAGGCCCCCAGCTGCATGCCCTTTGGGCAGGGCGGTGCCCTGGCACTGCTGGTGGGACCTGGGCACCCTGGCAGTGGTGCCAGGTGCGGAGCCCGTTTTGGGCCTTTCCCGCCATGCTCTCGGCACAACGGCATCAACGCGGTGGAAAAATACACCCAGCGTTTCAAAAAGTATTTCATTGGCTGGGAGCACTTTGGAATTGCTGGAAAGGCATTTTATCAATGAAGATCTCTCTTTCTCTGTCTTTGGAAGATGTCGATGATTCCTCCTTTATCTCTTCACTCTTGTGCCAGTGTGAGAAGATTTTCAAACTTCAAAACTGGGGCACATTGAATCGCCGCGGTAAGGCGGTGTTTCACGATGTGGTGAATGTGCAACCACTATAAATTCACATTTTACATTACTGTGTCCCTGTGGGCTCCATCTGTGAGCCGTTGCGCGGCTCTGTCCACAGGGGGTGATGAGGAGCATGTACAGGGCTCTGCCCTCGGCTCCGCCGCCTTCTGGAAGTATAAGTGCTGCGGTCCTGCGAGACCGTCCTCAGTTCTGTATAGTCGCAGAAAGGCTCAGTTGTAAGCCGATTAAAGCCACAGTTTACTTCAACTCGTGTCTCAGAGTGAATGGATGGTCGCATCAATTTAATCGACTTAAAAACTACTATGGAATCAGCCCTCAAACCTGACCGACTGGAACTCGATCCACAGGCGGCAGAGGCAAAGGAAATTTTTTTGCATTGGCTTTGGTGCTTCAAGGCCTACCTGGCTACCTCGACTACCTCCTCTGTTACAGAAGAACAGAAACCCATTCTTCTCCACGCACGGGTGAGCCATCGTATTTCAACTCAACTTGATGAAACTGACTCTTATACTGAGGCCCTCGCGATACTCGACCGCCTGTACGTGTGGCCCGTGAGTGAAGTCTATGCACGGCACATCTTTACAACTCGCCGCCAGCGCCCTGGGGAGTCACGAGAAGACTACCTGCGCGACCTTTAAGCTCTAGCATGCGACTGTAACTTCCAGGCCGTGACAGCCTCCCAGCACATCGAACTCACCGTCCGAGACGTGTATGTTGCAGGGGTCCGATCCAATTATGTGCGGCAGCGTCTCCTCGAGAAAGGGGCACAGGACCTGGAGGACACGGTAAAACTAGTGACCTTGTTAGAGGTCGCTTTCCAAAGTTTAAATGCATTCCTGGCCGATCACGCGACCCCATTGTGGACCCCCGACCAGAGACTGCCCCAGGCCTGCGCCGCGCGGCCACCCACCCACCACGGAGGGCTATCGTGCCATTTTTGCGGCCAGCCCCAACACACCCGGCAGCACTGCCCGGCCCGCAACGCGACCTGCAGCAGCTGCGGGCGGAAAGGGCACTTTGCTAAGGTCTGCCTGGCCAAAGCTAGAAACTCTAACTCGAACGCTAACCCGAAAACTCGCTCCTCCAACTCACAGGCCCGCAGACCCCGCAATGTGGGGTCCGCACAACATGTGCGACTCATGGGGGCCGCCATCTTGACAACCCTCCCCCACGCGGCCGGCCATGTGCGATCCATGGGGGCGGCCATCTTGGACGCCATCTTCCTCGCCGCCCGCCACGTGCGATCAACGGGGGCCGCCATCTTGGTCATCAACCGATATGCCACTCGACGACTACAACCTCCGCGGACAGTCATCACGGGGCTGCTCCAGCACCGCTGACCACACCACTGACTCCCCGCAGCTCAGTGCAGTCACTTTGGACCAGTCATGGCTAAAGCACCTCAAGAGTTCCATGATGTCCGCCCAAATGAACGGATACGAGACACCATGCCTCTTCGACTCCGGGAGCACCGAGAGCTTCGTTCACCCAGATCTGGTTAGGCGCTGCTCGCTCCCGATATTTCCGACACAGCAAACTATCTCCCTCGCCTCGGGGTCGCACTCTGTTCAGATACAAGGGCGCACTATTGCGACGTTAACAATACAGGGTGCCAACTACACCAACCTCCAACTGAATGTACTCCCAGACCTCTGCGCCCCCCTCCTCCTAGGACTGGATTTCCAGTGCAACCTCAGGAGCCTAACACTCATCTTTGGCGGATCCCTTCCCCCAATCACTATATGCAGTCTAGCAACTCTGAAAATCGACCCCCCCTCCACTCTTCGCCAATCTCACCACCAACTGCAAACCAGTGGCTACTCGCAGCAGGCGGTACAGCCTGCAGGACAGGGTGTTTATCAGATCCGAAGTCCAGCGTCTCTTACGTGAAGGAGTCATAGGGGCCAGCAATAGCCCCTGGAGAGCTCAGGTTGTGGTCGTCAAGACTGGTGAAAAGTTCTGGATGGTGGTTGATTACAGCCAGACCATTAACCGGTTCACGCACCTTGATGCGTACCCCCTCCCCCGGATTGCAGACATGGTCAATCAGATCGGCCAGTACCGCATATTCTCCATGGTGGATCTGAAGTCTGCATACCACCAGCTCCCAATCCGCCCGGAGGACCGCTACTACACGGCGTTCGAGGCAGACGGCTGCCTCTTCCATTTCCTCCGGATTCCCTTTGGCGTCATGAACAGGGTTTCAGTGTTCCAACGAGCAATGGACCGAATGGTGGACCAGTACAGGCTGCAGGCCACGTTTCCATACTTGGATAACGTCACCATCTGCGGCCATGACCAGCAGGACCACGACGCTAACCTCCACTGATTTCTCCAAACCGCCCAAATACTCAACCTCACCTATAATAAGGAGAAATGTGTTTTCCGCACAACCAGACTCGCCATCCTCGGCTATGTCGTGGAAAACGGGGTCCTGGGGCCTGACCCGGGCCGTATGCGCCCTTCTTACAACTCCCTCTCCCTCATTGTCCCAGGGCCCTCAAGAGGTGCCTCAGATTTTTCTCATACTACGCCCAGTGGGTCCCCCAGTATGCGGACAAAGCCCGGCCACTACTTAAGGCTACACTCTTCCCACTGTCAGCCAAGGCTCGCCAGGCCTTCAACTGCATCAAGGCGTACATCGCGACGGCTGAGCGACATCTGAGCGACGCCTCAGAGGTCGCTCTCACTGCCACTCTGAACCAGGCAGGTAGGCCAGTAGTGTTCTTCTCCCAAACCCTCTCCGCTTCGGAACTTCAACACTCCTCAGCCGACAAGGAAGCTCAAGCCATTGTGGAAGCCGTACGGCACTGGAGGCACTACCTCGCAGGTAGGAGGTTTACCCTCATCACCGACCAGAGATCGGTTGCCTTTATGTTTGATAACTCGCAGTGGGGCAAAATCAAGAATGATGAAATCTTACGCTGGAGGATTGAACTCTCCACCTATAAATACGACATAGTACATCGTCCTGGGAAGCTCAACGAGCCCCCAGATGCCCTGTCCCGAGGCACATGCGCCAGCACGCAAAAGGACCGATTTTAGGCTATCCACAATGCCCTCTGCCACCCAGGGGTCACCCGGCTCACCCACTACATCAAGGCCTGCAATCTGCCTTTCTCCACCGAGGAGGTTAAAGCTGTCACCAGGGATTGCCCGATCTGCGCGAAGTGTAAACCACACTTCTGTAGACCAGACAGGGCCCACCTGGTAAAGGCATCCCGGCCCTTTGAACGACTGAGTATTGATTTCAAAGGGCCCCTCCCCTCGACCAACCGTAACATCTATTTTCTCTATATTATAGATGAATTCTCCCGTTTCCCCTTTGCCATCCCGTGCTCCGTTATGACCTCCCACACAGTCATCAGAGCCCTGCACAGTGTCTTCACCCTGTTCGGTTTCCCCAGCTACGTGCACAGCGACCGGGGTTCGTCCTTCATGAGCGACGAGCTGCGTCAGTACCTGCTCGGCAAGGGCATCGCCTCGAGCCGGACTACCAGCTACAACCCCAGGGGGATCGGGCAGGTGGAGAGGGAGAACGCGACGGTCTGGAAGACCGTCCTACTGACCCTCCGGTCCAGGAATCTCCCACTGGCAGGGGGTCCTCTCCGACGCGCTCCATGCGTCCCTTCTTTATACGGCCATAAATCAGACACATCACGAGCGATTATTTGTTTTTCCTAGGGGCACTACCACGGGGGTCTCGCTTCCATCCTGGTTGAGGACCCCGGGCCCTGTACTCCTTTGGAAGCACGTCGGACACATAAAACAGACCCGCTGGTAAAGAGGGTCCAGCTCCTGCACTCGAACCCCCACTACGCGTTTGTCGAACACCCCGATGGCCGACAGGACACCATTTCCCTCTGGGACCTGGCACCTGCAGGATCTACCATCACTACTACCACTACCACTACCGCCGAGGTATCCCCCACGCTACACCCCACCCGACCTCCCACGCCCTGCGCCCCTGCACCTACTTGCTTCTCGCGCCCCCTTCCACCCGTCACACCGGTCCACAGGAACGAAGCTCTGGAAGAACCACCCCCGGAGCCCACCCTCGGATTCGCACCGACCATCTGTCCACAGCCATGCGAAGCGACTGAACTCCAGTGCTCCGTCGGTCTCAACGCACGATTCGAGCGCCAGACCGACTGAACGTATAGACCCGTCACCCCCGCCGGACTCGATTTTTTTTAACAGGGGGTGAATGTGGTGAATGTGTAACCTATAAATTCACACTGTATATTACTGTGTCCCTGTGGACTCCATCTGCGCGGCTCTGCCCACAGGGGGAGATGAGGAGCTTGTACAGGGCTCCGCCCTTGGCTCCGCCCCAGCAGGAAGTATAAGTGCTGCGGCCCTACGAGTCCGCCCTCAGTTCAGTATAGTCGCAGGCAGGCTCAGTTGTAAGCCGATTAAAGCCACAGTTTAGTTCAACTCGTGTCTCTGAATGAATTGATGGTCGCGACACGTGATGATTGGCTTGTCGGGTGACCAATGCCAGGAGTCCTGGGGCGGGGCAGTTGAAGGTGGGATGCCGGGTGGTGACATCCCCGGGGAATATGTCCAGGCACATTTGACAACCCCTGTTCCGCAGATCGTTTTAAAAGGTGTCATCGGCAATGGCGTGCCTGTGCCAAAAAGGTCCCGACAACTCCCTTGGTGACTTCACGAGGGGAGACGTGGGGAGGGATACAGATCTGCACCACAACCTACTAGTCCAGCGCAAACACTACCCATGAAACCAAACATGCACTGACACTTGAAATAGAAAAGTCAGCAATCCAAAGCTAGGCAGTGAATTCCTTCTGCTGTGATTTGTGTTCAGCATCAGCAGTGTCAGACAGGCCCTGGGTTGTACATACTGTTAAAATAATTCTCCATGTAGGTCACGAGCCCAGTAACTGCCTTAGGCGAGATTAATTATTTTGATTGCTCACTTTTTATAATTAATCTCGAGGAAAGCTTATGGCTGTTAAGAGATTTGAACAACTAATGCTGCGAAGCCAATTAATTAAGAACAGGGGTGGTTAATGAGAGGCTTTTGGTCGGGTCCTTTGATTTCTGCATTTGTTGCAAGTTAACACTTTCCATAGATGGCTGATCCTGTCTGGGCCTGTAAAATAGGCTTTTACACTCAAGCCAAATGACACTAAGTACAAAGACTTCAATTAGAAGCCAATTTGTGGGTAGATTATAATGAGCCTGAGATTACACCCACACCCGTCTAATTTTACAGGCAATTTGGAACAAGATTGCATTTGAATTAAAACAGTACAATATTTTCTTTAACGATGCTGTGGTGTGAATTTAACTCCAATCACCGTAGAAACCAGAATTAAATGTGCCTTTGTTCTGTTCCAGAACATATTCTTTGTCTCATTGTTGTTGAAACATTCTCGCGTGCAGTGATTTGGGGACGGTTCAAAATATTAGCAGCATGACTAAGGGGCTGGTTTAGCTCACTGGGCTAAATCGCTGGCTTTTAAAGCAGACCAAGCAGGCCAGCAGCACGGTTCGATTCCCGTACCAGCCTCCCCAGACAGGCGCCGGAATGTGGCGACTAGGGGCTTTTCACAGTATCTTCATTGAAGCCTACTCGTGACAATAAGCGATTTTCTTTTTCTTCTATAACAACAACTTACATTTGTATAGCGCTTTTTAAGTATAAATTTAGAGTACCCAATTCTTTCTTTCCAATTAAGGGCCAATTTAGCGTGGCCAATCCACCTACCCTGTGCATCTTTGGGTTTAGGGGGTGAGACACGTGCAGGCACAGGGAGAATGTGCAAACTCCACACGGACAGTGACCCGGGGCCAGGGTCAAATCTCAGCGCCGTGAGGCAGCAATAATGAGCATCTTAAAGGAGGGGAAGCAGATAGAGAGGTGGTGAGGTTTAGACCACAAGGCATAGGAGCAGAAATAGGCCATTCAGCCCATCAAGTTTGCTCCACCATTCAGTAAGATCTGATGTGATAATCCTCAAAGGGCAGCACGGTGCTGCAGTGGTTAGCTCTGCGGCCTCATGGAGCTAAGGACCCGGGTTCGATCCTGACGTGCTAACAATTGCACACAGAAACACGAAACGGTACAAAAGAGGCTTTATTACCGTGAGATGTTATTCCCTCAAGTGGAGCTGTAAAATGACAACTCAGGAGACCTCATGGATATTTATACTGCTCCCTGTGGGCGGAGCTAGATGGCAGGGGCTTACCGACAAACTATGCTTTGATTAGGTGGTACAAACGAGTGACCCCCGGATGGCAAAGGCTCTCGTGCAAGGCACGGAGCTGGTTCACTTGTGCGCTGACACATGTACCTCGGGAGAGGGCGTCTGGGGACTCGTTGAGCTTGCCGGGGCGATACAAGATCTCGTAATTATAGGTGTAGAGCTCGATTCTCCACCGCAAGATTTTATCGTTTTTGATCTTGCCCCGCTGCGTGTTGTTGAACATGAAGGCTACCGACCGTTGGTCAGTGAGGAGGGTGAACCTCCTGCCGGCCAGGTAATGCCTCCAGTGCCACACCGCCTCAACGATAGCCTGGGCCTCCTTTTCAACTGAGGAATTTCAAATTTCGGAGACATGGAGGGTGCGGGAAAAGAATGCCACGGGTCTGCCTGCCTGGTTTAAAGTGGCGGCAAGGGCGACATCGGAAGCGTCGCTCTCTACTTGGAAGGACAGTGTCTCATCTACTGCGTGCATACTGACCTTGGCTATGTCTGAGCGAATACGGGCGAAGGCCTGTTGTGCCTCGGCCGCGAGGGGAAATTGCGTGAACTGGATCAGTGGGCGGGCCTTGTCCGCGTATTGTGGGACCCACTGGGCGTAGTAAGAAAAGAACCAGAGGCATCGTTTGAGAGCCTTGGGGAAGTGGGGGAGGGGAAGCTCCATGAGGGGGCGCATGCGGTTGGGATCGGACCCAGTAGTCCGTTTTGGACTACATAGCCGAGGATGGCTAAGCGGTCTGTGCTGAACACGCACTTCTCCTCGTTATAAGTTAGATTGAGGAGAGATGCGGTGTGGAGAAATTTGGCAAGGTTGGCGTCATGGTCCTGCTGGTCATGGCCACAGATAGTGACATTATCTAAGTACGGAAACGTGGCCCACAGTCCGTACTGATCAACCATTCGGTCCATTTCTCGTTGAAAGACCGAGACACCGTTAGTGACGCCAAAGGGAACCCTAAGAAATTGATAGAGGCGACCGTCCGCCTCGAAGGCCGTGTATGGACGGTCCGATTTACGGATCGGGAGCTGGTGGTAGGCGGATTTACGGTCAATTTTTGAGAAGACCCGGTACTGTGCAATCTGATTGACCATATCAGATATGCGAGGGAGGGGGGTACGCGTCGAGCTGCGTGTACCGGTTGATGGTCTGGCTGTAGTCCATGACCATCCTGTGTTTCTCCCCAGTTTTAACCACCACCACTTGGGCTCTCCAGGGACTGTTGCCGGCCCCGATAATACCCTCCTGAAGCAGCCGCTGGACTTCGGACCTGATGAAGGCCTTGTCCTGGGTGCTGTACTGTCTG
This sequence comes from Scyliorhinus canicula, assembly GCF_902713615.1. Taxonomy (NCBI): domain Eukaryota; kingdom Metazoa; phylum Chordata; class Chondrichthyes; order Carcharhiniformes; family Scyliorhinidae; genus Scyliorhinus; species Scyliorhinus canicula. Next base: position 8,308,506 of record NC_052146.1, read on the forward strand.
CTCCGGGTGGTGAGGGGTTTGCAATCTGCAGTCAGATTGGCAAAGATGGAGGGAGGGTCAACCTTGAGGGTCGTGAGGCCGCAAACGGTGAGTGGGGGTAGGGGCCCGCCGAATTTGAGGGTGAGGCTCTGGAGGTTACATTGGAAATCCAGGCCCAGTAAAAGTGCAGCACAGAGGTTGGGTAGAACATATAGGCGGAAACGGCTGAATTCCACGCCTTGTACGGTGAGGTTGACCAGACAGAATCCCCGGATTGGGACAGAGAGGGATCCGGAGGCCAGGGAGATCCGCTGGTTGGCAGGATGGACCGTGAGGGAGCAGCACCTTACCGTGTCCGGATGGATGAAGCTATCGGTGCTCCCGGAGTCAAGTAGGCAGGAGGTCGCGTGGCCGTTGATGAGCACCGTCGTTGAAGCGGTGGCCAGGTTGCGAGGATGGGATTGGTCAAGCGTCATGGAGGCAAGGAGCGGGAGATCGTCCGAAGAGTCCGAAGTTTCCGATACGTAGCGGCAGCGACCCGGGTCCCGTGATCCAGTCCCGAGGGGAGGACAAAATGGCGGCGCCCGGAGTACCTGCGGGGAAGAAAATGGCGGCGCCCATGCAGCGCATGTTGTGGGGGCGGGGCCAGATGACGGCAACCATGGAGCGCACGTTGAGGGGGCGGCGAAAGATGGCGACACCCACTGATCGCACGTGGCTCCGCGAGCTGCGGACGGCGGGGCCCATTGTGCGATCGGCTGGGGAGAGGGGGAGAGGTCGGGCGTGATAGAGGCAACAGCGCGGGCCTGACACACCGCTGCAAAGTCGCCTTTCTTGCCACAAGTTTGCAGGTCGCGGCGCGGGCCGGGCAGCGCTGGCGGGGTGCCTCTGTTGGCCACAGAAGTAGCAGCGTGGACCCCCAGGCTGGGCGGTATGGCGAGTAGCGCAGGCATACTGCGCGGGAGCGGCCCCAGTCGTGGGGGTCGGTTGCGGGGTCCACGAGGGGTAGGATGGGTGGGTCGCGCGGCGGGCGGGGTAGGACTGCACGTTACGGGAAGTGGTCGTCATAGAGAGCGCTAAAGTCTTTGTCGCTGCTAGATCGAGCACGGCCCCTTCCAGCAGTCGGTGCCGGATGGGGTCCGATGCAATCCCCGTCACAAAAGCATTTTGCATGAGGAGATTCGAATGTTCCGTAGCCGTGACGGCAGTCCCGTACTAGAGGCCCACCAGAAGTCCTCAATCGACTCACCCGGTTGCTGGATGCGAGTGGAGAGTACGTGCTTCGCAAACAGAGTGTTCGTCGACTGGACATAATTTTCTTTGAGCAGTTCCATAGCCCGGGCGTAAGCAGGCACATCCTGTATCAGCGGGAACATGCTGGACCTCAACCTTGAGTAAAGTAGTTGAATTTTCTGAGCTTCCGATGGTGCAGGGTCTGCGAAGGTGATGTAGGCCTCGAAGACAGCCAGCCAGTGGTTAAAGTCTTTCCTGGCGTTCGGCGATTGCGGATCCAGCTGCAGGCTGTCGGGTTTTATTCTGATGTCCATGATTAGGGAAATCTCACGGTAATAAATTGATGCACTAACAATTGCACACAGAAACACGAAACGGTACAAAAGAGGCTTTATTACCGTGAGATGTTATTCCTTCAAGTGGAGCTGTAAAATGGCAGCTCAGGAGACCTCATGAATATTTATACTGCTCCCTGTGGGCGGAGCTAGCCGGCAGGGGCTCACCGACAAACTATGCAGGGGCTTACCGACACACCTGTAATTGCAGCTACTATTGTACATCCCCTAATAGAGGCACACACATATATATACAGTGGTATTACCACAGATCCCGGCCCCAAGTCACTGGCCATGTGGAGTTTGCTCATTCTCCCCGTGTCTGCCTGGGTTTTACCCCCACAACCCATAGATGTGCAGGATAGGTGGATTGGCCACACTGAATTGTCCCTTAGTTGGAAAAAAAGAATTGGATACTCTAAATTTATTTTAAAAAGTGATAATCCCCAAATCCACTTTCCCGCCTTACCCCCATAACCATCGATTCCCTTACTGATTAAAAATCTGCCCCTCTCAGCCTTGAACATACTTAACGACCCAGCCTCCACAGTTCTCTGCGGTAAAGAATTCCACAGATTCACTCCCCTCTGAAAGAAGAAATTCCTCCTCATCCCTGTTTCAAATGTGTGAGCCTTTACTCTGAGATTCTGCCCTCTGGTCCCAGACTCTCCCACAAGAGGAAACAACCTCTCAGCATCGACCCTGTCAGCCCCCTGAGAATCCGATATGTTTCAATAAGGTCGCCTCTCATTATTCACAACTCAACCTCTCCTCATAAGAAACTCCCTCCATTCCTGAGTTCAACCTCGTGAACCTTGATGTCACAAATGCCTTGTACAGTTTTAGCAATATTTCCCTATTTTTATACAGGTTTAGTGAGGGAATGGCAGAGAGCAGACGGCTGAAGACACTGCCACTAATGGTGGAATGATTAACATCGGGATTGTTCGCAAGGTCAGAATTGGAGGATCACAGTTGGGTTGTGCGGCTGGGGGAGGTTACAGAGATAAGGACGGGCCAAGGTCAGGCAAGAATTTCAAAGCAAGGATAAGAATTTTGAAATAATAATTTATTTATTTTTTAAATAAATTTTTAGTGTACCCAATTCATTTTTTTTTAGGGGCAATTTTAGCGTGTTCAATCCACCTACCTTTGCACATCTTTGGGTTGTGGGGGCGAAACCCACACAAGCACAGGGAGAATGTACAAACTCCACACGGACAGTGACCCAGAGCCGGGATCGAACCTTGGACCTCGGCGCCGTGAGGCAGCAGGGCTAACCCACTGCGCCACTGTGCTGCCCTTGAAATAATAATTTAATTAGTGTCACAAGTAGGCTTACATTAACACTGCAATGAAGTGCCACCCAGGCAGTAGCCAATGGTGATCAGGGAGCACAGTGATGATAGGTGAGCATGGCGGGAGTTAGGATAGAACTCCTACAGTACAGAAGGAGACCGTTCGACCCATCAAGTCTGCACCGACCCTCTGAAAAGCACCCTACCTCTGGACTGCCTCTCCACCCTAATCCCAGAACCCCACCTAACCTGCACATCTTTGGACGCTAAGGGGCAATTTAGCATGGCCAATCTACCTAACCCGCACATCTTTGGACTGTGGGAGGAAACCGGAGCACCCGGGGGAAACCCACGCAGACACGGGGAGAACGTGCAGACTCTGCACCCGTCACCCAAGGTTGGAATTGAACCCAGGTGCTGTGAGGCAGCAGTGCTAACCACTGTGCCACCGTGCCCGCCCCTCGGTGTTAGGCGAGGCGAATTAGGGTGGAGCAAAGCTCAGGTGGAGCATAAAAAACCCAGCAGAGAGCGGTTGGGCCAAATGGCCTGTTCCTGTGCTGTAAATTCTATATAATGCTGACACCTTGACATGGGAGTTGCCTGGACATAGGCAGTACAACAACAAGGGCAAGAGAAACTTGCAATGAAATATCGCCTTTAACCTAAAAGAGGATCCTGCAGTTCTTCAAAGGTGGGATAGGGGCCAAATGTTCACAGATGGAGCAGCGTCTCACATTACATGGAGTGGAGTACATTACTGAGGGAGTGCTGCACTATCACAGCAATGTCTTTCAGATCAGACATGGAGCTGAGGCTCGAGTTGCCCTTTCAGGTGACCCATGTCCAATAGAAGAGCAGGAGAGACCTCCCTGGTGCCCTGGCCAATATTTTTTTTAAAATTTAGAGTACCCAATTCATTTTTCTCCAATTAAGGGGCACTTTAGCGTGTTCAATCCACCTAACCTGCACATCATTGGGTTGTGGGGGCGAAACCCACGCAGACACGGGGAGAATGTGCAAACACCACACGGGCAGTGACCCAGAGCCGGGATTCGAACCCGGGGCCTCGGCGCCGTGAGGCAGCAGGGCTAACCCACCGTGCTGCCCTCCCTGGCCAATATGTATCCTTCAATAACATGTCAATGGCAGATTGCCTGGTTATTGTCACCTTGCTGTTTTGGGAACTTTCTCTAAATAAAGTACTTCATTGGCTGCAAAGCGCTTTGGGGTGTCCTTCGGCCGTGACAGGCGCTATAGAAATTCTCGTCTGCGTTTTGCTTTCCGCTTGATGCGCCATAAACCCAGTGGGTCACCTGGCAATTTAGGGCAGACGCAGCATAGTCCTGTCGATAAATTTCCTGCTCACCAGACTGTTGCGCCCCCCCCCCCCCCCCCCCCCCCCCCGCAGTCTCTGTTTGGCTGTCTTAGTATTTGCCTGGCATCAGACTGTTTGCTTGCTCTGCAGACGACAGCTCATTCCGCATCGACCAGCACACAGAGGTCTCGTGGGGACAAATTGTCCAGCTGGAATGTTTACACAAGATCTGACAGATAAGCTGGCACCAGGGCGTTGGCTAACATTTATCCGCTCCTCGTGGGGAAATTGGTGATCAGTAACTTTGGGCGGGATTCTCTGCCTCCCCAGCCGAGTGTTTCTCGGCGCCGTTCGCTGGCGATGGGATTCTGTCTTCCCGCCGTTTATCGATGGGATTTCCCGTGGAAACCAGCCAGCGCTGCCGGGAACACCCGCCAGTGTGGGTGTGCTGCCAGCTGGAAAAGTGAATCCCGACGATCAGAGAATCGACTGCACTTGGCTTCCCCGCGTGTAAGCGTGCGGGAAATTCAGGGTTCGCCGAACTGCCGCTGAAAATAAATCTTTCGCCTTGGCAATTAATCCAGGCTACACTCTTGGCAAACTTCCCCAGTGAGAGCCTGAACATGAAGCAGCTGTCAGCCGTAGCTCAGTGAGTAACACCAGCACCTCTGCCTCAGGTTGTTGTGGGTTTAAAGCCCATTCGCAAGACTTAAATGCAAAAAAAAAGTCTAATCTCACCAGTGCAGTACCGAGGGACGGCTGCATTGTCAGAGGTGTCGTCTCTCAGCTTAAATATTACTGGAGAACTTGACTGAGCTCTCAGGTGGATGTAGGAGATCCCACAATTTCTCCCTGGTGTCTGTGGCAAGTCGCACTCCAGGATTCGAGTGCGCGAGGCTGGAGATTCAATTTGTCACTGAGTGAGTACTGAATTGCCAGAGGCGCTGACTTTGGGGTTGGAGGTCAAGCTGAGCTCCCGTCTGCTCCTGACAGTGATGTGAACATGGTCAGCACGGTGGCGCAGTGGCTAGCACTGCTGCCTCACAACGCCGAGGACCCGGGTTCGATCCCGGCCCTGGGTCGCTGTCCGTGTGGCGTTTACACATTTTTCCCGTGTCTGCGTGAGTCGCACCCCCACAACCCAAAGAGGTGCACAGTAGGAGGGTTGGCTGCGCTAAAGTGCCCCTTGTGGGGAAACTAGAACAAGGGGACACAGTTTAAGAATAAGATGTTGACTATTTAAGCAGTCAGTATATGTGCGGAGTCTGCACGTTCTCCCAGTGTCTGCGTGGGTTTCCTCTGGACGCTCCGGTTTGCTCCCACAAGTCCTGAAAGACTTCTGAATTCTCCCTCAGTGTACCCGAGCAGGCGCCGGAATGTGGCGTCTAGGGGCTTTTCACAGTAACTTCATGGCAGTGTGATGTACTATCAATTACGACGAGACGAGAGTAGGATGTAATCGAGGCTTTATTACACTGAGATGTGTGGCCTCCTACAGCAGCTGGCAAAATGGCTGCTGTACGGGGAGCACACACATTTATACTCCACCTACTGGGCGGAGCCAGCAGGCAGGGACCTACACCCGTACCTGTAGTACAGGGACCTTACCGTAATACCCATATATACAATATAATACAACAGTGATGACTACCACACAGTGTTAATGTCAGCCGATTTTGACAAGAAAAATTAAGCATCTTTCCTCAGATTGTGGAATTAGTGGATGGAATTCTCTTCCCCAACGAGCAGCGTTGCTGTGGGTCACTGAATATATTCAAGGCCGGGTTAGACAGATTTCTGAAAAACAAGGGAATCAAGGTGGGAAGACAGGTAAGTGGAATTGAGATAGCGACCAGATCAGCTCTGATCATATTGAATGGCAGAACAGGCCAGACGGGCAGATTGCCTCTTCCTGCTCCTATGTTCCTCTACAAATGCTCACAAACTATCCCCATTAATCCACCAACAAAAAGAAAGACCTGCATTTATATAGCATCATGCGCAACCTCAGGACGTCCCAAAACACCTCACAGACTACAAAGTCCCGTTGAAGCTTTTGATGTGGCAAACATGGCAGTCAATCTGCACACTGCAACCTCCTACAAACAGCAAGATGATAATGACCAGTGGCATAGTGGTATTGTCACTGGACCAGTAATCTGGAGACGCAGCGTACTCAGGGGTCCCAAGTTCAAATCCCGCCACACAGATGGTGAAATTTGAATTCAATAAAAATCTGGAATTGAAAAAGTCTGATGATGACCATGAAACCATTGTCGATTGTCATAAAAACCCATCTGGTTCAATAATGGGAAGGAAATCTGCCATCCTTACCCGGTCTGGCCTACACGTGACTCCAGACCCACAGCAATGTGGTTCACTCTTAACTGCCCCTTCAAGGGCAATTAGGGATGGGCAATAAATGCTGGCCCAGCCAGCCACGCCCACGTCCCAAGAACAAATCAAAATAACATCTGTTTCTGGGATGTTGGTTACGGGAAAAGCATTGTGACCGGGGATAATTCCACTGCTCGCCTGCAATGGGATTGCTCATGTCCACCAAGGAGGGTGGCTCGGACCTCAATTTAACACAGCTGAAACATGGCAGCCGTTGACAGTGCAGCACTCCCTCAGTAGTGCGCCAGGAGTGACAGCCAAGTCCTTTAATAGAGGGGTTACTGACCGAGCCACGGGTCAGCCTTCCAAGATAGAAATCTGTCCAACTGAGTCTCTCAAACATGACAGAAACATCATAAAAAATGATTGTTCAATTAGGTTTTTCTTTTCCTCACCCGCTCACACACCTCCTCACCCGCCAGTAACCCCACATCCGTACCAGCCTCCCCGGACAGGCGCCGGAATGTGGCGACTAGGGGCTTTTCACAGTAACTTCATTTGAAGCATTAGGGCAACACGGTAGCATTGTGGATAGCACAATCGCTTCACAGCTCCAGTGTCCCAGGTTCGATTCCGGCTTGGGTCACTGTCTGTGCGGAGTCTGCACATCCTCCCCGTGTGTGCGTGGGTTTCCTCCGGGTGCTCCGGTTTCCTCCCACTGTCCAAAGATGTGCAGGTTAGGTGGATTGGCCATGATAAATTGCCCTTAATGTCCGAAATTGTTCTTAGTGTTGGGTGGGGTTACTGGGTTATGGGGATAGGGTGGAGGTGTTGACCTTGGGTAGGGTGCTCTTTCCAAGAGCCGGTGCAGACTCGATGGGCCGAATGGCCTCCTTCTGCACTGTAAATTCTATGAAATCTGTGAAATCTATAAGCCTACTCGTGACAATAAGCGATTTTCATTTCATTTCATAGACGTATCCCTGCTATTCAAAGCAGTTCTAATGCAGTCTGTTGGAGACTCAGAAGTCAGGCTCTGAGAAAAAGCCTCTTGTTGACAAAATCTCTTTGAATTCAACTCTAACTGGCGCGTTCTGTATACATCAACGGGATGCTTTTCATAAACAAAGACATATTAAAGCTTATGCAGTGAGGCAGGATGAAGCAATTATCCAATTTCACCGCACAGAATGGTTTATATCATTCCTTTGATACAATAACACGAGAGCACATTAAATGGAAGAGTCGTGATTTGCATTAATATCCCTCGGAGTATGATTAACCTTCTTCGGTAAACTGTGGCACCAAATCTCCACAGTGGATTTGTCGATGGCTTTATAATATGCAAGCTTCCTATTAAGTGGTTTGCATGAAATCTGTGCTTTGCTTTTTTTTTAGCACATTATGGGCCATTCAATGTGGAAGTACATTTAAAATTATTTACCAGCTGCAATAAAGTGAAATCGCACACGACATCCACCAGAAACGGGAATATCCCACTGATTCAGCAGTGCGGCAATTTACAGATTAACCTGCACAGACTATTCAGGAACACTGGTCGATGCAGGGGTTCAGTATTTTCTTCCCATTTAGCACGAGGGGACATAGCTTTAAATTGAGAGGAGATAGATAGAGGACAGATGTCAGAGGTAGGTTCTTTACTCAGAGAGTAGTAAGGGCGTGGAATGCCCTGCCTGCAACAGTAGTGGACTTGCCAACACTAAACGCATTCAAATGGTCATTGAATAGACATATGGACGATAAGGGAATAGTGTAGATGGGCTTTAGGGCCTGTCTGTGCTGTAATGTTCTATGTTCTGCTAACCTTATCACCGTAATCAAGGCAAAATACTGCAGATACTGGAAATATGAAATGAACACAGAAAATGCTGGATAATGTCAGCAGGTCTGACAGCGTCTGCGGAGACAAAAACAGAGCTCTTTTCTAATTAACAGGGGCTGGTTTAGCTCACTCAGCTAAATCGCTGGCTTTTACAGCAGACCAAGCAGGCCAGCAGCACGGTTCGATTCCCGTACCAGCCTCCCCGGACAGGCACCGGAATGTGGCGACTAGGGGCTTTTCACAGTAACTTAATTGAAGCCTACTCGTGACAATAAGCGATTTTCATTTCATATCTCAACCACCGTTCGAGCAAGGCTTTTTCTAGGGGCTGGTTTAGCTCACTCGGCTAAATCGCTGGCTTTTAAAGCAGACCAAGCAGGCCAGCAGCAAGGTTCGATTCCCGTACCAGCCTCCCCGGACAGGCGCTGGAATGTGGCTACTAGGGGCTTTTCACAGTAACTTAATTGAAGCCTACTCGTGACAATAAACGATTTTCATTTCAATTAAGTGGCAATTTAGTGTGGCCAATCCACCTACCCTGCACATCTTTGGGTTGTTGGGGTGAAACCCACGCAGACACGGGGAGAATGTGCAAACTCCACACGGACAGTGACCCAGAGCCGGGATCGAACCTGGGACCTCGGCGCTGTGAGGCGGCAGGGCTAACCCACTGCGCCACTGTGCTGCCAGCTCGTCTTCAGTTCTGAAGAAGAGCCGCAAGGACTCGAGCCGTTAACTGTGTTTCTCTCTCCACAGATGCTGGCAGGACTGCAGAGTTTACCCAGCATTTTCCGGTTTTATTATGAACCAGGTCAGCATGTTGGGTGGAATTTTATGCCGGGTTTGGTGATGGGGTGATGTGGGTGTGTGGGTAGGGGGGGGTGAGTGCATTTAATCGGGAGGGAAGGTGGCAGATGGGTACCCTGTCATCATGACTTCCTCCATGATTAAGTCTGTGGCAGGAAGGCCTGTGGTTGACCTTCCTGCCCGAATGACAACTGGAGTCCTGAAATGAGCAATGAATGTCCACTTAAAGGCCTCGTCGTCTAACGCAGATTTGTGGGAAGCCCAGAAGCCAGATGCTGGCGGATTTGCACCTGATTGAGGGATCCAGCATCGGGAAACGAGGGGACCACTGAGATCCCTCTCCAACCTCCTCCCGCTGCTTTGATCACCCCCCTCCCCGTGATCTCCATCCTGCCGTCACTTACCTTTTTCCAGGGATCCCACGATGATCCCAGGTGGATTACTGACAGCAGCCACTGCTCCTGGTTGGCACTGCCAGAGATGGAGAGCTGCCGGCCTCTGATTGGGATTTCCACCTCATTGGGTGAAGTCCTGGGGTTAAATGTTCCCCGTGAAGTCGGGAGGCCCCAGCAACAGAATTCCTGATGTCAGGTAGAGACTTACTTTTCCCGGAGCTCCCCAGGATCGGGTCCCACAGGGGGTGTTGCTGGTGTTGGTGATGGACACCATTGGGTTCAAAATATACAGCAGCAGGTCGGCCACCTACAGCGTGACCCTGTGCTCATCCGCGCCCCCCACACAACCCCTCGCTAACTCTTTGATGCTCCAAACGCCATTGCCAATGGCTCTATTGCCAAGGCAAAAAGCAATGAGATATGGGCACCCCTGCCTCGTCCGACCAAGTAACCCAAATTACCCCAAGCTCACCTGATTCATCCGCATGCTCGCTAGCGGCACCTTGGACCCAGTCCACAAACCATCCTATCACTTCCCACAGATAGTCCCACTCCACCCGATCGAACGCCTTCTCTGCGTCCATCGCCACTGCCATCTCCACATCCTGCCCCTCCGAGGGCATCATTATCACGTTTAATAACCCCAAGTTAAAACCTACAATGCCTTCACCTCCAAAAAGACATGATTGGTTGTAAAGTGCTTTGGGATGCCTTGAGGGGATGTGACAGGTGCTACAGAAATGCAGAGCTTTTCTTTTCCTCCATGCGCTTTCTGAAGTTGAAGGAACAAAGAGTGTGAAAAACAGTAAGCATGTGGATTGTGGGCGTCGGTGGATTGTGGGCGTCGGGGGATTGTGGGCATCGGGGGATTGTGGGCATCGGGGGATTGTGGGCATCGGGGGATTGTGGGCATCGGGGGATTGTGGGTGTCGGGGGAGTGGGGGTTGGGGGAGTGGGTGTCGGTGGATTGTGGGTGTCGGTGGATTGTGGGCATTGGGGGATTGTGGGCGTCGGGGGATTGTGGATGTCGGTGGATTGTGGGCATCGGGGGATTGTGGGCGTCGGGGGATTGTGGATGTCGGGGGAGTGGGTGTCGGTGGATTGTGGGTGTCGGTGGATTGTGGGTGTCGGGGGAGTGGGTGTCGGTGGATTGTGGGCGTCGGTGGATTGTGGGTGTCGGGGGAGTGGGGGTCGGTGGATTGTGGGTGTCGGGGGAGTGGGCGTCGGTGGATTGTGTGCGTCGGTGGATTGTGGGCGTCGGTGGATTGTGTGCGTCGGTGGATTGTGGGCGTCGGTGGATTGTGGGTGTCGGGGGAGTGGGGGCCGGGGGATTGTGGGTGTCGGGGGAGTGGGGGCCGGGGTAGTGGGGGCGTCGGGGGAGTGGGGGTCGGTGGATTGAGGGCGTCGGGGGAGTGGGGGTGTCGGGGGAGTGGGGGTCGGTGGATTGAGGGCGTCGGGGGAGTGGGGGTGTCGGGGGAGTGGGGGTGGGGGGAGGAGGGATTAAATTGGAGGGTTCCTTGTGGTGATTGTTATCCTTAAAGCACCCCCAGGCATGTATTGAAACATGTTAAGATCCAGCACCGGGTGAAATGATTCAGGAAAAGCACATTCTCACTGGATTGTATTGTTATCCGAGCTCCTCTATAACAGAGTCTGTCCGCTCGCTGAGGTCATTTGCTGCTCCTTTGATGAAATGGCTGCCGGGTATTTGAGAGTCGAATTAAGAACGCAAATTAAATATGAAATGAAGCCCACATTAAATGGTATTCATTTCGAAGCAGAATCTGGAGGAGGGAGTCTGATTGATTCCAGATGCTTTGATGCCCGTCCAAATGCCATTGGTGCTGCTGATTCTGGTAATAACCAGCACGGGCCACACGGTGTGGGGGTGATTCCGGTAATAACCAGCACGGGCCACACGGTGTGGGGGTGATTCCGGTAATAACCAGCACAGGACACACGGTGTGGGGGTGATTCCGGTAATAACCAGCACGGGCCACACGGTGTGGGGGTGATTCCGGTAATAACCAGCACGGGCCACACGGTGTGGGGGTGATTCCGGTAATAACCAGCACGGGCCACACGGTGTGGGGGTGATTCCGGTAATTACCAGCAATGGACACACGGTGTGGGGGTGATTCCGGTAATAACCAGCACAGGCCACACGGTGTGGGGGTGATTCCGGTAATTACCAGCACGGGACACACGGTGTGGGGGTGATTCCGGTAATTACCAGCACGGGACACACGGTGTGGGGGTGATTCCGGTAATAACCAGCACGGGCCACACGGTGTGGGGGTGATTCCGGTAATAACCAGCACGGGCCACCCGGTGTGGGGGTGATTGTTTTCCCCGTGCTTCTTGAGGAGTACGTGGTTCCCCGCTCGGGGCGGGGTAGCTTACCCGTACATGTATAAAATTCGGCCAGTTTGGAGAGAGACAGAGTACCTGCTGAGGAAGATTATAGAAATAGGGAGAAGGGGAGTCAAGGTTGAGAATTTTATAATCGAGATGTTATTTGATGAGGAGCCAGAAGTGTGTCTATGAGGACAGGGGTGATGGGCGAATGAAACTTGGTGCGATTTAAAACTCAGGCACAAGGGGCGACAGTTTCCATTCCAGCGGCTAAGTGCCGGCGCCAATGTACAATCCGCGGGTGTTTTGCGACAAGGACATCGGCGCAAATCTCTCGCCGATTCCGGTACCGGTGAGGGGCTAGCACCGGCGCCGTGTGAACCACACCGGCAATACGGCCGGAGAATTGCCGGGCGTATTACCGCCCCCCCCCCCCCCCCCCCCCCCGCCCAGCCAGCGGCATGGATCCTGGACGAGTGTGGCGGCGCTGGACACAGTGTCCTGCGTCTTCGGGAACTCGGCCCGTCGGGGGCGGAGTATGGCGGGTGGGCCGGCCAATGGCCTTGCCGCCGCGTGCAGCGCACGTCCCGATGATGCGGTTTGGAGGGGGCAGAGCATCGCAAACTGGCATCAAACCGACGCTTGCCCCAATTCCAGTGTCGGAATCCATTCTCCGCCCGATCGCCGATCCCGATTTCAGCGTCGGGCTACGGAGAATCAAGCCCACGAATTTCAGATCATCTCAAGTTTGGAGAGCAGAATGTGAGAGGCCAGCGGCTGGATTCTCCGATTGGCAGACTAAGTGTTGATGCCGGTGTGGGTTCAGTGGTGCTTTACACCAGAAAAACCGCGCAAAAGCTGCACCGATGCTCTGCCCGGTGGGGGGGAGGAGGTGGGGGGGAGGGGGCTAGCAACCGGGCAGCGTAAAGCCCCCAGCTTTACCTGCGGATACGGACGGAGAATTGCCGGGTCTGTGGCCGCGCATGCGCACGGGGGCGGCCTGCAGCAACCACACCACCCAACATGGCGGCAGCCGGACCCGGCCTGCCAAAAACCGCCCTCCCTGTAACCAGCCTCGCTATCCCCCAGACCCCCCCCACCCCACCAGTCATCCCAGACCCTGACGAAGGCCCCCCTGCCAGTAGAACGGTTCCCCCCTTGCCCCCGACTGTGGCGGCAGTGGACACAGTCCGCAGCCGCCACGCGGGGCCCACGGAAAAAGAAAGGATAAGTGTTCCACGCCGTCGGGGGCAGAGCTGTGGGCGTCCCAACGGTGGGAGTTCGAAGGGGATGGAGCATCGCAAAAGCTGCGCCGTCCCCGATTTTGGCGCAAACGGGGTTCCCCGGCCAATCGTCGAACGCGATATCGCCGTCGGCGACCAGGAAGGTCAGTGGATGCTGCCAGTGGATGTTGCCACTGACAGGAGGGTCAGTGGATGCTGCCGTCATCCCCATGCATGCGCTGGGGAGGGGGTCACTTCCGCGTCGGCCATTGTGAAGGCTATGGCCAACGTGGAAGGAAAGAGTGACCCCACGGCACAGGCCCGCCCGCCGATCGGTGAGCCCCGATCGCGGGCCAGGCCACTGTGGGGGCACCCCCCGGGGCCAGATCGCCCCGCGCCCCTCCCCCCCAGGACCCCGGAGCCCGCCCGCGCTGCCAGTCCCACCGGTAAGGGAAGTGTTTTGATTCACGCCAGCGGGAGAGGCATTACAGCAGCAGGACTTCGGCCCATCGCTGACAGGCGCGGCGCGATTCCTGCCCCCGCCGAATCCCTGGTGCTGGAGACTTCGAGAGACAGCGGGGGCAGGATTCACGTCGCCCCCCCGCCCCCCGCCCCGGCGATTCTCCGACCCAGCAGGGGTCGGAGAATCCAGCCCAAGGTTACTGAGGTGGAAATAGGTGGTCTCAGTGATAAGTGATGGCAAATCCACCCCAGGGTCAAATGGGATACGAAGGCTACAAACTGGTTTAGTGACGGGCAGTTGCCAGGGTGAGGGATGGAGTCACTGGGTAGGGAACGGAGATTATGACAGAGTCTAAAGCCTCCCAGTGTCGAGAGTATTCCGAGTGATCTGGCTAAATTGGAAAAGAGCCGTATATCAGCCAGAACCGACTGACTAAAGCACAAGAAAGAAATTCCTTGCTGGAAGCGAAAGGTTTTTGTGATGTGTACTCAAGAGGGTGGAGACAACTGACTGATTTCGGAGCTGACGGGAGGTGAAGTACAGACTGTCTCGGAGAGGATATCGCCATTGTTAGATCTACTTGCTGATTCAGTGAGAGGATGTTGCGGTGCAGGGTTTGGTTTCAGTCTAGTTTTTCAGCCTTCGCACCCACAGCATCTTGTCACCACAGTTTATTATCCCTCTGGCAATACATCACCTGCCACCCTCAGGAGCCCCTACCTTCACCTGACGCCAACGCAACAAAACAAAACAGTCTGCATTAATAGCCGGCCACTTCCCAGAGCGTTCTAACAGTCTAATTCTGCCAGCCTTGGCAGGTTTCCAGGGTGGCATACCACGCTGTGGGCAGATCTTTATGCCCAGGAACATCACACAGCAAACTCGAGAATATCAGCATCAACCTCATTGATTTCAAGAAGGCTTTCGACAGCGTTCCTCAGCAGTCACTCTGATACCCATAGATCATAGAATTTACAGTGCAGGAGGAGGCCATTCGGCCCATCGAGTCTGCACCGGCTCCTGGAAAGAGCACCCTACCCAAGGTTAACACTCCCAACCTATCCCCATAACCCAGTAACCCCCACCTTACCTTTTTGGAAGCTAAGAGCAATTTATCATGGCCAATCCACCTAACCTGCCCATCTTTGGACTGTGAGAGGAAACCGGAGCACCCGGAGGAAACCCGCGCAGACACGGGGAGAACGTGCAGATTCCGCACAGACAGTGACCCAGCGGGGAATCGAACCTGGGACCCTGGAGCTGCGAAGCAACTGTGCTATCCACAATGCTACCGTGCCGCCCACGGCGCCAAGGTTGGTCTATGCATCAGCTGCGTGAAGGCTAAGACAATGACGACTGGACAGCAACAAGGACCCAGCACCACCAGCCCCCCCCCCCCCCCCCCCCCCCACCTCTCCCCCCATTGCCATCAGGCAGCGGAACATCAAGGACATCGACCCTGTCCCCTGCTGAGGAAGCGGCACCCCCAGGGAGGGTGATGGAGAGATCAATGTCCACACAAGAATCGCCAAAGCAGCATCACCAGATATGGATGTCCAACACCGTCAACATGGCCATGAAGCTCTGACTCTACCTACCCATAGTGCCACCAATCACAATCTATGCCAGCGAGACCTGGAAGAGACCAGCAAAGGCATCATGTAAATTGGGCCTCTTTCACCAGTGTCTCATACACAAAATCCTGGGCATCATTTCACACAATTGCAGAATCACAGTGTGGAAGGGGCCCTTCAGCCCATCGAGTCTGCACTGACACATGAAAGGCCCTGACCTACCTAGCTAATCCCATTTGCCAGTACTTGGCCCATCGCCTTGAATGTTATGACGTGCCAAGCACTGATCCAGGTACTTTTTTTATTTTTTTATCAAACAATTTTATTGAGGTATTTTTCGGCATTGTAAACAGTTACAGATAACAACACAAAAAAAAAGCAAAGATGTGCAAACATCAACGTAAAATCAATACTTCAATCAACCATACTGCACAAGCCCGCCCCTCTCCCATCGACACTACCCGCCTATTTATCCCTCCTCCTTTACACTATTCTCCCCCCTCCCCCCCCCCCCCCCACCCCCTTGCTGACGTTCACTCTCCCGTGAAGAAGTTGATGAATGATTGCCACCTTTGGGCGAACCCCAGTACAGATCCCCTCAAGGCGAACTTAATTTTCTCCATACCCAGGAAACTTGACATGTCCGAAAGCCATAGTTCGGTCTTCGGGGGTTTTGAGTCCCTCCATGCCAGCAGTATTCGCCGCCAGGCTATCAGGGAAGCAAAGGCCAGAACATCGGCCTCTTTCTCCCCCTGCACTCCCGGGTCTTCCGAAACCCCGAAAATTGCCACCCCTGGACCAATCACCACCCTTGCTTTTAGCACCCGGGACATGATCCCCACAAATCCCTCCCAGTACCCTCTAAGCTTAGGACATACCCAAAACATGTGAACGTGGTTCGCTGGTCCTCCCCCACATCTAGCTCACTTATCCTCTACCCCAAAGAATTTGCTCATCCGAGCTACCATCATGTGGGCCCGGTGAACGACCTTAAATTGAATCAGCCCGAGCCTGGCACATGTTGCGGTTGAATTTACCCTACTCAGGGCCTCTGCCCACCGCCCGTCCTCCATTTCCCCACCAAGCCCCTCCTTTCAGTTCCTCCGTCTGGGATTCTTCCCCCTTCATGAGCACATTGTAAATATCCAAGACTCTACCCTCTCCTCCTTCCCCCCTAGAGACTATTCTGTCCTAGATCCCTATTGGCGGGAGGCGTGGGAAGGATGGGACCTGTCTGCGGACAAAGTCCCGCATCTGTAAGTACCTAAAGTCACTTCCCCTTACCAACCCAAATTACTCCTCTAAACCCCTCAGACTTGCAAAGCTCCCCTCCAGGAACATATCGCTCACCCCAGCCCGCCGCCATGTTCGAAACCCCCCATCCATGTTCCCGGGGGCGAATCGATGGTTATCACAAATTGGAGCCCAGACAGACCCACCTCCCCTACATGCCTCCTCCACTGGCCCCATATCCGCAGGGCCCCCCCACTACCGGGCTGGTGGAGTACCTGGCCGGCGACAGCGGTAGGGCATCCGTGACCAGGGCTGCCAAACTGGTGCCCCTGCACGAAGCCGCCTCCACTCACTCCCAGATAGACCCCGTACCCACCACCCACTTCCTTATCATGGCTATGTTAGCCGCCCAGTAGTAGTTGATCAGACTCGGCAAAGCCAGCCCTCCCTCGCTGCGGCTCCTTTCAAGCATCGCCTTCTTCACCCGCGGGGATTTTCCCGCCCAGACAAAGCTCATGATGATTTTGCCAGTCCTTTTGAAGAAGGACCGTGGGATAAAGATCGGGAGGCACTGGAAGATGAACAGGAATCTAGGGAGGATTGTCATCTTTACAGTCTGCACCCACCCCGCCAGTGACAGCGGGAGTGCATCCCATCTCCGAAACTCCCTCTTCATTTGTTCCACCACTCTGGTCAAATTTAACCTGTGCAACCTGCCCCAGTCTCGTGCCACCTGTATCCCCAAGTACCGGAAACTTTCCTCAACCAGCCTAAATGGCAGCTCCTTCAGCCTATTCTCCTGGCCCCTTGCCTGCACCACAAACATCTCACTCTTGGCCATATTTAATTTGTACCCTGAGAACCGGCCGAACTTCCTCAATGTTCCCAGTATATTTTCCATCCCGGCCAGAGGGTCCGACACGTACAGGAGCAGGTTGTCCGCATAGAGGGAAACCCTATGTTCCACCCCGCCCCTGGCCATTCCCTTCCATCCCTTTGCAGCTCTCAATGCAATCGTCAGCGCAAACAGCAAGGGGGAGAGTGGGCATCCCTGTCTGGTCCCGCGATGTAGTCTGAAATAATCCGACACTACCCTGTTCGTCCTAACGCTAGCTTTTGGGGCCTGGTACGGTAGTCTGACCCAATTCACCAGTCCCTCCCCGAACCCAAACCGTCCGAGCACCTCCCACAGATAGCCCCACTCCACCCGGTCGAAGGCCTTCTCAGCGTCCATTGCCACCACTACCTCCACCTCCTTGCCCGTCGGGGGCATCATGATCACATTAAGCAATCTTCTCAAGTTAGCTGTCAGCTGCCTGCCTTTCACAAACCCTGTCTGATCGTCCCCAATCACCTCCGGTACACAGTCCTAAATTCTAATCGCCAGGACCTTCGCCAGGAGCTTGGCGTCTACATTGATCAGGGAGATTGGCCTGTATGACCTGCAGGATTCCGGGTCCTTGTCCCGCTTCAATATCAGCGAGATGGTGGCCTATGACATCGTCGGAGGTAGGGTCCCTCTGTCCCTCGCCTCATTAAAAACCCTTGTCAAGACTGGTCCCACTAACTCCGAGAACTTTTTGTAAAACTCTACTGGGTATCCATCCGGCCCCGGGGCTTTCCCCGACTGCATGGCCTTTAGGCCCCCCCAATACCTCCTCCGCTCTAATCGGGGCCCCCAGCCCGTCCACTAGACCCCGCCTACTTTTGGGAATGTTAACCCGTCCAGGAACCTTTTCATCTCCTCCGGCTCCTCCGAGGGTTCTGAAGTATACAGCTTACTATAGAAGTCCCTGAATACCTTATTCAGTCCTGCCGGGTCCTCCACTCTGCTCCCCTCCCCATCCATCACTCTACTTATTTCCCTGGCAGCCTCCCTCTTCCTGAGTTGCTGCGCTAGCAATCTGCTGGCCTTCTCCCCATGCTCACACACCACTCCCCTTGCCTTCCTAAGTTGTTCCATGGCCCTACTTGTGGATAACGCCCCCAGTTCCGCCTGTAATCTCCGCCTCTCCCTGAGTAGGTCCTCCCCTGGGGACCCCGCATGCTCCTCGTCTATCCGATACATTTCCCTAACCAATCTGTCCATTTCTGCTCTGTCTGTCCTATCCCTGTGAGCCCGAATGGATCAGCTCCCCCCTCACTACTGCCTTCAACGCCTCCCACAGGGTCGCTGCTGAAACCTCCCCCGTATCGTTCACCTACAAGTAGTTTTGCATACACTTCCGCAGTCTCTCACATATCCCCTCCTCCGACAACAATCCTACCTCTAACCTCCATTGCGGGCGTTGGTAATTCGCCCCCCTCCCGACCTGCAGGTCCACCCAGTGCGGGGCATGGTCCGAGATAGTGATTGCTGAATATTCCGTATTCTTTACCTCCCCTACACAGTCCCTGCTCAGGATAAAGAAATCAATCCTAGAATATACTTTATGGACATGTGAGTAGAACGGGTAGTCCCTTCCCGTCGGCTGTCTGGCTCTCCAGGGGTCCACTGCCCCCATTTGCTCCATGAACCCTTTCAGCTCCCTTGCCATTGCTGGGCGTCTACCTGTTCTGGGACACGACCGGTCCAGCTCCGGGTCAAGGGCCGCATTAAAGTCCCCCCCCCCATTATCAACCTACGTGAGTCCAGGTCCGGGATCTTCCCCAGCACTCTTTTGATAAAGTTCCCGTCGTCCCAGTTCGGAGCATATATGTTCACCAGCACCACTCTTCTCCCCTCCAGTTTGCCCCTTACCATCAGGAATCTGCCCCCCCTGTCTGCGGCTACGCCTTCCGCCTCAAATTGAACCCGCTTATTGATCATAATTGCCACCCCCCTGGACTTAGAATCCAAGTCCGACTGAAAGACCTGGCTGATCCAGCCCTTCCTTAGCCTAGTCTGGTCAGACACTTTCAGATGTGTCTCCTGCTACATAATTACGTCCGCCTTCAGAGCCCGCAGATGCGCGAACACACACGTGCCCTTTTAACTGGCCCATTTAGTCCCCTGACATTCCAGGTGATCAGCCTGTTTGGGGGGCACAACCCCCCCCCCCCTCACGCCGGTCAGCCATAACCTTTCTCGGGCCCGCCTCCGGCCCGTGTGGCGCGCCATTCTTGGCTCGCCTCTTGCCCGCCTCCACCCCCGACCTCCTTTCCATTACCTACTTCAGATCCCTCCCATGTCAGCAGAATAACGCACCCCCCTCCCCCCCTAGCAACATCCCCCGGTAACCCCACCCCTGCCATCCATTGGCTGTATTCCCCACCCCCCCACCCCCCACCTGACTCCCTTGACTAGCCAATCTGCTAGCCCGGTGACTCATCACTCCGGCGCCCCCCTGTCTCATTCCCATTGTTTCCCCGACCTCATCCCCACTCCCCAGCACCCCATCCCCCCCTCCAACCCACTGGAGCAATCTCACTAACACAGGAAGGTCAAACAAAATGCAAACCTCAGCCCGCCCCGCGAGGCTGCTCCGGGTACAATACAGTTCCCGCCACGTACACAGAAAAGTGTTAACCCACATCCCTTTCCGAGCATTAATAAAATAACCCCGCAATACCCCAGTATCCATACAACCCCCACCCGAAACAAACCTAACAAACCATAAACATAAATAAAACGAAAGCCCCCAACCCAGGTCTTTAATCCCCATTGCTGACCGGCCACCCCTTTGTTACAATACCGGCTCCAGTGCACTCAGCGAGCCCAACAAAAGGTACCCATCGCTGCAGAAAGACCCAGTAAAATAAAAGCAACAAAAACAGGAAAAAGACCTGACGAGAGGGGGGAGGGGGGGGGGGGGGGGGACTCTCCCCCCCCCCCCCCTCCTCCCCCCCCCCCCCCCCCCACACACCCCCGCCCCCCAGGCAAAAATTGCCCACACAAGAAACAGAAGAAAAATATCCCAAATACCCCACATGGCCCCTTTAAATATCCCAAATACCCCACATGGCCCCTTTAAATATCCCAAATACCCCACATGGCCCCTTTAAAACAGTAAACAGTTGACCAACAGTCTAGGCACAATCGGCGTCCCTTCAAACGGTAGTTCCCGGACCCTAGTTTGTGCTTTTTGGGACCAGCCCCTGATCCCTCGCAAAGTCCATCGCTTCTTCGGGCTCGGAGAAGTAGTGGTGTTGACCCTGATGCGTAACCCAAAGACGGGCCGGGAACAGCAGATCAAACTTCACAGGCTTCTTGAACAGCACCTCCTTAACTTGTTTAAAGGCTGCTCGCCGCCGAGCCACCTCCTGGCTTAGGTCCTGGTAGATGCGGAGGACACTGTTGTTCCACCTGGCGCTCTTTGCCCACCGCAGCACCCGCTCCTTTTCCACGAACCTGTGGAACCTAATCACCATCGGACGGGGGGGACCCCCCGGACGCACCTGTCTCGCCTGCACTCTGTATGCCCCCTCCAGCTCCAGCGGTCGCGGAAAGGCTTCGGCCCCCATCAGCTGCATCAACAGGTCCACCACAAACGCTGTGGCATCAGCTCCCACAGCCCCCTCCGGGAGGCCAATGATCCTCAAATTTTGTCTGCGGGCTCTATTTTCCAACTCCTCTACTCTGTCCAGCAGTCTCCTCTGCCTCTCCTTCAACCCGTCGACTTCTAGCTCCGCAATCGTCTGCGCCCCCGCCTGCTCCTCCACCGCCTCTCCCACCTCCTTAACGTTTTTGTCCTGGGCATCCAGCCTCTGGTTCAGCTGATCCACTGCCTTCTGCAGTGGGTCCAAGTTATCCCGGTTCAACGACTCAAAGCTGCTCTTAATAACCTGCAGCATGTTTTCCAGCGCTTGCTGGATTGGTGGGTCCGAGGTCCGCAGGTCCGCCATCTTGGGTCCCGGGTCAGCTTCCCCTGCACCTTGCCTTTGTCCCTTCCTCTCCCATTTTCGTTGCTTCCTGCTGTCCCACGGTTCCATTCAGCGCTGCCCGCTCCTCCGCACTTCCATGGCCGTCCTTTCGCCGCTCCACAGTCCCGCTATCGCGGGGAATCAGGTCCTAAAGTCCCGCCGGAGTGAGAGCACGCCGAATGTGCGGCTCACTCACTCACCGCCGCAACCGGATGTCCATCCAGGTACTTTTTAAAGGATGTGAGGCAACCCGCCTCTACCACCCTCCCAGGCAGTGCGTTCCAGACCGTCACCACCCTCTGGGTAAAACAGTTTTTCCTCAAATCCCCCTTAAACCTCCCACCCCTCACCTTGAACTTATGTCCCCTCGTAAATGACCCATCAACTCAGGGGAACAGCTGCTCCCTATCCACCCTGTCCACGACCCTCATAATCTTGTCAACCTCGATCAGGTCGCCCCTCATTTGGAGAGACAGGATCACCATTGAAGAAACACCAGAGACCTTGTCGTTGTGATGGAATGGGCATGGCAGGGCGTGGATTTCGCCCCCTGGACGTACACCTTACCAGACAGGCAGGAGAATGGACGCCACCATTCGACAGCAGAAGACGGGCTGACCAGAGAAGACTGGGTGAAGTACACGGAGAACTTGCAAAGCAGGACGCGGCCTGGGCTGGAGCGAAAGATTGTGATAGGCCGGGCCCAGTGGTGGAGTCTTGCTGCCCATTGTCCCGCAATCAAGTGGGAAAGCAAACTGCATGTTGACCTTTATTGATTGGAGTACACCCAAAGATGTGCAGGGTAGGTGGATTGGCCACGCTAAATTGCCCCTTAATTGGAAAAAAAATAATTGGGTACTCTAAATTTATATTTTAAAAATTTGATTGGAGTACAAGAATCAAGAGGTCGTGCTGCGGTTGTGTGGAGCTTTGCAGGGCCCACACCTGGAAATCTGTGTCTGATTTTGGTCTCCTTCAGAAAGATATAGTTGTAATGGACGGGATCGAGTGGAGGTTCACCAGATTGTGCCCGATAATGAGAGACTGAGTAAATTGGGTCGATATTGGACAACTCAATATAAACACATGACACCGGAAGATAATAACATCACCACTGCAGATCTGACGAGCTAAATAGCTTATTTTTGACTTGCAACGTGCTATAATTAAAATTCACTTATCACCGGTATTTTCTTGGAAGTGACGAGTCACCGGGTGAGTGCTGGTTACTTCTGAGTCACCGGTAATTTTGGGTTGCTGGTTAATGGTGAGTCACTTCCAGATCTGTGATCGTTAGATTGTGAAAGATGCAAACTGGCCTCGATCTCTCCATCCCAAATCCAGCGGTAAATGTGTGTGTATGTGTGTAAGCGTGTATGCTTGTGTGGAAGTACATGTGTGTGTAAATGTGAGTGTAAATGTGAGTGTAAATGTGAGTGTAAATGTGTGTGTGTGTGTATGTAAGTGTGTGTGCATGTACGCGTGTGTATGTGTGTAAGCGTGTATGCATGTGTGGAAGTACATGTGTGTGTAAATGTGTGTGTAAATGTGAGTGTAAATGTGTGTGTGTGTGTATGTAAGTCTGTGTGCATGTACGCGTGTGTATGTGTGTAAGCGTGTATGCTTGTGTGGAAGTACATGTGTGTGTAAATGTGAGTGTAAATGTGAGTGTGTGCATTTGTCTGCATTTTGTTGTCGCAGGATGCAATACGATCATGGCCGGGACTCTCCCCTACCCGGCGGGGCTGGGAGTCCCGGCGTGTTGGAGTGGCGTGAACCACTCCGGCAACATGCCGCCCAATACTCGCTCACATTGAGGGGCTAGGCCCGCGCCGGAGTGGTTCCCACTCCGCCGGCTGGCGTGAACGGCCTTTGGAGCCATGCCAGCCGGAGTTGATAGGACTTCGCCGGCCTGCGTAAATCCGCGCATGCGCCAGAGCGTCAGCGGCTGCTGACGTCATTTTGGCGCATGCGCAGGGGAGGGGAGTCTCTTCCGCCTCCGCCATGGTGAAGGCCATGGCTAAGGCGGAAGAAAAAGAGTGCCCCCATGGCACAGGCCCGCCCGCCGATCGGTGGGTCCCGGCACCCCCCGGGGTCAGATCGCCCCGCGGCCCCCCCAGGACCCCGGCGCCCGCCCGCGCCGCCAATCCCGCCGGTCAGGTAGGTGGTTTAATCCACGCCGGCGGGAGAGGCCTGTCAGCCGCGGGACCTCGGCCCATCGCGGGCCGGAGAATCGCCGCAGGGATCCCGGCGTCCGGCGCGGTGCCGATCCCGGCGGGGGGGGGGCGGAGAATCGCCGCAGGGGGCCCGGCGATCAGCGCGGTGCCGATCCCAACGGGTGGGGGGGGGGGGGGGGGGTCGGAGAATCCTGCCCCATGTTATTGCAATATTTAATTTTATACTGCAGCATTCTATGTGACTTTAGTCCCACACCTTCATCGTGGACACACAACTGTCTTTGGGTGCATGGTGGTAAAGCTTTCAGTTATAACTGGGATAAATCGTGACTTTGTCAGAAATGTCCACATGCTGATGTTGGCTTTAAATTGTTAAATTCTGTTAAGCTGAACTGATCCTCTGGACCTGATGGGATTGAACTTTAGCCACTTCTCAAATAATTAGTGGAAAACGGGCAAGTTTCACTTCACCATGCTTTGTTAAAGGTGGCTGAAATGTATATGACTATGCAGTTTTGGCAGGGACTACAAAGGAACAGTGGAACATTTGAAATCATTGTTTATTTTTAAACTGTGTTGTTGGTCCCAGTTGAGAAAAGATTGCCGAATTGTAGCATCTTCCACTCTGGCCCAAGTTAACTTCTGAACTCTGGTTTAAGTCTGGAGGCTGAGCAGAAAATTGATGTATTCAGACTACCTCTGACAACCGACTGCACCATAGATTTACATAGAATTTACAGTGCAGAAGGAGGCCATTCGGCCCATCGAGTCTGCATCGGCTCCTGGAAAGAGCACCCTACCCAAGGTCAACACCTCCACCCTATCCCCATAACCCAGTAACCCCACTCAACACTAAGGGCAATTTTGGACACTAAGGGCAATTTATCATGGCCAATCCACCTAACCTGCACATCTTTGGACTGTGGGAGGAAACCGGAGCACCCAGAGGAAACCCACGCACACACGGGGAGAACGTGCAGACTCCGCACAGACAGTGACCCAAGCCGGAATCGAACCTGGGACCCTGGAGCTGTGAAACGATTGTGCTATCCACAAGCTACCGTGCTGCCCAAACCAGGACAGAGTTTGAATCATTCTTGCACAGATGGACGGCGAAGGAAAGAAGGGACTTGCATTCCCATAGCACCTTTCGCAACCTCAGTGTTTTGCAGCCAATGAAGTATATTTAAAGTGTACTCACTGTTGTAGAGACAGGAAATGCAGCAGCTAATTTTCACACAGCAAGATCCCGCCGACAGGAATTCCATAATGACAAGATGATCTGTTTCTTGGATATGGTTTGGAGCGTCAGTATTGGACACCAGGGAGAATCCCACCAGCTCCTCCTCAGAATAGAAGCTGTTGGGACTTCTTTTATCCACCTGTGTTCCCTCAGCTTGTACTTCACCTGAAAGAAATGGTACCCCAGCATTGAACTGGGAGAGTCAACATAGAACATACAGTGCAGAAGGAGCCCATTCAGCCCGAGTCTGCAGCGACCCACTTAAGCTCTCACTTCCACCCTATCCCCGTAACCCAATAACCCCTCCTAACCTTTTTGGACACTAAGGGCAATTTATCATGGCCAATCCACCTAACCTGCACGCCTTTGGACTGTGGGGGGAAACCGGAACACCCGGAGGAAACCCACGCAGACACAGGGAGAACGTGGGGACGCCGCACAGACAGTGACCCAGCGGGGAATCGAACCTGGGACCCTGGCGCTGTGAAGCCACAGTGCTATCCACTTGTGCTACCATGCTGCCCAAGTCAAATTAACCTAGATTCTGAGCTCAATTCTCTGAAGTGGGGACTCAAACCTACATTAGTCTGATTCCGGGGTGAGAGTGTTGTTATCGATGGAAGCATATAGCAGTAGGAAATCGATTAGAACCATTGTAAGTGGCAGGTCACGCCCTTGACAACTCATGAAAAAACAATGGGCAGAATTTTTCAGTTCCGCCCCGGTGGAGGGCGGGCGTCGAAAACGCAACGAGACCCTCAAAAGACCATTGGTGGGACTGGAAAATCCGACCCACGTGAAGGGCAGGAAAATTCCACCCCACTATTGCTAAAACCATGCCCATTATTTCCAAGTGCTGAGACTTTTCCGCTTTGGTACCAAATTCTGAGTCTAAACCCTTCTCCAAATACAGAAAGAGAAGATGCTGGACAATCTGGGCTGGTTTAGCTCACTGGGCTAAATCACTGGCTTTGAAAGCAGACCAAGGCAGGCCAGCAGCACGGTTCGATTCCCGTACCAGCCTCCCCGGACAGGCGCCGGAATGTGGCGACTAGGGGCTTTTCACAGTAACTTCACTGAAGCCTACTTGTGACAATAAAGCGATTTTCATTTCATTTCATTCATCTCAGCAGGTCCTGCAGCGTCTGAGGAGAGAGAAGGGAGCTGACGTTTCGAGTCTGGGTGACTCTCTGTCAAAGCTGGAGAGAACTGGAAATAGGGTCAGATTTACACTGCTGTTGGGGGGGGGGGGGGGGGGCACAAGTAGGCTTACATTAACACTACAATGAAGTTACTGTGAAACGCTCCTAGTCGCCACACTCTTTCCTGCTGTGCCTAGAACAGGAACCAATACTCCAGTTGAGACCTAACCAGTGTTTTGTAAATGGTCATCATGACTGCCTTGCTTTTGTACTCGATGCCCCTATTTATAAAGCCCAGGATCCCATCTAGGTTATCTAGGATTGTAACAGGACCTTGATCAATTGGGCCAGTGAGCCGATGAATGGCAGATGGAGTTTAATTTGGATAAATGTGAGGTGATGCATTTTGGTAGATCAAATCAGGGCAGGATCTACCCAAACCTACTCATGGGTGGCACGGTAGCACAGTGGTTAGCACTATTGCCTCACAGCGCCAGGGTCCCAGGTTCAATTCCAGGCTTGGGTCACTGTCTGCGCGGAGTCTGCACGTTCTCCCCGTGTCTGCGTGGGTTTCCTCCGGGTGCTCCAGTTTCCTCCCACAAGTCCCGAAAGGCGTGCTTGTTAGGTGAATTGGACATTCTGAATTCTGTGTACCCAAACAGGCGCCGGAATGTGGCGACTGGGGGATTTTCACAGTAACTTCATTGCAGTGTTAGTGTAAGCCTACATGTGTCAATAAAGATTATTATATTATAATGGTAGGGAGTTGGGGAGAGTTACAGAACAAAGAGATCTAGGGGTACAGGCGCATAGCTACTTGAAGATGGAGTTGCAGGTGGACAGGGTGGTGAAGAAGGCATTCAGCATGGTAGGTTTTATTGGTCAGAGTATTGATTACAGGAGTTGGGGTGTCTTGTTGAAGTTGTACAAGACATTAGTAAGGCCACACTTGGGATCCTGTGTTCAGTTCTGGTCACCCTATTATAGAAAGGATATTATTAAACTAGAAAGAGTGTAGAAAAGATTTACTCGGATGCGACCGGGACTTGATGGTCTGAGTTATAAGGAGAGGCTGGATAGACTGGGACTTTTTTCCCTGGCGCGTAGGAGGCTTAGGGATGATCTTATAGAGGTCTATAAAATAATGAGGAGCATCGATAAGGTAGACAGTCGACATCTTTTCCCAAAGGTAGAGGAGTCTCGAACTAGAGGGCATGGGTTTAAGGTGAGAGGGGAGAGATACAAAAGAGATCAGAGGGGAAATTTCTTCACAGAGGGTGGTGAGAGTCTGGAATGAGCTGCCAGAGGCAGTAGTAGAGGCGGGTACAATTTTGTCTTTTAAAAAGCATTTAGATAGTTATATGGGTAAGATGGGTATAGAGGGATATGGGTCAAATGCGGGCAATTGGGACTAGCTAGGTGGTAAAAGCTGGGCGGCATGGACAGGTTGGGCCGAAGGGCCTGTTTCTATGCTGTAAACCTCGATGACCCTGTATGGCATGTTATTTTTTGGAGTTAGAAAGCTGCAGTATTTCTCTGGCAGGGACACGACGTTGTTAAGGAAGCCCAAGGATCCTTCTCAAGCAGGGTGTTCGGTACCATTGCAACATGTACAAGGCTGAATTAACCCGGAAAGCCCCGCAGAAAAATAAGTTTCACTGTACCTTGGTACACGTGACGATAAACAAATCCAAATCACTGCAAACAATAACCCTGCTTATAATGCCCTAGGATCAATGTAGCTCTCATAACGGCCCCACAATCTGAGCAAGTGATCACCACCAACTATAATTTTTGCCAACCAGAATTAAGATCCAGCAATTATACCCAATTGATGCAGAGATTAATATAAGGTAATGGGACCACTTTTGAAGATTTATAATCCCCTCCATTTAAAACAAAATGATATTCTCAATTTAGTCAATTGTTTGGCTCTCTGGGCAGAAATTCCCAGCTCTGCACAATAAGGCCAATGTGTCTGTGTGAGGGGGACAATATTATTCACAGTGTTTGCTTTGGGGATTAATGATGATGAATAATGCACTGAATGGAGTTTCCCCAGATGCCTATTGGTGTTCTGTGGTGTTGATGGATGTGAGTGCGGAGGTTGCAGCTTGTGGGAACTCGTGCCCCTGCTGCACCAGTAAAATAACGTCTTGCAAACACTGGGGAGGGTCAGACAGTAACATGTCGGCACTCAGTGCTGATGAAAGCAATTGTCTCCGGGCACTGTTTCTTTGGAACATAATCTATAGGTTTCATAAATATTTATAACAATGGGACAATTTTGAAGTCCTTTCATTCAAGTGAAAGACTATCAAGATTCAAATCAGACTAAAAGTACTTGTAACTGCTTAACCTTTGATACTAAGCCATTGTCCCATTTGAACCTTCTCCTCTCTAACGTAAACCTCCTCCTCCAAATATCTGACTCGCTTCTGGACACAGAAAGATGGATAATTAATGTATAAAATGCAAAGGAAATGCTTGTGTCCCAGCATCCCTCCTTGTAACAAAAAAACCTCCATTAGTATCAGCTGAATATGTGCGTTATATTAACTACTGTCAAGATTGCACCTCCACCTCTACTCCACTCCAAACATTCCTCACTGTCTGAGTACCGGGCAACATCACAAGATGTTACTGTCGACACTTAGTTGAGAATCACTGTGGACAAAGCATGCTGAATTAGGCTAAATGATAATTACTCTTGTGAGTTTACTCTGCTACGCACCTCGGTCTCCGCAACGCAACAGGGTGGTCATATTGTGATTTGCAGCATCTGCTGACCCCTTTCCTGTTACAAGGGAGAGTTATGATCTTGACTACGGCATAAGGGCGGCACGGCAGCACCGTGGTTAGCACTGTGGCTTCACAGCACCAGGGACCCATGATCTATTCCCGGATTGGGTCACTGTCTGTGCGGAGTCTGCACGTTCTCCCCATGTCTGCGTGGGTTTCCTCCGGGTGCTCCGGTTTCCTCCCACAAGTCCTGAATCATGTGGGCCGGGATTCTCCCGCAATTGACGGGGCGGCCCACACCAGCCCCAGAGAGTGGCGTGAACCACTCCGGCGTCGGGCCGCCTGGAATCCTCCGCACTTCCGGGGATGGAGGGGTTGGCGCTGAGCCAACCAGCGCCGAAGGGCTTCTGCCGGCCGGCACGAGTTGGCACAAATGTGCAGGACCACCAGCGTGTTCTGGCGCATGCGCAGAATTGCTGGCGTGTATCCTGCACACGCGCAGGGGGTTTCCTCTCCGCGCCGGCCATCACGGAACCTTACAAAGGCCGACGCAGAGGGAAAGAGTGCTCCCACGGCACAGGCCCGCAGATTGGTGGGCACCGATCGCAGGCCAGGCCACCGTGCCCCCGACCGGCGCGGCACGATCCCCGCCCCCGCGCAAAAACTGGCACCGGAGAATTCGACAGCCGGCGTCGGAGCGGTGGGGCGGGATTCACGCCCCCCCCCCCCCCCCCCCCCCCCCGGGCGATTCTCCGAGTGCTCCGGTTTCCTCCCACAAGTCCCGAAGACGTGCTGTTAGGTGAATTGGACATTCTGAATTCTCCCTCTGTTTACCCAAACAGGTGCCGGAATGTGGCGACTAGGGGATTTTCACAGTAACTTCATTGCGCTGTTAATGTAAGCCTACTTGTGACAATAATAAAGTTGCTATTATGTTGTTAAATTGTTACGGCTTCTAGGCGGCACAGTTAGCACTGCTGCCTCACGGCGCCGAGGGCCCAGGTCCGATCCCGACCCCAAGTCACTGTCCATGTGGAGTTTGCACATTCAACCCGTGTCTACATGGGTTTCACCCCCACAACCCAAAGATGTGCCATGCTAAATTGCCCCTTAAGTGGATTTCTTTTAAAATTGTTAATCAGGAGACGGAAGAAGTTTGATGAACTTTCTGCCGGTGGTATTATTAGAAATGTAAGAACTGCAAGGGTTAATGAAATGTCTGGATTGTCCACTGGAGGGAGCTATAGTTCCAAGTATATACGGCATTGATGCTAAGCCTTGTGGGGGAGAGTAGTCCAGGGGTTAGCTAGAGACAGACAGAAGTAAAGATAGTGTGAGTAAGAGCAGATCATAGTTTAAGAAATTAAGACTATGTGTGATTTGTTCATGAATATATTTTAATGTTTTGCCCACTCTACGCAACTTGGCTTGGCTATTGCTACTGTGGCTGCCTTCAGCTCCCTCTCACTCTTTTCAAAGGAGGAACAATTCCATCGTTAAAATCATTCCACAACCTTGGGCAGCAATTGCCTAATCTGCTCAGGGCAAATTACCTCAGCTTTTGGTAATAGTTACCATCAGGTCACATCTTCCACAACCACAATATTCTTACCACACAGGATGACTATAACACAGGATGGAATAATTGTTTTTTTTCAAATTTAGAGTGCCCAATTCTTTTTTCACAATTGAGGGGTAATTTAGCGTGGCCAATCCACCTACCCTGTACATCTTTTTGGGTTGTGGGTGTGAGTCCCACCGAGTCTCGGGGGAGGATGTACAAACTCCACACGGACAGTGACCCAGGGCCGGGATCGAATCACTGTGCCACCCCTTGGGTAGAATAATTGTTACACAGTGAGCCTGACCCAAGCAAAATCAACCAATTTTTGGCATGGTTATATTGCACAGTGCGCCACATATGAAGCTGCTGTGATTTACAGAAGGGTACAGGTTCAAGCCCCACTCCAGAGAGCAGAATATGTAACCCAGGTTGACACTCCAGCGCTGTACTGAGGGAGTGCTGGCCTCCAGGGAGTGCCTGTTTTGAATGTGAGGTGAAACTAAGGCCCCGTCTGCCCTCTCGGGTGGGTATTTCACAGAAGAGCAGAGGCGCTCCACACTGGGATGTCAAAAAAGGTGCTATACAAATGCAAAGTGTTTCTTTTGCTTCCATTTATTTGACTCTTCTTTTTTTTTAATTTAGAGTACCCAATTATATTTTTTCCAATTAAGGGGAAATTTAGCGTGGCCAATCCACCACATCTTTGGGTTGTGGGGGTAAGACCCACGCAGACACGGGGAGAATGTACAAACTCCACCCGGACAGTGACCCAGGGCCGGGATTTGAACCTGGGTCCTCAGCGCCGTAGGTGGCAATGCTAACCACTGCGCCGCGTGCTGCCCTTATTTATTTGACTCTTAAGTTTCCTTAGCTTCTCTTACAAGTGCGAGATACTCATTGTGTTTCTCCAACACATCACGGTCATTGTCACATTGCTGTCTGTGGAGTCTTGCTGTGTGCAAATTGGATGCTGTGTCCCCTGCATAGCAACACTTCAAAAGTACTTCATTGCCTTTAAAGCACTTTGGGACACCGTGGGCTGGATCCTCCGTTTCTCCGGCAGCGCACTGACGCCCGCGGATTTCCCCCCACGGCGCGGGGAGTGCCCACAATGGGAAACCACGTTGGTCGGCCGCCCGGCTGCCGGGACGGAGATTCCCGCTGCCGGCGGGGGCGCGCCTCGCCAGAAACCGGGTGCAGAGGGACGCAGAATCTCCACCCAGTGTGGTTGTGAAGGGCGCTAGATAAATGCACGTTGTTTTTCTGTTATTACAGTGACTCATTGTGGGTGGGGGGGGGGGTGATCCGCCTGTACGAGTTGCAGAAAGTCGAGTGATTAAAAAAAACAAAGCAAAGCGGAAAGGAAGGAGGAAGGTTGGTTCACCTCGACACGTTACTGCAAGTGATCAGCTTACAAGTGTCCTGTGAGTTGGAAAGTGAACGCAGCCACACTGAAACACATAAAAACAGACTGAAGCTTGAAGCTAGAATGACTGACTCGCAGTGAGAATGACTGGGACTTTCCATAGCGTGCGACACAGCACGAAACCTGCAGCTTTTGCCCACTGACTGAAAAACAGCCTTTTGTTCCTGTCAGTCTGAATATAAAGGCCGTTATATGTCATTAATAAATCCCCATCTTGGTGTTTACAAGTAGTTTTTTCTTTATCCATTTACGGGATGTGGGCGTAGCTGGTTAGGCCAGCATTATATTGCCCATCCCTAGTTGCCCTTCAGAAGGTGGTGGTGAACTGCCTTCTTGAACCGCTGCAGTCCCTGATATGTAGGTACACCCACTGTGCTGTTAGGGAGGGTTTCCAGAATGATGCCCCAGGACAGTGAAGGAATGGCGATATATTTCCAAGTCAGGGTTGTTGCTCTGTTTCAGTCCCAACAGCGTCGCCAATACTGTGGGTATTTCTATTTATCTCAGTGAACCACAAGCCTTCCCTTATATCGATCAAATGACCACTACAACCGGTTAGTTAGTTCAAAAGATGGTTTATTTACATACACAAGAGTTATCTCAACATGCAAACACAATATCTACTATGAGTTAAACTACGCCTATCAGCTACAATAACCTGTACTTAACTTCAGGGCGACCGGCACTGTGCAAATGGTTCAAGGCCTTTATCTGGATTTCACTTGGCTGGTTTGAAGAAAGTGGTTCTGTCTCTGCTGGGCTCATCCGTCAGATAGCAATCGTTGGGCTTGAATTTAACTGGCCGTTCCTGCTACAATTGGGTTGGGCACAGGCCGAATCCAAGAGAGACAGAACACATGGCTGCGCTCTCTTTTATCCCTCTCACGCTCTTTGGGGCAGTCCTTAACCTTGGACCCAACAGTTCGACAGGGCTCTGATCACTCTCTTCAATTTTGGCCAATAAAGGGGCGGGTGCCTTGCTAGCTGGGCGGGTCCTTAGCAGTCATTGACTTTGGCAGTTGTGCTTTCTGAGTAAGGGGAGTGGCGCCGATCAGTCTGTGGCTGTACCGGTTGCTTGATTGGAGTTCTATTGTCCTGGGAAAATGGGCCATTAAAATGCAAATGAGCGGGGGTTTAGATCAGGGCTAGCTACATGTGTTTCAGATACACATAGGCTGTGTATCTGTCTGAGTCCTGGGTTGGCCATTATTCCCATGGTCCTTTGCAGGTGGCCATCTTAGATGGCTGCAGGGTGATGAATGACTTGGAGGGGAACCTCCAGGTGGTGGGGTTCCCAGGTATCTGCTGCCCTTGTCCTTCTAGAATCTCAACCGGGGTCCACATGGACCCTGGGGGTCCATGTAACATTACTGGGGGTCCACACAAAAAAAATACCGAATTGGGGGTCCACGGTGATATTTCAGTGGTCCATAGAGCAATTCTACTTCAGAACAATTGTTATTACTGAGAATCAAGTAGAAGAAAAAAATGTTTGTTTTCATGATGAATATTCACCTTTCTCTCTCTCTCTCTCTCTCTCTCTCACACTGACAAAGGTCAGAGAGATTATAATCTATCTAATTTACCTTGAGGGCTGAAGGGGCTCAGAACCAAAAACGTGCATTTGCTGTGTTTATTTTTGTGGTACTGTATTCTGAGAAAAAAAAATCCATACCGGTTGATGACAAATGGGTTTATTGTGCTTTAATGACAGTTGTTGTTGAAGATTGCCCGGGCTATTGTCCCCTAGGAACAGCCCGGAGGACCTTTAATGACAGAAGCAGCTTATTAAATACCCACGGTATTTTTTTCTGTGGAATGGCTATGGGGGTCCACAAAAAAAAATTAAGAGGAAAAGGGGTCCATGGGTTAAAAAAGGTTGAGAACTCCTGTTCTAGATGGTAATGGCCGTGAGTTTGGAAGGTGCTGTCGAAGGAGCTTGATTGATGAGGGTAGGGCAGTGGATGTTGTCTACATGGGCTTCAGTAAGGCCTTTGACAAGGTCCCCCATGGCAGGCAGGTACAGAAGTAGAAGTTGCACGGGATCAGAGGTGAGTTGGCAAGATGGATACAGAACTGGCTAGGTCATAGAAGACAGGATAGCTGTGGAAGGGTGCTTTTCTGAATGGAGGGCTGTGACTAGTGGTGTTCCTCAGGGATCAGTGCTGGGATTGTTGCTGTTTGTAATATATAGAAATGATTTGGAGGAAAGTGTAACTGGTTTGATTAGTAAGTTTGCGAACGACACAAAGGTTGGTGGAATTGCAGATAGCGATGAAGACTCTCAGAGGATACAGCAGGATGTAGATCAGTTGGAGACTTAGGCGGAGAGATGGCAGATGGAGTTTAATCTGGACAAATGTGAGGTAATGCATTTTGGAAGGTTTAATACAGCTGGGAAATACATAGTAAATGGCAGAACCCTTAAGAGTATTGGTAGGCAGAGGGATCTGGGTACACAGCTCTACACTGGTTAGACCACACTTGGAATATTGTGTCCAGTTCTGGTCGCCTCATTATAGGAAGGATGTGGATGCTTTGGAGAGGGTACAGAGGAGATTTACCAGGATGCTGCCTGGACTGGAGGGCATGTCTTATGAAGAAAGGTTGAGGGAGCTAGGGCTTTTCTCACTGGAGCGAAGAGTTGACTTCATAGAGGTGTACAAGGTGATGAGAGGCATGGATAGAGTGGATAGCAAGAAACTTTTCCCCAGGGTGGAAATGGCTGTCACGGGGGGGACATAATTTTAAGGTGATTGGGGGAAGGTATAGGGGAGATGTCAGAGGTCGGTTCTTTACACAGAGAGTGGTGGGTGTGTGGAATGCACTGCCAGCTGAGGTGGTGGAGTCAGAGTCATTAGGAACATTTAAGCGACTCTTAGACAGGCACATGGACAGCAGTAAATTGAAGGGGTGTAGGTTAGGTTGATCTTAGATTCGGATAAATGGTCGGCACAACATCGTGGGCTGAAGGGCCTGAACTGTGCTGTACTGTTCTATTTTCTATGTTCTATGTCACTGAAAGTGGCAACACAGGTGGAGAAGGTAGTCAAGAAGGCATACGGCATGCTTGCCTTCACTGGCCGAGGCATTGAGTATAAAAATTGGCAAGTCATGTTGCAGCTTTGTAGAACCTTAGTTGGGCCGCACTTGGAGTATAGTGTTCAATTCTGGCCGCCACACTACCAGAAGGATGTGGAGGCTTTAGAGAGGGTGCAGAAGAGATTTACCAGGATGTTGCCTGGTATGGAGGGCATTAGCTATGAGGAGAGGTTGGAGGAACTCGGTTTGTTCTCACTGGAACGATGGAGGTTGAGGGGCGACCTGATAGAATTCTACAAAATTATGAGGGGCATAGACAGAGTGGATAGTCAGAAGCTTTTCCCCAGGGTAGAGGGGTCAATTACTAGGGGGCAAAGGTTTAAGGTGCGAGGGGCAAGGTTGAGAGGAGATGTATGAGGCAAGTTTTTACACAGAGGGTAGTGGGTGCCTGGAACTCGCTGCCGGAGGAGGTGGTGGAAGCAGGGACGATAGTGACATTTAAGGGGCATCTTGACAAATACATGGATAGGATGGGAATAGAGGGATATGGTCATGGGAAGGGTAAAGGGTTTTAGTTCAGACAGGCAACATGGTCGGCACGGGCTTGGAGGGCCGAAGGGCCTGTTCCTGTGCTGTAACTTTCTTTGTTCTTGGTTCTTTTTGAGCCGTGGTGAGTTCCTGCAGCGCATCTTGTAGACGGTACACACGGCTGCCACTGTTCATCGGTGGTGGAGGGAGTGAATGTTTGTGGAAGGAGGAGCAATCAAGTGGACTGCCTTGCACAGTGGTTAGCACTATTGCCTCACAGCTCCAGGGCCCCAGGTTCGATTCCCCACTGGGTCACTGTCTGTGCGGAGTCTGCACCTTCTCCCCGTGTCTGCGTGGGTTTCCTCCGGGTGCTCCGGTTTCCTCCCACGAATCCCGAAAGACGTGCTGTCAGGTGAATTGGACATTCTGAATTCTCCCTCTGTGTACCTGAACAGGCGCCGGAGTGAGGCGACTAGGGGATTTTCACAGTAACTTCATTGCAGCGTTAATGTAAGCCTACTTGTGACACTATTAAGATTATTATTAACCCCCCCATAAACAAACAAAACTTAACACAAACCATTCCCCCCTCCCAGCCACTGACGGTGACTAGTTCCCTGAAAAAGGAAATGAAAGGCTACCACCTCGTGTAAAATCCTCCCCCCGCCCCCCCTCATGGTGTATTTGACCTAATCGAGATACAGAAATTCCATGAGATCACTCAGCCAGGCCGAGGCATTGGCTGGTACTGGGCACCTCCACCCGATTAGACCTCGTCTCTGGGTTCTCAATGAGGCAAAGGTTAGGGTGAATGAAATGAAAATTGCTTATTGTCACGAGTAGGCTTCAAATGAAGTTAATGTGAAAACCCCTAGTTGCCACATTCCGGCGCCTGTTCGGGGAGGCTGTTACGGGAACATATCTCCAAACCCCTCCAACCCCTCCCTCCAACCCCTCCAACCCCTCCCTCCAACCCCTCCAACCCCTCCCTCTCCAATGCCCTGAACAGCGAGACCAAGCTAGACGGCACAAACAAATGGTTCCTGCAAATAGGAACCAACATTGACACGGAGCCCAGCCTAAAATGCTGCCTCAACAGCCTCCAAATCCTCAGAGTGAGCACCACCACCAGGGTGACCAGAACTGAACACAGTATTCCATGTGACGTCTTACCAAAGTCTTGTACATCCTTCAACACTAGAGTATTACCTTGGGTATCTGGATTACTAGTCCAGTGACAATATCACCACACCACCTCCTCCTCTTGAGCTGGGGTGACCCAGCATTGGGTTTCCAATGTCACCATTGCTACAGTCTTGCACATTCTCCCCATGTTTGTGTGGGTCTCACACCCCCACAACCCTACAAGATGTGCAGAGTAGGTTAATTGGCCGCGCTAAATTGCCCCTTAATTTGAAAAAAAGAATTGGGTACTGTAAATTTATTTTTAAGAAACCATTGCTGCAGTTACCCTGCCTATTGCTGATAGGTGTAATGAATGAATGACAAAACCTGGCCAGCACGGTGGCGTACTGGTTAGCACTGCTGTCTCACGGCACCTGGGTCACTGTCAGTGTGGAGTGTGCACATCCTCCCCATGTCTGCGTGGGTTTCGCCCCCACAACCCAAAGGTGTGCAGGGTAGGTGGATTGACCACACTAAAATTGGAAAATTAAAACAAAAATTAATGACAAAACCAACACTTTTACATCACCATTCACAAT
This sequence comes from Scyliorhinus canicula, assembly GCF_902713615.1. Taxonomy (NCBI): domain Eukaryota; kingdom Metazoa; phylum Chordata; class Chondrichthyes; order Carcharhiniformes; family Scyliorhinidae; genus Scyliorhinus; species Scyliorhinus canicula. The sequence continues at coordinate 8,345,326 of NC_052146.1, forward strand.
GTCCCAAATCTCTTTGCAGCCAATTAAATACTTTTAAGTTGATGACCTTGAGAAGCCACTCAGCCGTCCGAAGGGATGCATGCTCCCCGCTCCCCTGGGCAGTCAGGGTTGGGAAATAACTTTGCCAGTGACGCCAACATTATGTGAATGAAAACAAAAATCGCTTATTGTCACGAGTAGGTTTCAATGAAGTTACTGTGAAAAGCCCCTAGTCGCCACATTCCGGCGCCTGTTCGGGGAGGCTGGTACGGGAATCGAACCATGCTGCTAGCCTGCCTTGGTCTGCTTGAAAAGCCAGCGATTTAGCCCAATGTGCTAAACCAGCCCCTCACAGAGCAAATAGATTTGCATCATCCAAGACTGACTAATGAGGCTTACCTCTTACCAGGGTTGTAACTCCATGGGCCTGATGACCATCCAGTGAAATAACTGATAAAACTTTCCATTTGTGCACCACAATAGGAGATTTAACTTCATGCCAAGGGCCACAAAGTAAAAATTTGCATTTACATAGGGCCTCAGTAATTTCCAAAGTGCTTTACAGCCAATGAAGTATTTTTGAAACTGCAGCCACTGTTGCCCGGTAGGAAATGGAGCAGCCAATTTATGCACAGCAAGCTCCCGCAATTGGCACTGGGCGAAGGACAAAATAATTGGGTCTGTGTTTGGTAGTGGGATGTTGGGGCGAGGCCGTCACGGGGTATCTAACTTTAATTCGGACACTTAATAATGCCCCACGGGATCCACACCGGATACGACTGTCCCGCTGGCTGATTCACCAGGACAGCTAACAAGGGGGAGCAGCACTTAAACCGACCCCACAGAGCAAACCCCACACAGCACGTAGCCATGTCACACCGCACACCAGCGTCGCAATTCCGGGATGGCGACCTGGCCAGGCTCATGGACATGGTGGAGTCCAGGATGGAGACCCTGTTCCACCGAAGGGGTCGGAGGGTCAGACACAGGGCAGCAGCTGCCAACGTGGGGAGTGCCACCAGGAGGACCACTACCTTGTGCCACGAGAAGGTCAGCGACCTCCACTTGGCCACACAGGTGAGTTGGCATTGGCCCCCTGGCACCGGTACCACTTGCTACCTCCCCGACGCTCCCCCCCCAGCAGAATACCGCGACATTCCCCAGCACACCCTTACCCCACCCATGCCTGGCAGTGTCCCTGCCATGCCCCCGATGCCTGAAGACTACAACTTACGATGCCCGCCCCGGTATCCCCACAGGAGAATTTGGCCCAAGGGCGGTACGGCGGTGCAATGGTTAGCACTGCTGCCTCACGGCGCCGAGATCCCAGGTTCGATCCCGGCTCTGGGTCACTGTCCGTGTGGAGTTTGCACATTCTCCCCGTGTCTGCGTGGGTTTCGCCCCCACACCCCAAAGATGTGCAGGGGAGGTGGATTGGCCATGCTAAATTGCCCCTTAATTGGAGAAAAAAGAATTGGGCACTTTAAGCAGATACAGGATGACTGAGGGGTATGGGGGTGGGGGAGAGAGAACATTGGAGATAGGGACGGGTAGGGTCACGATTATACACCATTAAAGAACGTTACACCCGAGACATGTGAAGCCTGCACCCCCAGTAGCCCTTTGCTCCCCCCACTCCCCCTCCGCAAGGCACACTGTGTGTAGGTGATGGGTGTGACAGCAGACAGACAGAAGCCAGGTGAGGTGTAGGTTGAGGAGCACCAGATCACAGCTCTCTGCGGATGATCATCACCCTGCTGCGTTATCCATTGTCAGTACCAACACGGCCCATCACCCTGGAGTGACGGAACACAGATCCTTTGAGAGAGGAACATGGCGATTGAGGGGTAAGGGGGGGTGGGGGGGGGGGGGGGGGGGGGGGGGAAAGGGGAGAGAGGACGGACGAAGATACGTCCTGTGAGAAGCAGGCGAGGATGAGGGCCTTCCTGGTTCACTGGTCATGCCGGCCCCTCATCGCCACCTGTCCTCCACCCTCCGGCAGGTCCCGTGAGTCCTCCCCTGGTTCGTCCTCCAGCCCCTCCTGCTCATCCTCCTCCTCCTCGATGGCCACATGTCCCTCCACTTCCAGCATGTCGGCCCGCTGCTGTGCGAGGTGGTGGAGGGCACAACAGGCCAGAAACCCGCTGGTACCATTACCTGGACCGGGCGCTGATGCCCTCCCGGGTCCACACACCCACCTCCTGGCCACGGGGATGTCCCCAGTGCTGAGGCCCAACTCCTGGGTGTTAGAATGTTGGCCGCTGCCTCTGTGCTGTTGCTGCCTCCGGAGTTCAGGCCTCACGGTCTGGTTGGGGTGCCAGGCAGTAGCAACCACTTGCTTCATGGCACGTCTACTGACGTGGATCCACTTGAGTATATTTCAGTTTAATAACAGTTCCATGGTGCAAAAACCAAAACAAGTTACAAAGGAAACAGCAGGACAGTGAAATGAGCCACGATCCACCATAGATAAATAAACAATCAACAAGAAACTAAACCACCAGCACCTAAGCAGGGATTTGCGGATGTTATGTCAGAAGTCAGGGAAGGTAGGGTGGCCCTGAGTCCAAAATTGTCAATATTTGGGGTGTCGGAGGATCAGAGGGGCAAAGGGGGGGGTGGGGCCGATATCCTGGCCTTCTCCTCCCTGGTGGCCCGGAGACGGATCTTGCTGAGACGGAGGGACACGGAGCCCCCAAAATCAGGAGTGTGGGTCAGCGATGTGGTCGGGTTTCTCAGTCTGGAGAAAATCAAGTTCGCTCTGAGAGGATCAATCCAGGGATTTGCCCGAAGTTGGCGGCCGTTCATCGATTTCTTCAACAAAAATTGAACGTCAGCAGTCGGGGGGGAAAGGGGAAAGGGAAAGGGAGGGGGGGGGGGGCGGAGGAGGAAACCAGGAGGCAGGGTCATGTTAAACATGGACAGGGAACTTACTATACGGGTGATTGGGGACAGGGCAGGAGAAGTGGGGGACATGGGTTATTATTTGTTGTTCTTTTAGGGGGTATTTTGTGCGTCAACCCGAGCGGTTGTTTTAGAAATGTCGACATGTCAGGGGGTTGGGTTGAAGGGACGTGCACGTGTGTTCTTTGTTTATGACGGGTGTTAATCTATTTCTTCTTTTTTGTATTTACCGGGGTGGGGGGGGGGGGGGGGGGGGGGGGGGGGGGGGGGGGGGGGGGGGGGGGGGGGGGGGGGGTTAGTTATTTCTTGTTTTTCTTAGTTGTTAATATTTATTTTTCTTGTTAATATTTTCTGTTATTGATATTTTGTGAAAATCTGAATAAAAATTATTTAAAAAAAAAGAAATGTCAACATGTTAAATTGTGAAATCACAAATACTTCAATAAAATATTTTCTAAAACAATAGTGTACGTGTGTGAGAACGACAAGCACAGCCCATCAGAAAAGGACACACCGTAGGGCAGCACGGTGGGGCACTGGGTTAGCACTGCTGCTTCAACGACGCCGAGGTCCCAGGTTCAATCCCGGCCCTGGGTCACTGTCCGTGTGGAGTTTGCACATTCTCCCTGTGTTTGCGTGGGTTTAGCCCCCACAACCCAAAGATGTGCAGGGTATAGGATTGGCCATGCTAAATTGCCCCTTAATTGGAAAAAATGAATTGGGTACTCTAAATTTATAAGAAAAAGAAAAGGACACACCAACATGGGATGCGGCGGTAGAGAGAAAACATCCCACCCCCTCCCAAGGGGGGGGGGGGGGGGGTGCAGTTCAGTCCATGAATGTCATCGTACACAAGGCAAAGCAAACTACAGAGCGAACACAGAAACCACAACACAGGAAACAGTACAATGAAAATACCAACTTTACACCATCAACAAACCCAGTGAACAATCAATAAGAAAACAAAGCCACCAGCACCCAAACCAGAGTAAACTCCCCCCCCCCCCACCCTCCACTATCCCTCCCCTCACCCCCCCCCCCCCCCTTCCCTCCCAGCCCCAGCAGCAGCACCACAACATTACAAAGGTGCCCAATAGTGGCACAGAGCAAGGCTGGAGAGGGAGAAACAAACTCCTCCTCTTCACCAGCATGGGTAAGCTCGCCAAACCCCAGGCCACAGAAGCAGGAGGGGCTACAACTGGCGAGCACACAGCCGTCAAGCAAGAAACAATCAACAACAATAACACAATATCAAGTATTCAATCAGCCACCAGTTAGGGCGGCACGGAGGCGTAGTGGTTAGCAGTACTGCCCTCTGGTCTCATTAACAAGTGACACACAGTTCCAGGTCAGTAACACAGCCCCAGGCATTTCAGTAACAGTCCGGCCTCCTCCTCTCTCTCCCCCTCTGGCAGCTCCCAGTAGCCCAGAAACTCAAAACAACCACCATTAATATCCGAGCCACAGTAACTCAAAGCAAAGCAGAGGAGTGAGAAAGCACCTCTTCCCCTTCTTCAGACTGGTAGTCGGCTTGTCCACGGCTTTCCTTTGCCTCAGTCCAGGCTTCAGAAGCGGAAAAGTCAACAGCGAGAAAAAAACCACTCGGTCTCCAAGCAGTTCTGCATCAAAAAGTAGAAGAACACACACAACCTGCAGCCACATGGGATCTGTGACCTGACATTATTAGAATTTCCAATTCCCCGTTTGCCTTCAGCTGTGCGGCCCACGGGTCAGTGGGAGCAAAAGTGACCATCACCACATTCCCACGGGGACACTGCGGCCCCGCCGACCAGGGAGGCTCCAACCCCCAACGATGGAAGCCCACTCCCCCCCCCCAACGATGGAAGCCCACTCCCCCCCCCAACGATGGAAGCCCACTCCCCCCCCCAACGATGGAAGCCCACTCCTCCCCCCCAACGATGGAAGCCCACTCCCCCCCCAACGATGGAAGCCCACTCCCCCCCCCCAACGATGGAAGCCCACTCCCCCCCCCCAACGATGGAACCCACTCCCCCCCCCAACGATGGAAGCCCACTCCCCCCCCCAACGATGGAAGCCCACCCCCCCCAACGATGGAACCCACTCCCCCCCCCCAACGATGGAAGCCCACTCCCCCCCAACGATGGAAGCCACTCCCCCCCCCCCCAACGATGGAAGCCCACTCTACCCCCCCCCCCAACCCCATCCCGAGCACCAGGGCAGCAGACACGGGCTGACTGCCTGGTTTCGAAGATGTCTACTCAACCCCTTGGATTCCCACAGCAGCCATTACGCAAGCCTCCCGTTTTTTTTTAAATTTAGATTACCCAATTATTTTTTCCAATTAAGGGGGCAAGTTAGCGTGGCCAATCCACCTACCCTGCACATTTTTGGGTTGTGGGGGCGAAACCCACGCAGACACGGGGAGAATGTGCAAACTCCACACGGACAGTGACCCAGAGCCGAGATCGAACCTGGGACCTCGGCGCCGTGAGGCGGTTGTGCTAACCACTAGGCCAAGCCTCCCGTTTTTAAATAGGTGTATTAAACACCGCCCGCGTCACCGCTGCTGGGGAGACGGTTAGATCACGGGTGGTGGATGGATGGGGGATCCTTCCCGTTAATTGGTCTGCATTGGTGATTATTGATTCCTCGCCACACCTCAGCGGGATCGAGATCGGCACCGATCGCGGGCCTGTCCCCTCCCGAGCACAGTCGTGGTGCTCATTCCCCACCAGGCCCCCTACAAGCCCCAAAACGCGCATCTCCACACCCGTTTCACCACGGCAGCGGCCAGGTATGGTCAAGGGGGTAAAAGGTTATCGGGGGTGGGCAGGATAGTGGGGATGAGCTTCCAATCTGATCAGCTATGATCTTATGGAATGGTGGAACAGGCTAAAGGGGCCGAGTGGCCTATTGCTGCTCCTAATACGTATGTTTGTGCGCCCGAGAGAAACGCAGGACGTGAGGCAACGAACCAGTGGCCAGGAGGTGAGATGGAGGGCAGTGGACGGGGAGGCCGAACTGCAGGTCCCCTGAGAGAATAATAACTCAGAATGCAAATGGCCTCCTTCTCTAATTGAGATTCTCTGAACAATGTGAGGCTAATTCTGAAGGGTGAAGAAATGGTCCTGATACTCAGCGTCCCATAACAATCGCTGATTAGACAACCCGATTACATGGAGATATCTCCCAGCACGTCACGCTGTGCATTGTCTCTGTGTTAATAGGCTCACTGTTCAATTGCTACAAGAAGCGGATTTAATGCAGCAGCAACATTATTCCTGCTGTTTGAGCTGATTAGGAGCAGAGGAGGTAGTGAAGGAGAATTAATATCACAAAACCCAAGTTTACAGCACATTCCAGCTGAATGTGTACTTCAAAAAACCCACCCCCACCCCCACAACACCCCCACCCCCACAGAACCCTCACCCCCACCCCGCAGCACTCCCCACTCCCACACAGCACCCCCACCCCCACCCCGCAGCACTCCCCCCTCCCACACAGCACCCCCACCCCCACCCTGCAGCACTCCCCCCTCCCCCACATCAGTCCCCCACCACCACAGGACCCCCACCCCCACCCCGCAGCACTCCCCCCCTCCCCCACAGCACCCCCACCCCCACCCCGCAGCACTCCCCCACCCCCACCCCCACCACGCAGCACCCCCACCCCCACAGCACTCCCCCACCCCCCCCCCCCAGCACCCCCACCCCCACAGAACCCTCACCCCCACCCCGCAGCACTCCCCCACCCCCACAGCACCGCCCACCCCCACCCCGCAGCACTCCCCCCTCCCCCACAGCACCCCCACAGCACCCCCACCCCCACCCCACAGCACTCCCCCCTCCCCCACAGCACTCCCCCACCCCCACAGCACCTCCACCCCCACAGCACCCCCACCCCCACCCCGCAGCACTCCCCCCTCCCCCACAGCACCCCACCCTGCAGCACCCCCACAGCACTCTCCCACCCCCACAGCAACCCCACCCCGCAGCACTCCCCCCTCCCCCACAGCACTCCCCCTCCCCCACAGCACTCCCCCACCCCACAGCACCCCCACCCCCACCCCGCAGCACTCCCCCCTCCCCCACAGCACTCCCCCTCCCCCACAGCACTCCCCCTCACCCACAGCACTCCCCCACCCCCACAGCACCCCCACCCCCACCCCGCAGCACTCCCCCACCACCACAGCACTCCCCCTCCCCCACAGCACTCCCCCACCCCCACAGCACCCCCACCCCCACCCCGCAGCACCCCCACCCCCACCCCGCAGCATCCCCCACAGCACTCCCCCACCCCCACAGCACCCCCACCCCGCAGCACCCCCACCCCCACAGCACTCCCCCACCCCCTCAGCACCCCCCACCCCCACAGATCTCCCCCACCCCCACAGCACCCCCCACAGCACCCCCCTCCCCCACAGCACCCCCACCCCCACCCCACAGCACTCCCCCACCCCCACAGCACCCCCCTCCCCCACAGCACCCCCACCCCCACCCCAGAGCACTCCCCCACCCCACAGCACCCCCACAGCATCCCCCTCCCCCACAGCACCCCCACCCCCACATCGCAGCACCCCCCACCCCCACAGCACTCCCCCACGGCACCCCCACCCCCACCCCGCAGCACTCCCCCCACCCCCACAGCACCCCCACCCCCACCCCGCAGCACTCCCCCCACCCCCGCACCACCCCCCCACCCCACAGCACCCCACCCCACAGCACCCCCCACCCCCACAGCACTCCCCCCTCCCCCACAGCACCCCCACCCCCACAGCACTCCCACCCCCACAGCACTCCCCACCCCCACCCCCACTGCATCCCCCCACCCCCACTGCACCCCCCCACAGCACCCCCACCCCCACCCCGCAGCGCCCCCCCCACCCCCACTGCACCCCCCACTCCCACTGCACCCCCCCCCCCACCCCCACTGCATCCCCCAACCCCCACTGCATCCCCCAACCCCCACTGCATCCCCCCCACCCCCACTGCATCCCCCCACCCCCACTGCATCCCCCCCACTCCCACTGCATCCCCCCACCCCCACTGCACCCCCCCACCCCCACAGCACCCCCACCCCCACCCCGCAGCGCCCCCCCACCCCCACTGCACCCCCCACTGCACCCCCCCCCACCCCCACTGCACCCCCCCCACCCCCACTGCATCCCCCCACCCTCTGCATCCCCCCCACCCCCCACTGCATCCCCCCCCACCCCCACTGCATCCCCCCACCCCCACTGCATCCCCCCCACTCCCACTGCATCCCCCCACCCCCACTGCATCCCCCACCCCCACTGCATCCCCCCACCCCCACTGCATCCCCCCACCCCCACTGCATCCCCCCCACTCCCACTGCATTCCCCCACCCCCACTGCACCCCCCCACCCCCACAGCACCCCCACCCCCACCCCGCAGCGCCCCCCCCACCCCCACTGCACCCCCCACCCCCACTGCACCCCCCCCCACCCCCACTGCATCCCCCCCACCCCCACTGCATCCCCCCACCCCCACTGCATCCCCCCCACTCCCACTGCATCCCCCCACCCCCAGTGCATCCCCCCCACTCCCACTGCATCCCCCCACCCCCACCGCATCCCCCACCCCACTGCATCCCTCCCACCCCCACTGCATCCCCCCCCACCCCCACTGCATTCCCCCCCACCCACCCCACAGCACTGCACCCACCCCCACAACACACCCTCACCCCCACAGCACTCCCCAACGAACACACAGGAACACATGGGAACAGGAGATGTTTCTGAGAGCATGATATTGTCAGGCTGCTGCTTGACTCGTCTGTGAGACAGCTCTCCCAATGTTGGTACGAGCCCCGGGTGTTAGTAAGGGGCAATTTGCAGGGTTTGACCCCATGTCCCTGGAGAATTAGCCTCCTGATTACTAGCCCAGGGACATTACATCAATATCACCACTTCCCCATCTACCTTAGTTTGGGCCCGGGAGACAGCTGGGGGTGCAGACGGTCCAAAACACCGAGGCACATGTCTCTGGAGGGCCTGGGCTCATGAGGCCACGTCAGGCCCACGGGAGTCTGGGTCGCTCTTTGAAGGGCTGGAAAAAGGGGTTTGTTTTGCTACAAAAGAAACATAAAGTGTTGGAAATTCTCAGCATGTCCGGGGGCACCTGTACAGAGAGAAGTCAATGACCCTTCACCAGAACAAGTGCAGATCGTGGACCTGAATCACTGTCTCGCTTTCTCTCTCCACAGATGCTGTCTGACCTGCTGAGAATTTCTAGAATATTCCGTTTATGTTTCAGATTTCCAGCATCCACAGTATTTTACTCTCCTGTCCTACGCCCCATTCTGGACACTTATAAGTGTGGTTAGTTTCAATTTAGAATGAGAAAATATTCATCTCTCAATGCAAAAGGTAATTTTTCTGTTAACTAAGTCTATTGTGGGCACACAAACAGCACATTATTGCAAATTAATAGACTGGTGTGCATTTACTGGAAGGTTTAAACTTGGAGGTGAAACCAGGGCTGATGCGGCAATAGTTAGTTCAAGATATTCTCATTTGTAGTTGGGATTGTTGTTTGTGGTGCTTGTGAGGTTCAAGTCTTTTGGACGTTGCTTTCCAGTTATATCAAAGAGCAGCGGAGCGGTTTGTATAATATGAATGACAATATTGTGTGCAATTGTCTGACAAAGCCAAGGTTGTCAAGGGCATCAGACTGAAACCTGAGCTTTCAATCAGCTTTATAGACAGAGGCACAGAGTACAGAAGCCAAGAAGCTTCGCTGAACCGCAGCACGGTAGCATTGTGGATAGCACAATTGCTTCACAGCTTCAGGGTCCGAGGTTCGATTGCGGCCTGGGTCGCTGTCTGTGCGGAGTCTGCACATCCTCCCCGTGTGTGCGTGGGTTTCCTCCGGGTGCTCCGGTTTCCTCCCACAGTCCAAAGATGTGCAGGTTAGGTGGACTGACCATGCTAAATTGCCCTTAGTGTCCAAAAATTGCCCTTAGTGTTGGGTGGGGTTACTGGGTTATGGGTAGAGGGTGGAGGTGTTGACCTTGGGTAGGGTGCTCTTTCCAAGAGCTGGTGCAGACTCGATGGGCCGAATGGCCTCCTTCTGCACTGTCAATTCTATGATATCTATGAAAACAGTTTCGCCCCACGGTAATTATGGTTCCCAATTCTGGGCAGAGGATGAATGTGAGGGGGGGGATTAAAGATGGGTCTGGGGGGGGGGGGGGGGGGGGGGGGGGGTTGGCAGGAGTTAGGGACCCTAATGCCAGGACACCATACTCCAACTGAGGCTGAACCATTGTTTTCTAACAGATTTAATATAATTTCTTGCACTCTATACCCTTATTAATAAAGCACAGTATATTCACCACACTCTCAACCTGTCCTGTGATGTAACCACATATACAGCCAGGAGCCTCTGTTCCTGCACCCACTTTCGAATTATACCCTTTATTTTCATATCTCCGTCAACTTCCGACCAAAATAAATCATTTCACTATATCGCATGGAACTTTTCACCACAAAGACCTCAGTTATTCAACTAAAAGGTTCACCTCCACCTTCCCATGGGCAACTTGGCTGAGCATTAATCTCACCCTTGCCAATGACATAGACCAATAATAAGAACATATTTAAGGCCCAATGCCATCGAATAGAATCACTACAGTGCAGAAGAAGACCATTGGGCCCATCGAGTCAGCACTAACGTTCTGAAGGAGCAGTCTACACAAGCGCACTTCCCCACCCTATCCCCACCTAAGCTACACAACTTTGCACACTAAGGGCAATTTTGGACACTAAGGGCAATTTATCACTGCCTATCCACCTAACCTGCACATCTTTGGACTGTGGGAGGAAACGAGCACCCGGAGGAAACCCACGCACACACGGGGAGGATGTGCAGACTCCACACAGATAATGACCCAGCAGGGAATCGAACCTGGGACCCTGGAGCTGTGAGGCAGCAGCGTTAACCACTGTGCCGCGTCGGTGTTGATATCCGCCCACCCTCCTCCATTTAACCCCGTCTGCAATTTGTTCTGCCTCAGAAATGAATAGCCAGAAGATGCAAGTGAACCCTTGTATGTAACAATATAGAACATAGAACAGTACAGCACAGAACAGGCCCTTCGGCCCTCGATGTTGTGCCGAGCAATGATCACCCTACTCAAACCCACGTATCCACCCTATACCCGTAACCCAACAGCACCCCTTTAACCTTACTTTTTAGGACACTAGGGGAAATTTAGCCTGGCCAATCCACCTAACCCGCACATCTTTGGACTGTGGGAGGAAACCGGAGCACCCGGAGGAAACCCGCGCACACACAGGGAGGACGTGCAGACTCCGCACAGACAGTGACCCAAGCCGGAATCGAACCTGGAGCTGTGAAGCATTTATGCTAACCACCATGCTACCGTGCTGCCTGATCCCCGATATGAAATGAAAATCACTTATTATCACAAGTAGGCTTCAATGAAGTTACTGTGAAAAGCCCCTAGTCGCCACATTCCGGCGCCTGTTTGGGAAGGCTGTTACAGGAATCGAACCGTGCTGCTGGCCTGCTTGGTCTGCTTTCAAAGCCAGCTATTTAGCCCTGTGCTAAACAGCTCCTGTTCATGAGGAACATATGATGGTGTGAGGTGAACTGTTCTCCTAATGAAATGAAATGAAAATGGCTTATTGTCATGAGTAGGCTTCAATTAAGTTACTGTGAAAAGCCCCTAGTCGCCACATTCCGGCGCCTGTCCGGGGAGGCTGGTACGGGAATTGAACCGTGCTGCTGGCCTGCTTGGTCTGCTTTAAAAGCCAGTGATTTAGCTTGGTGAGCTAAATCATCAGCAACAATACTTTTAAACGGGAGAATCAGTTCTAGATGTTGAACAGGTGAGTTTAGTGGGGCGTTTAATGGAGCATTGCTCTATTTAAATACACTTGCTCTATATTCCTAATTGAAGCTTTGCTTTGTGAGTGCTGTTATTGATGCTGTTATCACTTCATTCGAATCACCGTTCAAACATTTACTGTTTGATGATGAATAGCAACCGAGGAATGAATAATGCATTTTCTGATATGAAACTCAAAATATTATTAGATGCACAGGGAGATGTATGGATCAGTGTGAAATGATTTACGCTTCATGTTGCTAAACCACCTGCCTTGTTCCTTCTCTGAATGCCGTGAGAGTGCCTTTTGTTTAGTGACGAGACGCAGCTGGATGTCCCACCGTGCTTCTCTTTTCTCATGAGAGGTATGATGTGGAGATGCCGGCGTTGGACTGGGGTGAGCACAGTAAGAAGTCTTACAACACCAGGTTAAAGTCCAACAGGTTTGTTTCAAACACGAGCTTTCGGAGCGCAGCTCCTGAAGGAGCTGCGCTCCGAAAGCTCATGTTTGAAACAAACCTGTTGGACTTTAACCTGGTGTTGTAAGACTTCTTACTGTGCTCATGAGAGGTGCAAGTGATGCTTCAGTAGTACAGAGCCTTGGTCAGGTAGGTTACACCTGGAGTAACTGTGTTCAATTCAGGACACCTCAGGAAGGGGATACTGGGGGGGGAGTGCCGCGCCAGTTTAGCAGAATGATAGCAGGGCTATAAGTGTTAAATTATGTGGACACAGGGCAGCACGGTGGCGCAGTGGGTTAGCCCTGCTGCCTCACGGCGCCGAGGTCCCAGCTTCAATCCCGGCTCTGGGTCACTGTCCGTGTGGAGTTTGCACATTCTCTCCGTGTCTGCGTGGGTTTTGCCCCCACAACCCAAAGATGTGCAGGGTAGGTGGATTGGACATTCTGAATTCTCCCTCTGTACCAGCCTCCCCGAACAGGCGCCGGAATGTGGCGACTAGGGGCTTTTCACAGTAACTTCATTGCAGTGTTAATGTAAGCCTACTTGTGACAATAAAGATCATCATCATCATCAACTAGCCCAGTAATTCAGTCTTTTCCATCCCGCTCTCGATCAGTCCCCCATTTCCAAGCCTGGCTCCCTACCACCAAGCCCTCCCCCAAGTTTTCCAATCACTCCAACTTTCCTCACTGCTCCATTCACATCCAGTCCCTTCCTTCACCTCCTGCTCACCCTCAATCACCCCCGTCCCCAATCCGCGGAACCCCTCAACCCACGGGTATTCCTCTTCCTCCCCATCACTGCTCTGCAGATCGCCCTTGCCTGCATCCCCTAACCCCAATAACCACCCCCCCCCCCCCTCTTCCTGTGTCACCCCTTGGGGGTACTGTGCGAGGGTGCTCACCGCACGCTGTGCTGGGAATGTGCTCCCTCAGCCACGTCTTGTTTATGGAGGGAGGAGTGTGGAGAGAGGGATGTGGAGAGAGGGAGGTGGAGAGAGGGATGTGGAGAGAGGGATGTGGAGAGAGGGAGGTGGAGAGAGGGATGTGGAGAGAGGGATGTGGAGAGAGGGATGTGGAGAGAGGGATGTGGAGAGAGGGATGTGGAGAGAGGGATGTGGAGAGAGGGAGGTGGAGAGAGGGATGTGGAGAGAGGGATGTGGAGAGAGGGATGTGGAGAGAGGGATGTGGAGAGAGGGACGTGGAGAGAGGGATGTGGAGAGAGGGATGCGGAGAGAGGGAGATGGAGAGAGGGATGTGGAGAGAGGGACGTGGAGAGAGGGATGCGGAGAGAGGGAGATGGAGAGAGGGAGGTGGAGAGAGGGCGGTGGAGAGAGGGATGTGGAGAGAGGGATGTTGGAGAGAGGGATGTGGAGAGAGGGAGATGGAGAGAGGGAGGTGGAGAGAGGGATGTGGAGAGAGGGATGTGGAGAGAGGGATGTGGAGAGAGGGATGTGGAGAGAGGGATGGAGAGAGGGAGGTGGAGAGAGGGATGTGGAGAGAGGGATGTGGAGAGAGGGATGTGGAGAGAGGGACGTGGAGAGAGGGATGTGGAGTGAGGGAGGTGGAGAGAGGGATGTGGAGAGAGGGATGTGGAGAGAGGGATGTGGAGAGAGGGATGTGGAGAGAGGGATGTGGAGAGAGGGAGATGGAGAGAGGGAGGTGGAGAGAGGGATGTGGAGAGAGGGATGTGGAGAGAGGGATGTGGAGAGAGGGACGTGGAGAGAGGGATGTGGAGTGAGGGAGGTGGAGAGAGGGATGCGGAGAGAGGGATGTGGAGAGAGGGATGTGGAGAGAGATATGTGGAGAGAGGGATGTGGAGAGAGGGATGTGGAGAGAGGGATGTGGAGAGAGGGATGTGGAGTGAGGGAGGTGGGGAGAGGGATGTGGAGAGAGGGAGATGGAGAGAGAGATGTGGAGAGAGGGATGTGGAGAGAGGGATGTTGGAGAGAGGGAGGTGGAGAGAGGGATGTGGAGAGAGGGATGCGGAGAGAGGGAGGTGGATAGAGGGATGCAGAGAGAGGGATGCGGAGAGAGGGAGATGGAGAGAGGGATGTGGAGAGAGTGATGTGGAGAGAGGGATGTGGAGAGAGGGATGTTGGAGAGAGGGAGGTGGAAAGAGGGAGGCGGAGAGAGGGATGTGGAGAGAGGGATGTGGAGAGAGGAATGTGGAGAGAGGGATGTTGGAGAGAGGGAGGTGGAGAGAGGGAGGTGGAGAGAGGGATGTGGAGAGAGGGATGTGGAGAGAGGGATGTGGAGAGAGGGATGTGGAGAGAGGGAGATGGAGAGAGGGAGGTGGAGAGAGGGAGGTGGAGAGAGGGATGTGGAGAGAGGGATGTGGAGAGAGGGATGTGGAGAGAGGGATGTGGAGAGAGGGATGTGGAGAGAGGGATGTGGAGAGAGAGATGTGGAGAGAGGGGTGTGGAGAGAGAGATGTGGAGAGAGAGATGTGGAGAGAGGGATGTGGAGAGAGAGATGTGGAGAGAGAGATGTGGAGAGAGGGAGGTGGAGAGAGGAAGATGGAGAGAGGGATGTGGAGAGAGGGATGTGGAGAGAGAGATGTGGAGAGAGGGAGGTAGAGTGATGTGGAGAGAGGGATGTGGAGAGAGGGATGTGGAGAGAGAGATGTGGAGAGAGGGATGTGGAGAGAGGGATGTGGAGAGAGGGAGGTGGAGAGAGGGATGTGGAGAGAGGGATGTGGAGAGAGGGATGTGGAGAAGGAGATGGAGAGAGGGATGTGGAGAGAGGGATGTGGAGAAGGAGATGGAGAGAGGGAGATGGAGAGAGGGATGTGGAGAGAGGGATGTGGAGAAGGAGATGGAGAGAGGGAGATGGAGAGAGGGATGTGGAGAGAGGGATGTGGAGAAGGAGATGGAGAGAGGGAGATGGAGAGAGGGATGTGGAGAGAGGGATGTGGAGAAGGAGATGGAGAAAGGGATGTGGAGAGAGGGATGTGGAGAGAGGGATGTAGAGAAGGAGATGGAGAGAGGGGTGTTGCATGTTTCTAGGCCAGGGACCTGAGGGCACCTCCATCGTTCAGCTGCTGGGAAACGATGGCGTGTGACCTGTGCCGGGAGGTGAGAGATGAGATTGTTCACAGCGATTTGATTCAGTACAGCTGGAATCATTTTGAGGCGACATGAGGGGGTGCGGCAGTGGGGGGGAGCAGAAGCAAGAAGGAGTTCTGTTTGAAATATCTTTCTCTTTACTCTGACGCTGTACTTTACGGGAGATAGATACTTGGCTGAAATCCATGTTCTGTGGTACAATGCCAAAATTTGAAATGAGGTTAGGCACCAACAGAATAACATTATTCATTGCTCATACTACAGCTATAATTGAACATTGTTGGGTGCAGCAGGTCAGTCTACTCGCAAAGATCTGCTTCCAAATGGCCATGTAAGTTACAATCAGAGCTCTTCCCTCTGAGTCAGGAGGTCACTCCAGACACTCCTAATCCAGGCTGTCACTCCCAGTGCACCGAGACAGTGCTGCACTGGTGGAGATGTCGGGATGAATTCGCCCCAGCCGCGTGTTACTCGGCGGCACGCCATCACTGGCAGCGGGATGCTCCGTTCCAGTGGCTGGCCAATGGAATTTCCCATTGTTGCCACCCCACGCTCCCGGGAAACCCACGGGGTGGGGGTGGGCAGCGGGCGGAACGGAAAATCCCACCGGCGGAGGATTCACCCCGTTGAATGAGCTGTTAAACCCCCATCTTTCACTCTGGTGGACAATAGGTGAGCTACCTTGAAGCAGAGAAGGAAAGCCCCCAGGGCGATCTGTCCAACAATTCTCTCAATGAGTGAAACGGATTATCCGATCATCTTCCCATCGCTGTTTGTGGGATCTTGCTGTGCACACCTTGGCTGTCAGACTGAAACATTTCAGCAGTGACTGTACTTTAAAAGCTCATCATTGGCCGAAAAGGACTTTGGCAGATCCCGAGACTATGAGAGGCGCTAAGAGAATGCAAGTCTTTGAGAGGGATGCGGAGAGAGGGATGTGGAGAGAGGGATGTGGAGAGAGGGATGTGGAGAGAGGGATGTGGAGAGAGGGATGTGGAGAGAGGGATTTGGAGAGAGGGATGTGGAGAGAGGGATGAGGAGAGAGGGATGTGGAGAGAGGGATGTGGAGAGAGGGATGTGGAGAGAGGGATGTGGAGAGAGGGATGTGGAGAGAGGGATGTGGAGAGGGGGATGTGGAGAGAGGGATGTGGAGAGAGGGATGTGGAGAGAGGGATGTGGAGAGAGGGATGAGGAGAGAGGGATGTGGAGAGAGGGATGTGGAGAGAGGGATGTGGAGAGAGGGATGCGGAGAGAGGGGTGTGGAGAGAGGGATGTGGAGAGAGGGATGTGGAGAGAGGGATGTGGAGAGAGGGATGTGGAGAGAGGGATGTGGAGAGAGGGATGAGGAGAGAGGGATGTGGAGAGAGGGATGTGGAGAGAGGGATGTGGAGAGAGGGATGTGGAGAGAGGGATGTGGAGAGAGGGATGTGGAGAGATAGATGTGGAGAGAGGGATGTGGAGAGAGGGATGTGGAGAGAGGGAGATGGAGAGAGGGATGTGGAGAGAGAGGAAGGTGGAGAGAGGGATGCGGAGAGAGGGATGCGGAGAGAGGGATGCGGAGAGAGGGAGGTGGAGAGAGGGATGCGGAGAGAGGGATGAGGAGAGAGGGATGTGGAGAGAGGGATGTGGAGAGAGGGATGTGGAGAGAGGGATGTGGAGAGAGGGATGTGGAGAGAGGGATGTGGAGAGAGGGATGTGGAGAGAGGGATGTGGAGAGATAGATGTGGAGAGAGGGATGTGGAGAGAGGGATGTGGAGAGAGGGAGATGGAGAGAGGGATGTGGAGAGAGAGGAAGGTGGAGAGAGGGATGCGGAGAGAGGGATGCGGAGAGAGGGATGTGGAGAGAGGGATGTGGAGAGAGGGATGCGGAGAGAGGAATGTGGAGAGAGGGATGTGGAGAGAGGGATGAGGAGAGAGGGATGTGGAGAGAGGGATGTGGAGAGTGAGATGCGGAGAGAGGGATGAGGAGAGAGGGATGTGGAGAGAGGGATGTGGAGAGAGGGAAATGGAGAGAGGGATGTGGAGAGAGAGGAAGGTGGAGAGAGGGATGTGGAGAGAGGGATGCGGAGAGAGGGGTGTGGAGAGAGGGATGATGAGAGAGGGATGTGGAGAGAGGGATGTGGAGAGAGGGATGTGGAGAGAGGGATGAGGAGAGAGGGATGTGGAGAGAGGGATGAGGAAAGAGGGATGCGGAGAGAGGGAGGTGGAGAGAGGGATGTGGAGAGAGGGATGTGGAGAGGGGGAGATGGAGAGAGGGATGTGGAGAGGGGGAGATGGAGAGAGGGATGTGGAGAGAGAGGAAGGTGGAGAGAGGGATGTGGAGAGAGGGATGTGGAGAGAGGGATGTGGAGAGAGGGATGAGGAGAGAGGGAGGTGGAGAGAGGGATGTGGAGAGAGGGATGTGGAGAGAGGGAGATGGAGAGAGGGATATTGAGAGAGGGATGTGGAGAGAGGGAGGTGGAGAGAGGGATGTGGAGAGAGAGGAAGGTGGAGAGAGGGATGTGGAGAGAGGGATGCGGAGAGAGGGATGTGGAGAGAGGGATGTGGAGAGAGGGATGTGGAGAGAGGGAAATGGAGAGAGGGATGTGGAGAGAGAGGAAGGTGGAGAGAGGGATGTGGAGAGAGGGATGCGGAGAGAGGGGTGTGGAGAGAGGGATGTGGAGAGAGGGATGTGGGAGAGAGGGATGTGGAGAGAGGGATGTGGAGAGAGGGATGAGGAGAGAGGGATGTGGAGAGAGGGATGAGGAAAGAGGGATGCGGAGAGAGGGAGTTGGAGAGAGGGATGTGGAGAGAGGGATGTGGAGAGAGGGAGATGGAGAGAGGGATGTGGAGAGAGGGATGTGGAGAGAGGGATGAGGAGAGAGGGAGGTGGAGAGAGGGATGTGGAGAGAGGGATGTGGAGAGAGGGATGTGGAGAGAGGGATACAGGCACATCAACTACAATACAGGCACATCAACTACAATACAGGCACAGCGACTACAATACAGCCACAGCGACTACAATACAGGCACAGTGACTACAATACAGGCACAGCGACTACAATACAGGCACAGCGACTACAATACCGGCACAGCGACTACAATACAGGCACAGCGACTACAATACAGGCACAGCGACTACAATACAGGCACAGCGACTACAATACAGGCACAGCGACTACAATACAGGCACAGTGACTACAATACAGGCACAGCGACTACATTACAGGCACAGCGACTACAATACAGGCACAGTGACTACAATACAGGCACAGCGACTACAATACAGGCACAGGGACTACAATACAGGCACAGCGACTACAATACAGGCAGAGCGACTACAATACAGGCACAGCAACTATAATACAGGCACAGCAACCAATACAGGCACAGTAACTACAATACAGGCACAGCGACTATAATACAGGCACAGCGACTACAATACAGGCACAGCGACTACAATACAGGCACAGTGACTACATACAGGCACAGCGACTACAATACAGGCACAGCGACTACAATACAGGCACAGCGACTACAATATAGGCACAGCGACTACATTACAGGCACAGGGACTACAATACAGGCACAGTGACTACAATACAGGCACAGCGACTACAATACAGGCACAGTGACTACAATACAGGCACAGCAACTACAATAGAGGCACAACGACTATAATACAGACACAGCGACTGCAATACAGGCACAGTAACTACAATACAGGCAGAGCGACTACAATACAGGCAGAGCGACTACAATACAGGCACAGCAACTATAATACAGGCACAGCAACCAATACAGGCACAGTAACTACAATACAGGCACAGCGACTATAATACAGGCACAGCGACTACAATACAGGCACAGCGACTACAATACAGGCACAGCGACTACAATACAGGCACAGTGACTACAATACAGGCACAGCGACTACAATACAGGCACAGCGACTACAATACAGGCACAGCGACTACAATACAGGCACAGCGACTACAATACAGGCACAGCGACTACAATACAGGCAGAGCGACTACAATACAGGCAGAGCGACTACAAT
Organism: Scyliorhinus canicula; assembly: GCF_902713615.1. Taxonomy (NCBI): domain Eukaryota; kingdom Metazoa; phylum Chordata; class Chondrichthyes; order Carcharhiniformes; family Scyliorhinidae; genus Scyliorhinus; species Scyliorhinus canicula. The sequence goes on from NC_052146.1 coordinate 8,364,632, forward strand.
ACAGGCAGAGTGACTACAATACAGGCACAGCAACTATAATACAGGCACAGCAACCAATACAGGCACAGTAACTACAATACAGGCACAGTGACTATAATACAGGCACAGCGACTACAATACAGGCACAGTGACTACAATACAGGCACAGCGACTACAATACAGGCACAGCGACTACAATACAGGCACAGCGACTACAATACAGGCACAACGACTATAATACAGGCACAGTGACTATAATACAGACACAGCGACTACAATACAGGCACAGCGACTACAATACAGGCACAGCGACTACAATACAGGCACAGCGACTACAATACAGGCACAGCGACTACAATACAGGCACAGCGACTATAATACAAGCACAGTGACTACAATACAGGCACAGCGACTATAATACAGGCACAGCGACTACAATACAGGCACAGCGACTACAATACAGGCACAGTGACTACAATACAGGCACAGCGACTACAATACAGGCACATCAACTACAATACAGGCACAGCGACTATAATACAGGCACAGGGACTACAATACAGCCACAACGACTACAATACAGGCACAGCGACTACAATACAGGCACGTCAACTACAGTACAGGCACAGTGACTACAATACAGGCACATCAACTACAATACAGGCACAGCGACTACAATACAGGCACAGCGACTACAATACAGGCACAACGACTACAATACAGGCACAGCGACTACAATACAGGCACATCAACTACAATACAGGCACAGCGACTACAATACAGGCACAGCGACTACAATACAGGCACAGTGACTACAATACAGGCACAGTGACTACAATACAGGCACAGTGACTACAATACAGGCACAGCGACTACAATACAGGCACAGCGACTACAATACAGGCACAGCGACTACAATACAGGCACAACGACTATAATACAGGCACAGTGACTATAATACAGACACAGCGACTACAATACAGGCACAGCGACTACAATACAGGCACAGCGACTATAATACAGGCACAGCGACTACACTACAGGCACAGCGACTACAATACAGGCACAGCGACTATAATACAAGCACAGTGACTACAATACAGGCACAGCGACTATAATACAGGCACAGCGACTACAATACAGGCACAGCGACTACAATACAGGCACAGTGACTACAATACAGGCACAGCGACTACAATACAGGCACATCAACTACAATACAAGCACAGCGACTATAATACAGGCACAGGGACTACAATACAGCCACAACGACTACAATACAGGCACAGCGACTACAATACAGGCACGTCAACTACAGTACAGGCACAGTGACTACAATACAGGCACATCAACTACAATACAGGCACAGCGACTACAATACAGGCACAGCGACTACAATACAGGCACAACGACTACAATACAGGCACAGCGACTACAATACAGGCACATCAACTACAATACAGGCACAACGACTATAATACAGACACAGCGACTACAATACAGGCACAGCGACTACAATACAGGCACAGCGACTACAATACAGGCACAGTGACTACAATACAGGCACAGCGACTACATTACAGGCACAGCGACTACAATACAGGCACAGTGACTACAATACAGGCACAGCGACTACAATACAGGCACAGGGACTACAATACAGGCAGAGCGACTACAATACAGGCAGAGCGACTACAATACAGGCACAGCAACTATAATACAGGCACAGCAACCAATACAGGCACAGTAACTACAATACAGGCACAGCGACTATAATACAGGCACAGCGACTACAATACAGGCACAGCGACTACAATACAGGCACAGTGACTACAATACAGGCACAGCGACTACAATACAGGCACAGCGACTACAATACAGGCACAGCGACTACAATATAGGCACAGCGACTACATTACAGGCACAGGGACTACAATACAGGCACAGTGACTACAATACAGGCACAGCGACTACAATACAGGCACAGTGACTACAATACAGGCACAGCAACTACAATAGAGGCACAACGACTATAATACAGACACAGCGACTGCAATACAGGCACAGTAACTACAATACAGGCAGAGCGACTACAATACAGGCAGAGCGACTACAATACAGGCACAGCAACTATAATACAGGCACAGCAACCAATACAGGCACAGTAACTACAATACAGGCACAGCGACTATAATACAGGCACAGCGACTACAATACAGGCACAGCGACTACAATACAGGCACAGCGACTACAATACAGGCACAGTGACTACAATACAGGCACAGCGACTACAATACAGGCACAGCGACTACACTACAGGCACAGCGACTACAATACAGGCACAGTGACTACAATACAGGCACAGCGACTACAATACAGGCAGAGCGACTACAATACAGGCAGAGCGACTACAATACAGGCAGAGCGACTACAATACAGGCACAGCAACTATAATACAGGCACAGCAACCAATACAGGCACAGTAACTACAATACAGGCACAGTGACTATAATACAGGCACAGCGACTACAATACAGGCACAGTGACTACAATACAGGCACAGCGACTACAATACAGGCACAGCGACTACAATACAGGCACAGCGACTACAATACAGGCACAACGACTATAATACAGGCACAGTGACTATAATACAGACACAGCGACTACAATACAGGCACAGCGACTACAATACAGGCACAGCGACTATAATACAGGCACAGCGACTACACTACAGGCACAGCGACTACAATACAGGCACAGCGACTATAATACAAGCACAGTGACTACAATACAGGCACAGCGACTATAATACAGGCACAGCGACTACAATACAGGCACAGCGACTACAATACAGGCACAGTGACTACAATACAGGCACAGCGACTACAATACAGGCACATCAACTACAATACAGGCACAGCGACTATAATACAGGCACAGGGACTACAATACAGCCACAACGACTACAATACAGGCACAGCGACTACAATACAGGCACGTCAACTACAGTACAGGCACAGTGACTACAATACAGGCACATCAACTACAATACAGGCACAGCGACTACAATACAGGCACAGCGACTACAATACAGGCACAGCGACTACAATACAGGCACAGCGACTACAATACAGGCACATCAACTACAATACAGGCACAGCGACTACAATACAGGCACAGCGACTACAATACAGGCACAGTGACTACAATACAGGCACAGTGACTACAATACAGGCACAGTGACTACAATACAGGCACAGCGACTACAATACAGGCACAGCGACTACAATACAGGCACAGCGACTACAATACAGGCACAACGACTATAATACAGGCACAGTGACTATAATACAGACACAGCGACTACAATACAGGCACAGCGACTACAATACAGGCACAGCGACTATAATACAGGCACAGCGACTACACTACAGGCACAGCGACTACAATACAGGCACAGCGACTATAATACAAGCACAGTGACTACAATACAGGCACAGCGACTATAATACAGGCACAGCGACTACAATACAGGCACAGCGACTACAATACAGGCACAGTGACTACAATACAGGCACAGCGACTACAATACAGGCACATCAACTACAATACAAGCACAGCGACTATAATACAGGCACAGGGACTACAATACAGCCACAACGACTACAATACAGGCACAGCGACTACAATACAGGCACGTCAACTACAGTACAGGCACAGTGACTACAATACAGGCACATCAACTACAATACAGGCACAGCGACTACAATACAGGCACAGCGACTACAATACAGGCACAACGACTACAATACAGGCACAGCGACTACAATACAGGCACATCAACTACAATACAGGCACAACGACTATAATACAGACACAGCGACTACAATACAGGCACAGTAACTACAATACAGGCAGAGCGACTACAATACAGGCAGAGCGACTACAATACAGGCACAGCAACTATAATACAGGCACAGCAACCAATACAGGCACAGGGACTACAATACAGCCACAACGACTACAATACAGGCACAGCGACTACAATACAGGCACGTCAACTACAGTACAGGCACAGTGACTACAATACAGGCACATCAACTACAATACAGGCACAGCGACTACAATACAGGCACAGCGACTACAATACAGGCACAACGACTACAATACAGGCACAGCGACTACAATACAGGCACATCAACTACAATACAGGCACAACGACTATAATACAGACACAGCGACTACAATACAGGCACAGTAACTACAATACAGGCAGAGCGACTACAATACAGGCAGAGCGACTACAATACAGGCACAGCAACTATAATACAGGCACAGCAACCAATACAGGCACAGTAACTACAATACAGGCACAGCGACTATAATACAGGCACAGCGACTACAATACAGGCACAGCGACTACAATACAGGCACAGCGACTACAATACAGGCACAGCGACTACAATACAGGCACAGCGACTACAATACAGGCACATCAACTACAATACAGGCACAGCGACTACAATACAGGCACAGTGACTACAATACAGGCACAGCGACTACAATACAGGCACAGCGACTACAATACAGGCACAGCGACTACAATACAGGCACAACGACTACAATACAGGCACAGCGACTACAATACAGGCACATCAACTACAATACAGGCACAGCGACTACAATACAGGCACAGCGACTACAATACAGGCACAGTGACTACAATACAGGCACGGTGACTACAATACAGGCACAACAACTACAATACAGGCACAGTGACTACAATACAGGCACATCAACTACAATACAGGCACAGTGAATACAATACAGGCACATCAACTACAATACAGGCACGGTGACTACAATACAGGCACATCAACTACAATACAGGCACAGTGACTACAATACAGGCACAGCAACTACAATACAGGCACAGTGACTACAATACAGGCACATCAACTACAATACAGGCACAGTGACTACAATACAGGCACATCAACTACAATACAGGCACAGTGACAACAATACAGGCACAGTGACTACAATACAGGCACGGTGACTACAATACAGGCACAGCGACTACAATACAGGCACAGCGACTACAATACAGGCACAGTAACTACAATACAGGCACAGCGACTACAATACAGCCACAGTGACTATAATACAGGCACTGCAACTACAATACAGGCACCTCAACTACAATACAGGCACAGCGACTACAATACAGGCACAGTGACTACAATACAGGTACAGCAAATACAATACAGGCACAGCGACTACAATACAGGCACAGCGACTACATTACAGGCACAGCGCTGACAATACAGGCACAGCGACTACAATACAGGCACAGCGACTACAATACAGGCACAGCGACTACAATACAGGCACAGCAACTACATTACAGGCACAGTGACTACAATACAGGCACAGTGACTACAATACAGGCACAGCGACTACAATACAGGCACAGCAACTACATTACAGGCACAGTGACTACAATACAGGCACAGTGACTACAATACAGGCACAGCGACTACAATACAGGCACAGCGACTACATTACAGGCACAGTGACTACAATACAGGCACAGCGACTACAATACAGGCACAGCAACTACAATACAGGCACAGCGACTACAATACAGGCACAGCGACTACAATACAGGCACAGCGACTATAATACAGGCACAGCGACTACAATACAGGCACAGCGACTACAATACAGGCACAGCAACTACAATATAGGCACAGCGACTACATTACAGGCACAGCGACTACAATACAGGCACAGCAACTACAATATAGGCACAGTGAATACAATACAGGCACAGTGACTACAATACAGGCACAGCGACTACAATACAGGCACAGCGACTACAATACAGGCACAGCGACTACAATACAGGCACAGCGACTACAATACCGGCACAGCGACTACAATACAGACACAGCGACTACAATACAGGCACAGTGACTACAATACAGGCACAGTGACTACAATACAGGCACAGCGACTACAATACAGGCACAGTGACTACAATACAGGCACAGCGACTACAATACAGGCACAGCAACTACAATACAGGCACAGCGACTACAATACAGGCACAGCGACTATAATACAGGCACAGCGACTACAATACAGGCACAGCGACTACAATACAGGCACACCGACTACAATACAGGCACAGGGACTACAATACAGGCACAGGGACTACAATACAGGCACAGGGACTACAATACAGTCACAGAAACCACAATACAGGCACAGCGACCACAATACCGGCACAGCGACTACAATACAGGCACAGCGACCACAATACAGGCACAGCGACTACAATACAGGCACAGTGACTATAATACAGGCACAGCGACTACAATACAGGCACAGCGACTACAATACAGGCACAGAAACCACAGTACAGGCACAGCGACCACAATACAGGCACAGCGACTACAATACAGGCACAGTGACTATAATACAGGCACAGCGACTACAATACAGGCACAGCGACTACAATACAGGCACAGTGACTGAATACAGGCGCAGCGACTACAATACAGGCACAGCGACTACAATACAGGCACAGCGACTACAATACAGGCACAGCGACTATAATACAGGCACAGCGACTACAATACAGGCACAGCGACTACAATACAGGCACAGTAACTACAATACAGGCACAGTGACTACAATACAGGCACAGCGACTACAATACAGGCACAGTGACTACAATACAGGCACAGTGACTACAATACAGGCACAGGGACTACAATACAGTCACAGAAACCACAGTACAGGCACAGCGACCACAATACAGGCACAGCGACTACAATACAGGCACAGTGACTATAATACAGGCACAGCGACTACAATACAGGCACAACGACTACAATACAGGCACAGCGACTACAATACAGGCACAGCGACTACAATACAGGCACATCAACTACAATACAGGCACAGTGACTACAATACAGGCACAGCGACTACAATACAGGCACAGTGACTATAATACAGGCACAGCGACTACAATACAGGCACAACGACTACAATACAGGCACAGTGACTATAATACAGGCACAGCGACTACAATACAGGCACAGCGACTACAATACAGGCACAGCGACTACAATACAGGCACAGCGACTACAATACAGGCACAGCGACTACAATACAGGCACAGCGACTACAATACAGGCACAGTGACTACAATACAGGCACAGCGACTACAATACAGGCACAGCGCCTACAATACAGGCACAGCGACTACAATACAGCCACAGCGCCTACAATACAGGCACAGCGACCACAATACAGGCACAGCGACTACAATACAGGCACAGTGACTATAATACAGGCACAGCGACTACAATACAGGCACAGCGACTACAATACAGGCACAGTGACTGAATACAGGCACAGCGACTACAATACAGGCACAGCGACTACAATACAGGCACAGCGACTACAATACAGGCACAGTGACTGAATACAGGCACAGCGACTACAATACAGGCACAGTGACTACAATACAGGCACAGCGACTACAATACAGGCACAGCGACTACAATACAGGCACAGGGACTACAATACAGGCACAGCGACTACAATACAGGCACAGCGACTACAATACAGGCACAGCGACTACAATACAGGCACAGCGACTACAATACAGGCACAGCAACTACATTACAGGCACAGTGACTACAATACAGGCACAGCGACTACAATACAGGCACAGCAACTATAATACAGGCACAGCAACTACAATACAGGCACAGTGACTACAATACAGGCACAGTGACTGAATACAGGCACAGCGACTACAATACAGGCACAGTGACTACAATACAGGCACAGCGACTACAATACAGGCACAGCGACTACAATACAGGCACAGGGACTACAATACAGGCACAGCGACTACAATACAGGCACAGCGACTACAATACAGGCACAGCGGCTATAATACAGGCACAGTGACTGAATACAGGCACAATATAGACACAGTGACTTACAATACAATCTATATGTAACCTTGTCCAAGGATGGCCTGACCATTCCCCGGGATGTAGTTGAGCAGCAGGCGGTAGCGTCTGTTGTCATTGGCAAAAGTCACATTGGTGGGTCAGATTTTCAACTGCCTTCGATGCCCGACCTCCACACATAGCTCCTGGCCATAATCTTCATTTTGGCTTCTCCAGGGCCCGCCCTTTGCCGTCCTTGCAATAACGGTTTTGTTGCTGGAGGTGGTACCAGCAGCCGGGAGCCCCAAACCAACACCCCGACTTCGCATCCGAGTTCGCCCTTCCTCAGGTGCTGGGGTCTGTGCTGCTCCGATTTACTATAATGCCGGCCGCCTGACACCATCAGCCTAACTTCAGACGGCACCGTGTCTCTCTGAGTCCAATATGATCCGATGAAACGGGCAAGGTGTCCTCGAAATGTAACACGGTGGCACTGAGGCCGATCAAGGGAGCTAACACTGTTGCTGGGTTTGGTATGAAACTGAATTAAAGTTTAACAACACCCAGAAAGTGAGTTTAATTCTGCAACATTCCCTGATGCAGGAACCGCTCTGATTACTTTCACCGTATCTTCTAAGTGGTGTAGGCCTTTGGCGACAACTTTAAACCCCAAATATGTGATGTCACTGTCTGAAAGGTGCTCTTTCCCCATTTCAGTTGTCTGCATCGCTAAACCTCTCCAGGATTTACGCCAGGTTGGTCAAATGTTCTGCCTGCGAGGTCCTCATCGCCAGGATGTTGTGTGTTGATGGAAATATGCCCCCACATAAAAGTTAGGGAAGTCTGGATTAGATTCTTCTCTGATATGAATCGAGAGGCGTGTGCAATAAGCAGCATGTGTAATTGTTTAAAAATAAATTTAGAGTACCCAATTCATTTTTTTCCAATTAAGGGGCAATTTAGCGCGGCTAATCCACCTACTCTGCACATCTTTGGGTTGTGGGGGCGAAACCCACGCAATGAGCCGGGATCGAACCTGGGACCTCGATGCCGTGAGGCAAATGGGCTAGCCCACTGCACCACCGTGCTGCCCCAGAATAACTCTCATGGGGTTTTTTTTAGTGTAAATTACTGTTGCTTCATTAACCACAACTCCCACTTTGCAAACATTTTAGTTACTGGGCGTAGAAAGATGTCTGTGTGCCATGCTCAATGCAGCTGGATTTAGATGGTTTATTTATGGTGCTTGCTGTAGCATTAACTCATCAACCATTCAAATTATCACTTTCAGCGGCTGATATCAAGCTTAATATGATATCTGGTGAGTAAACAGAAACTCCCTACTCTGTCCTAGAATCATACAGTGCATAAAGGGCTCTTTGGCCCATTGCATGTGCACCAACAAAACCACACTAAATCTACCCTACTCCCACTTCCCAGCACTTGGCCCATAGCCTCAAATGTTGCGTCATTGCAAATGCTCATCCAAGTACTTTTTTAAAGGTTGTGAGGTTTCCTGCCTCAACGACCATAACGGGTGGAACATTCCAGACTCCCATCATCCTCTAGGTGAAAACACCTTTACTCAAATCCACTCTTAACCTCCTGCCAGCCACCTTAAAATGATGCTCCTTCATTATTGACCATTCAACTAAGGGGAATAGCTGCTTCCTGCCCCTCATAATCTTAAACACCTCAATCAATCCCCCCCCCCCCCCCCTCCCCTCAGGCTTCTCTGCTCTAAAGAAAACAACCCCGGCCTATCCGGCCCCTCTTCATAACTCAAATGCTCCATCCCTAAATGGTGGCACAGCGGTTAGCACTGCTGCCTTACAGTGTCAGGGTCCCGGGTTTAATTCCGACCTCGGGTCACTGCCTGTGTGGAGCCTGCACGTTCTCCCCGTGTCTGCGTGGGATTCCTCCCACAGTCCAAAGATGGGCAGGTTATTTGACTTGGCTGTGATAAATTGCCCCTTAGAGTCCAAGGTTAGGTGGAGTTATGGGGATAGGGCGGGGGGGAGCGGGCTTTGAAAGAGTGCTCTCTCAGAGGGTCGGAGCTCGATGGGCCGAATGGCCTCCTTCTGCACTGTAGGAATTCACTAGTTCTAACATCCTGGTGAACCTGCTCTCCGCCCTCTCCTGTGCAACCACATCCTTCCTATGGTGAGGCGACCAGAACTGCACACAGTGCTCCAGCTATGACTGAACCAAAGATTTGTACGGCTCCAATATTGCTCTTATAATCTATTCTACTACTCATAAACGCAAGTATTCCTTCTCTACTACCCTATCAACCTGACTTGCTTCCTTCAGGGATCTGTGCACAGCTCCCCAAGATCCCTAAGTTCCTCTGAGCTTCCCAGTGTCCTGCGATTCATTGAATATTCCCCAGTCTTGTTACTCCTCCCAAAGTGCATCACCTCACACTTTTCAGCATTAAATTCCGTCTGCCCCGTCATCAATTAAAAATCTATCGAACTCCTCCTTAAGTATACTCACTGTCCCAGCACCCACCGCACTCCGTGGCAGCGAATTCCACATCTTCACAACCCTGTGGAGAAGTAGTTTATCCCCAACTTCCTGCAACGTAAGACCTTCTCCTTCACTAACCACCCGGCCAATCTTCATGTCAGTTGCAAACTTACTTATCATCCTCCCCCCCCACCCCACCCCACCCCTCCCCCCCACCCCCACCCCCACCCCCCACCCCCACCCCCACCCCCAACTCCCACTATATCATCTGACCCAGGGCCGGGATTGAACGCGGGTCCTTGGCGCCGTGGCCCCAGTGCTAACCACTGTGCCACCGTGCTGCCCCTATCATCTATATAATGTATATATATCACGAACAATAAGGGAGCCAACACTGATCCCTGTGGTCCGCCACTGGACACCGGTCTCCAATCACACAAACCGCCGTCTACCACTACCCTCTGTCTCCTACAACTAAGCCAGTTTTGACTCCACCTTGCCAAGTTATTCTGGATCCCATTTGTTTTTACCTTTTTTATCACTCTCTCTCTGTTACTGACCTAGCTGTAGATAACAACGTCAGGAACAGGAGTCACTCAATTAGAGCATGGCTGACCTCTGTCTCAACGCCATTGACCCGTATGTTTTCCACCCCGCCTTCACTGTTTGTTTTCGATAAGAGATGGTCAAAGTTGAATGGGTGGAACAAATGGTTGCTTCATCTAATGGCTAGGATCAGCTAGGATCAATCCACTGGTCTTTTATCATTGTTGTTTCATAGTCACATCCTTCATTCAGCTGAGGAACATTCACCTGAGGAACATTCACCTGAGGAACATTCACCTGAGACCATTCACCTGAGGAACATTCACCTGAGACCATTCACCTGAGGAACATTCACCTGAGACCATTCACCTGAGGAACATTCACCTGAGACCATTCACCTGAGACCATTCACCTGAGCCCATTCACCTGAGACCATTCACCTGAGACCATTCACCTGAGACCATTCACCTGAGACCATTCACCTGAGCCCATTCACCTGAGGAAGGAGCTGCGCTCCGAAAGCTAGTGTTTGAAACAAACATGTTGGACTTTAACCTGGTGTTGTAAGACTTCTTACTGTTCACATCCTTCATGAGGGAAGGAAGAAAATTGGAAATCTAGAACAATTCCATTAAAAAATTTTTTTTAGAGTACCCAATTATTCTTTTCCAATTAAGGGGCAATTTAGCGCGGCCAATCCACCTACCCTGCACATCTTTGGGTCGAGGGCGTGAGACCCACGCAGATAGGGGGAGAATGTGCAAACTCCACATGGACAGTGACTGGGGGCCGGGATCAAACCCGGGATGTTGGGGCTGAGAGGCAGCAGTGCTAACCACTGCGCCACCGTGTCGCTCCTAGAGCGATTTCATAATAGAACTTTCCAATATTGGGGATTTTTGCTCAAGTTTTATTGAGACCATTCAATCATCCAATCAGAGAAGGCGAAGAGCTGGTTGAACATAATGGATAAGCAATCAATTTGGATAAGAACTCTAACTGTGTAGCGGCAGACATTGTACTTTGGCACTGCTTGCTTGATAAGTTCCAGATGTTTTTCCTCCTCTCTCCCACTTGCTCCTCTTCCCTCCCTGACTCCGTGATGGGACATATTTCCACGGGCATTGGATATTTTCCAGTAAAATTCGCTGGGCGGGATTTTCCCAAGATCACATGGCACAATTTCGGGAAAAAGGGCAGGGAAGGTCTCCCAAGAGGCCTTGCCACCATCGCTGAAAGTCTCATTGAAATGACCTGATCACTATCTCATTGCTGCTTTTGGAAGTTTGCTGTGCGGCGGTCCCTATACCTCAGCAGTGACTCCTCTTTAAAAGTATTAAATTGTCTGCGAAGAGCTTGGGCAATGTTCTCAGGCTGTATAAAGCTCTTCCTGATTGTCTTCACCGTGTCTCAATTCATAACACCATCTCCACATTGGCCCTGAAGATTGGCAAAATGTGTCGGGTGGGTGTATTCATGAACCATAACGAAAAAGAAAAGTATGTTCAAAATTCAAAGTTAAATGCCAAAATGACTGAGTTGATTTATAACTGAATTTATAATAATAATACTTTTGCCAAATAAAGCTTCAGGCTGCGGAGCTCAATACTCCCATTTCCCTGTACATTCCTGTGTGCAATTTAAGTGCTGCATCAGATCACTTGTCTTCAGTATGAATGGGAGAAAGGCCGCAGCCAGAATCTTTTATCAAACGATACCCTTCCGTTTGCTATTCCTAGACACACACACTGAAATAGTTTGTTTTACAATGACAGTAAAAGGACTCTATTCATGAGAGCGCAGTAAACTGAGAGGCAATTTAATATAAGAGCTCAATAGCATAAGGAGTTTGGCTGAGGGAAGTCAGGGAGAGAAACTATCTCTACCTAGCTGGAAAAGTCGTTCACTAATAATAATAATAATCTTTATTTGTGCCACAAGTAGACTTACATTAACACTGCATTGAAGTTACTGTGAAAATCCCCCAGTCGCCACATTCCGGCGCCTGTTCGGGTACACAGAGGGAGAATTCAGAATGTCCAATTCACCTAACAGCATGTCTTTCAGGACTTTGTGGGAGGAAACCGGAGCACCCGGAGGAAACCCACGCAGACGCGGGGAGAACGTGCAGACTCCGTGCAGACAGTGATCCAAGCCGGGAATCGAACCCGGGTCCCTGACGTTGTGAAGCAACAGCGCTAACCACTGTATTTTCTTCAAATAAATTTAGAGTACCCAATTATGTTTTCCAAATTAAGGGGCAATTTAGCATGGCCAATCCACCTACCCTGCACATCTTTGGGCTGTGCGGGTGAAACCAACGCAGACACGGGGAGAATGTGCAAACTCCACACAGACAGTGATCCAAGGCCAGGGTTCGAACGCGGGTCCTCAGTGCCGTAGGCAGCAATGCTAACCACTGTGCCACCGTGCTGCCCTCTGACCACTGTGCCACCATGAGGACATGAGTTTAATATCAGCTGTAAATGAACAGCATCATTACGATGCAAGTACGCTTCACCTTCACAAAGTCAAATCAACAAACATGGATGCCAAACCAAATAAGGTGATATTAGGAGGGGGGTTCAATGATTTAACTTTGAAAAAGAGTCAATTTAGAGACAGATAACTTTTAAAGAGGAACATGACTTTCCCTGGTGACTGATGTAAGGGATCACTCAACTAGGTTTCCCATTTTAAGACTTTTTACTGTAACAAACAAACTATAATCAACATTGAATAAACATTGGGCAGCACAGTGGCGCAGTGGGTTAGCACCGCTACCTCATGGCGCCAAGGTCCCAGGGTCAATCCCGGCTCTGGGTCACTGTCCGTGTGGAGTTTGCACATTGTCCCCGTGTCTGCGTGGGTTTCACCCCCACAACCCAAAGATGTGCAGGGTAGGTGGATTGGCCACGCTAAATTGCCCCTTAATTGGAAAAAATTAATTGGATACTCTAAATTTATTTTTAAAAACATTGAATAAACATTACTCAGTCAACAATTAATACACTAAACTACTCAAAAGGTTCTTTCCTCACCAACCAATTAACATAACCAAAACTCCCACACCACATGACATCACGCTGTCTGCAGAGAAACAGCCTGATTGATTCAAGCCCTTTTAGCAGCCTCCCGTCTTCCTCGCATGACAGGGTGAGTCTTCAAGCCTCCTTTTGAAAGTGCCCTCACCCAATCTTTTTATTCCCCTTGAACTGACTTCCTGCCGCAAGGCCCATTTTGGTGACTCCTTGGTTGTTAAATGCCCCAAAAGTTCGGTCTGTCCCATTTTCTTTTCAAACAGAAAACCACCTCTTCCGAGCACCCTGCTCTCACAGCTGTAACTTCTCTGCTTGTCACAGCCAGCAGTACCTCCCCCTCCCTCCCTCTAGTGTCTCTGACAGTCTGGAAGTCTGCATGCAATAAGGTCAGCTGCCTTTTCCTTTGTGTCCAGGCTTTAAAACGTACTTTACTTCCAATATATTTTGACTTGGGCCTATATCCCCATGACAACCTAGGTCACATGGGTTTATCGCTGGGCAGATTTCATAGGAGATCACATCTCCTCTCTCCAAACTAATCTCTTTTACTTTGAATTAATGGACACAGTGTGGCAGTCACCACTGTTGTACTGTGTATACTGCATACGAGGGTATTACGGTAAGGCCCCTGTACTGCAGGTATGGGGGGTAGATCCCTGCCTGCTGGCTCCGCCCAGTAGGCGGAGTATAAATGTGTGTGCTCACCGAGCTGTAGCCATTTCAGCAGCAGCTGCGGGAGGCTCCACATCTCTGCTTAATAAAGCCTCGATTACTCTCTACTCTCGTCTCGTCGTAATTGATAGTGCATCACACAGTCTAAAACCTGACCACCTTATCAAGTCCAGGAGAAGACAGACAAAAAGAAACTGTAAGGTTTAGGGAAGAAACTACAGATGCTTGGGCCTAGATGGTTGAAGACAAGGTCACAAGTGCTGGTTCAAGTGGGGATGTACTGGCAGTGATGGGGATGATTGGTGCAGTACAATGGTGAGTTTCTGCTCCCCGGACCTAGAATACCGGACGCTAAAATGCCGCCCCTTCTACCTTCCGCGGGAGTTCAGCTCCGTTATCCCGACGGCAGTTTACATCCCACCCCATGCGAACATGAAAATCGCACTGGACGAAATATTCACCACCATAAATAGCCTTGAAACAGAACACCCTGAGGCCTTGTTCATTGTAGCTGGGGACTTTAACCAGGCCAAGCTCAAGAGCATAATACCAAGTTACCACCAACACGTCACCTGTTCCACCAGAGGCCCAAACATCCTGGACCACTGCTACACAAACATGCCTCCCGCTCTATCGCCCGCCCACACTTTGGCCAATCTGACCACAAGGCTGTGCTCCTGCTCCCGGCTTCTCAGCAAAAACTGAAGCGGGAGAATCCGTCAAAGAAAGTTGTGCAGTGTTGGTCTGAGGAATCGGATGATCTCCTACGGGACTGCTTCGAGTCAGTGGACTGGTCAGTATTTAAAAACTCTGCGACCAGCCTGAACGAGTATGCCACTACAGTAACTGACTTCATTAGTAAGTGTGTAGGAGACTGTGTGCCAAAGAAGCAAATCCGCGTGTTTCCCAACCGGAAACCCTGGATGAACAGGGATATCCACTGCTTGCTGAAGTCTAGGTCTGAGGCGTTCAAGTCAGGCGATCCTGACCTATACAAGAAAGCCAGATATTATCTAAAGAAATCCATTAAAGATGCCAAAAGACAGTACCGGACCAAGCTCGAGTCCCAGGCTAGCCACACGGATCCCCGCCGTCTATGGCAAGGTCTGCAAGACATAACGGGCTACAAGATGAAGGCATGTAAAATCGTCGGCTCCAACGCACCCCTCCCTGATGAGCTCAACGCATTCTATGCCGGCTTTGAGCAAGAGATCAGCGAGAGCGAGCCCTCCACCCCAGAAGCCTCGGATGCCCATGTATCTGAGATCACCACTGCAGATGTCAGAGCAGCCTTCTCGAAGGTCAACCCACGGAAAGCCACTGGCCCGGATGGGGCACCCGGACGAGTACTCAGGTCTTGCCGGATCAGCTGGCGGGGGTATTCGCAGACACCTTCAACCTCTCTATACAACAATCTGAGGTCCCTATCTGCTTCAAGAAGACGACCATCATCCCTGTACCAAAAAGACGTCAAGCAGCGTGCCTTAATGACTATCGTCCAGTGGCTCTGACATCCATCATTATGAAGTGCTTCGAAAGGTTAGTCATGGCACGAATCAACTCCAGCCTCCCGGATTGCCTTGATCCACTACAGTTCGCCTACCGCTGCAACAGGTCCACAGCAGACGCCATCTCCATGGCCCTGCACTCTACCCTGGAACACCTAGATAACAAAGACACCTATGTCAGACCCCTATTTATCGACCACAGCTCAGCCATCAACACCATCATTCCGACGAAACCCATCTCCAAACTCCATGGCCTTGGCCTCGGCTCCTCGCTCTGCGACTGGATCCTGAACTTTCTAACCCACAGACCACAATCAGTAAGGATAGGCAACAACACCTCCTCCACGATCATCTTCAACACCGGTCCCCCACAAGGCTGTGTCCTCAGCCCCCTACTATACTCCTTATACACCTATGACTGTGTGGCCAAATTCTCCTCCAACTCGATTTTCAAATTTGCTGATGACACCGTAGTGGGTGGGATCTCAAACAACGACGAGACAGAGTACAGGAATGAGATAGAGAATCTGGTAAACTGGTACGATGACAATAATCTCTCCCTCAATGTCAACAAAACGAAGGAGATTGTCATCGACTTCAGGAAGCACAGTGGAGAACATGCCCCTGTCTACATCAATGGGAACGAAGTAGAAAGGGTCGAGTGCTTCAAGTTTTTAGGTGTACAGATCACCAACAGCCTGTCCTGATCCCCCCATGCCGACACTATAGTTACGAAAGCCCACCAACGACTCTACTTTCTCAGAAGACTGAGGAAATTTGGCATGTCAGCTATGACCCTCACCAACTTCTACAGATGCACCATAGAAACATTCTTTCTGGTTGTATCACAGCTTGATATGGAGCCTGCTCTGCCCAAGACCGCAGGAAACTACAAAAGGTTGTGAATGTCGCCCAGTCCATCACGCAAACCAGCCGCCCATCCATTGACTCTGTCTATAATTCCCGCTGCCTCGGAAAGGCAGCCAGCATAATTAAGGACCCCACTCACCCCGGCCATATTCTCTTCCAACTTCTTCCTTCAGGAAAAAGATACCAAAGTTTGAGGTCACGCACCAACCGACTCAAGAACAGCTTCTTCCCTACTGCCATCAGACTTTTGAATGGACCTACCTCGTATTAAGTTGATCTTTTCTCTACGCCTTGCTATAACTGTAACATTATATTCTGCAGCCTCTCCTTCCTTCCCTATGTATGGTATGCATTATTTGTACAGCATGCAAGAAACAATGCTTTTCACTGTTTACTAATACATGTGACAATCAAATCAAAAAATGTAAATCTCAAGAGACTTATTGGATTGACCCTGATACCTAAAGATCTTAAAATATGTGGCACCTTTCATGAACTGGACCAATGATATTTTATTAGATGCTTTTAATTGGCACCAAACAGAAAGTCAGACACCAATGATCACTTGGCATAATTTCAAAGAACAATACAGCACAGGAAAAGGCCCTTCGGCCCTCCAAGTCTGTACCGGTCATGATACCTGCCTAAACTAAAATCTGCACTTACGGAGTCCGTACCCTTCCATTCCCACCCTATCTGTTTATTTTTCTAGATTCCCCTTAAATGCCGCTATCGTACCTGCTCCCACCACCTCTCCAGGCAGCGCCTTCCATATATTTACCACCCTCTTACCAACAATCGACATTGGTTTCATGGTCATCATTAGATCCCGGCTCTGGATCACTGTCCGTGTAGAGTTTGCACATTCTCCCCATGTTTGCGTGGGTTTTGCCCCCACAACCCAAAGATGTGCAGGCTAGGTGGATTGGCCACGCTAAATTACCCCTTAATTGGAAAAAATTAAATTTATTTTTAAAAAAGAAAAAAAAGAACTCCAACAGATTTGTCAGACATGACCTCCCGTTGACAAAGCCGTGCTGACTCAGTCCTATTGTACCATGCACTTCCAACTACTCCGCAATGTCATCTTTAATAATGGACCCTAAAATCTTACCAATGACCGAAGTCAGGCTATCCGGCCTATAATTTCCCGTCTTCTGCCTCCCTCCATTCTTAAACAGTGGTGTTACATTAGCCACCGTCCAGTCCTCTGGGGCCCTTCCTGCCTCCAGCGATTCCTGAACGTTCAACACCAATGCCTCCACAATCTCCTCAGCTATCTCGTTTAAGACCCTAGGGTGTAGGACTTCGAGTGGCAGTTATGCAGCAGTAAGCCACACATTTGGAAGCTCCCGTTTTAAAGAGATTTTTCGGCTCTTTTGAGAGCCCAAAACGGAAATTTTTCGACGTCTCCCGGTGGGGGAAGGTGTGCTGAACGACTTTCCCTGCAGTCCATGACTCGAACTCGGAGTGGAAAGGTGGAAAAAACAGCAGCAGCTCCTCAGAAAAAACGGGGGAAGGGATCCAAGATGGCCACCGACAAAGCCCCAGAGGAATGGAGACTCTGGGCCCAGAAACAACAAACTGAACTCCTGCGCTGCTTTAAAGAATTCAAGGATGAAGTACTGAGCTCTCTGCAGGAAACAAACAGAAGGCTGTCAGAGATTCAGTCCACCCAGGGTGCTGCCATCAAGAAGTTGCAGACGCAGGCCATTGAACGAGAGGAGGAGGCCGTGGTCCTCGTGAGTAAGGTGGAGGGGCACGAAGCACTCCACAAGAAGTGGCAGGAACGCTTTGAGGAGCTGGATCACCGCATGAGGCGGAAAAACCTGCGGATCTTGGGCCTTGCAGAGGGGCTGGAGGGATCGGACCTGACAGCCTATGTGGCTGTAATGCTGAATTCGCTAGTGGGGGCCGGATCTCTCCATCTGCCCTTGGAGCTGAAGGGAGCGCACAGGGTGCTGGCCAGGAGGCCCAAGGAAGATGAACCCCCGCGTGCGGTGCTGGTGAGGTTCCACCGGTTCAGTGATCGGGAGTGCGTGCTGCGCTGGGCCAAGAAGGTGAAGAGCAGCAATTGGGAGAATGGGGTAGTGCGGATCTACCAGGACTGGAGTGCGGAGGTGGCTAAGCGGCGGTCCGGATTTAATCGGACGAAAGACGTGCTTTATAGAAAAAAGATAAAGTTCGGAATGTTGCCGCCCGCGCGCCTGTGGGTAACTTATTCGGACCGGCATTATTATTTCGATTCCCCGGAGGAGGCGTGGGCCTTCGTGCGGACGGAGAAACTGGACTTGAACTAGGGGTTGGGGGTTGCGAGGTCGGCTGTAAGATATTAGTGCTGGATTCTGCTGTTGCTGTGTTCTCTTTTCTTCTGTTGTTTTCTTCTTGTTTTAGTACTTTTGCAATTTCGATATGGTTATTTACGGAGGGGTTGTTCTGCTATGTTTTTGTTTTTGTGCTGTGGGACATTGTCTGGGCTGTGTATCTTGAGGGGAGGGTCGGGGGGGTATGTTGTATTCTATGTCGGAGTAGGGGTATGGAGGGGGGCTGATATTTGGGAGCTGCGTCAGAAGGGTGTGGTGGGGCAGTGCGAAAGCGCGGGCTTTCCTCTGGTTTCCCGTGCTGCGGGGCTGGGGGGTGGAGATGGTGACGGGGGAGGCGGGGCCTTAACTGGTTCTTCCCCGCGCTGGAGTGGTGCCAGGAGGGGGGATAGATTGGGGGATGATCCTACTTCGGGAGGGGTCGGGCTATTGGCGGGAGTTTCCGGGGTCAACAGAAGTTAGCTGACCCACGGAAGTACAATGGAGGACGGTTCGCGGCTGGGAGGGTTCCTAGCCTGGGGGGAAGGGAGGGGGGGAAAGGGGAATACCGGGTTGCTGCTGGTAGGGTCAAGAAGTAGCTGGTGGGGGCTGGGGGGACAGAGGTGAGGGGTTGTCGCTATGGGGACGGGGTCGAGCAGGGGGTGCTGGCCTGGGGCGGGCAGTCAACGGGCTATGGCTAGCCGACGGGGGAGGGGGGGCGGGACGCCCTCTGATCCGGTTGGTCACCTGGAATGTGAGAGGGTTGAATGGGCCGGTGAAGCGGTCGAGGGTACTGGCTCACCTGAAGGGGCTAAAGGCAGATGTGGCAATGCTTCAGGAGACCCACCTGAGGGTGGCGGACCAGGTCCGCCTGAGGAAGGGATGGGTGGGGCAGGTTTTCCACTCTGGGTTGGATGTGAAGAACCGGGGAGTGGCGATTCTGGTGGGGAAAAATGTGTTGTTTGAGGCATCGGAGGTGGTGACGGATAAGGGGGGTAGGTATGTTATGGTTAGGGGCAGGCTACAAGGAGAGAAGGTGGTACTGTCTAGTGTGTATGCCCCAAATTGGGACGATGCGGGCTTTATGAGGCGTATGTTGGGACGGATCCCGGATCTGGAAGCGGGAGGTCTGATCATAGGGGGGGACTTTAATACGGTGTTGGATCCTTCACTGGATCGGTCCAGCTCTAGGACGGGTAGGAGGCCGGCGGCGGCCAAGGTACTGAGAGGGTTTATGGACCAGATGGGTGGGGTGGATCCATGGAGGTTTGTAAGGCCGAGGGCACGCGAGTACTCTTTCTTCTCCCACGTACATAGGGTCTACTCTCGGATAGATTTCTTCGTGGTGAGTAGGGGACTGATTCCGAGAGTGGAGGAGGCCGAGTATTCGGCCATTGCAATCTCCGACCACGCTCCGCATTGGATAGAGTTGGAGATGGGAGAGGTGCGAGACCAACGTCCGTTGTGGCGGTTGGATGTGGGGTTGTTGGCGGAGGAGGAGGTGTGTAGGAGGGTCCGGGCAAGTATTGAGGGGTACCTTGAGGTGAATGATACGGGGGAGGTTCAGGTGGGGATGGTCTGGGAAGCCCTGAAGGCAGTAATTCGTGGGGAGCTGATATCCATCCGGGCACACAGGGAGAGGAGCGAGAGGGATAGACTGGTGGGAAAGATGCTGGAGGTGGACAGGAGGTACGCAGAGGCACCAGAGGAGGGACTGTTGGGGGAGAGGCGCAGCCTGCAGGCTAAATTTGATTTGCTGACCACTAGAAAGGCGGAGGCACAGTGGAGGAAGGCATAAGGGGCAGTGTACGAACATGGTGAGGGGAGCAGATAGAGGACGGGACTTGGGCGGAGGCCTTGGAGAGAGTCAACTCTTCCTCCTCATGTGCGAGGCTTAGTCTCATCCAATTTAAGGTGCTGCACCGGGCCCACATGTCCGGGACTAGGATGAGTAGGTTCTTTGGGGGTGAGGACAGGTGCACCAGATGTTCGGGGAGTCCTGCGAACCACGCCCATATGTTCTGGGCATGCCCAGCACTGGAAGAATTCTGGAAGGGGGTGGCGGGGACGGTGTCGAGGGTGGTTGGATCCAGGGTCAAGCCAGGGTGGGGACTCGCGATTTTTGGGGTTGGGGTGGAGCCGGGAGTGCAGGAGGCGAAAGAGGCCGGGGTCCTGGCCTTTGCGTCCCTAGTAGCCCGTCGAAGGATTCTGCTACAGTGGAAGGATGCGAGGCCCCCAAGCGTGGAGACCTGGATCAGTGACATGGCGGGATTTATAAAATTGGAAAAGGTCAAATTTGCCCTGAGAGGATCAATACAAGGGTTCTATAAACGATGGCAGCCTTTTCTGGACTTCCTGGCTCAGAGATAGGTAACTGGGTCAATAGCAGCAGCAACCCCGGGGGGAGGGGGGGGTGCATTATTGTAGTGTTTATTCTGTAACTTTATAGTGTGTTAATTTGCGTTGTTGTTAAAATGCTGGGTTGTTCATGGGGATGGGGCGAATGTATATGATTGTTAATATTATTGTTATTTTCGGTATTTTACTAAGGTGCGTTATTGTTGTATAAAATCAAAATTTCTCAATACAAATTATTTTAAAAAAAAAAAAAAGACCCTAGGGTGTAGTCCATCTGGTCCAGGTGACTTATCCACCTTCTGACCTTTCAGTTTCCCCAGAGTCTTCTCCTTAGTGATGGTCACTGTACTCAACTCTGCCCCCTGGTTCTCCTGGAGCTCTGGCATCTCACTTGGATCCCACTCTGGCATCAAATTGGCTGAAGGCTGACATCTGGGATGTTGGGGACCTCAGGAAGAAGCCGAGATAGATCATCCACTCGCCACTTCTGGCTGAAGATTGTTGCAAATGTTTCAGTCTTATCTTTTACACAGAGGTGCTGGGCTCTTCCATCATTGAGGATATTTGTTCGATTTGTTTTATTTTCACATCATCCATGTACAGTCTCAACATATCGTTCCATACATGAAAAAACATAGGACATACGATAAATACACAATATAAATACATAGACACAGGCATCGGATGAAGCATACAGGAGTGTAGAACTACTCAGTAGAGAAGATGTGTGAAGAGATCAGATCAGTCTATAAGCGAGTCATTCAGGAGTCTGGTAACAGTGGGGCATAAGATGTTTTTGAACCTGTTAGTGCGTGTTCTCAGACTTTTGTATCTTCTGCCCGATGGAAGAAGTTGGAAGAGAGAATAACCCGGGTGGAAGGGACCTTTGATTATGCTGCCCACTTTCCCAAGGCAGCGGGAGGTGTAGATGGAGTCAGTGGATGGGAGGCAGGTTTGCGCGATGGACAGGGCTGTGTTCATGACTCTCTGTAGTTTCTTACTGAGGCTGAGCAGTTGCCATACCAGGCTGTGCTGCAACCAGATAGGATGCTTTCTATAGTGCATCTGTAAACTTTGGTAAGAGTCAATGCGGACATGTCGAATTTCCTTAGTTTCCTGAGGAAGTATAGGTGCTGTTGAGTTTTCTTGGTCGTAGTGTCGATGTAGGTGGACCAGGACAAATTGTTGGTGATTGTCCGCCAACATTCACGGTTGGATGTGGCAGGACTGCAGAACCTAAATCTGATCCATTGGTTGTGGGACCGCTTAGATCTGTCTATCGCTGCTGCTTATGTTTTGTTGGATACAAAGAACGTTAAGATGTCCTGTGGTCAGGGAAGGCGCTATATAAATGCAAGTTCTAGATCATGATAATCATGATAGAACTTGAGGGTCGGGGATTTTTCAGGGGTTCTCCCATTCCACCAGTTTAAAGATTCACAGGAAAGTCCCTTAAAGCAGGCAGGTGAGACAGCTAGCTGGCGTTGTCACTTCTTGCACAAGGGAACACCTGCTTCATGAGAGAGAGAAAAGGTCTTTCAGAGAATTTCCATGTTCATGGTTAAGGACAGGTCTTCACTTCAGGGCGAGCTGCACCGTGATTCTTAATCTGGTTAAAAATGCTAAACTGATCTTCAATGGCATTGTTTATTGCCATGATGTGGAGATGCCGGCGTTGGGCTGGGGTGAGCACAGTAAGAAGTCTTACAGCACCAGGTTAAAGTCCAACAGGTTTGTTTCAAATCACTAGCTTTCGGAGCACTGCTCCTTCCTCAGGTGAATGAAAAGGTGGTTTCCAGAAACATATTTATAGCTATGTATATGTTTCTGGATCCCACCTGTGGGATCTCTGTGTCTATTCGTATACCTGTAACGTCGTACCATATACCAACTAAAAAGAGATTCAAGACTGACTCCTTGGGTTTAAAACAATTTGCTACTTTTATTTTGTCAGCTAGTAGTGTCTATTGGTAAGCTTCGATTTTCAAGTACAAAATTTAGGATGTTCAGCATAGCCCAGCAGCAAACTAATCAGAATGATTGTCTTTCGCAAATACAGATGGTTGAATTCAAAATACAATAACAGCCTCGTGGCAATTTCTCCAAATCAAGATGCACAGTACAAAAAGACTATGCAGTTTAAAATAGAATAAAATAGCGGTTTCGCAAAGCAGGCAGTCAGAATAGGTTTCAGAGATAGGTTGAATTGATTCTAGAATGGCTTTCTCATCCCGATACCTCAACTTTTAAGGAGATTACTATCTTTAAAGTTTCGTCCTTTTTACAGCTGTGATTGGTTTGAACTAATCTATAATTCATTCAATTCGGCCAAAGTGTCTGTTTGTCAAATTAAGAGATAAAAGATTTCCACTCGAAGAAAATACTTTCCCACCAAAGATTTGTACTATGGGGTGACTGGTTGTTACCATGGACACAGGACTGGATCTTAGCCCAGCTCTCTAACGCAAAGAGTCTTTCTGCCAGTTTGTCGTTGCAAATCCCAGCATTGTGCTAATCTAATCAATTCACAAGCAGTCAGCCGCTTTTACTACTATGGTTAATATATATTGATTTAAAATTTTAGTAAATATGATTTCTTTAAACAATTTCTTCCTTTAATCCTTTTTACCTATAATAAAAGATTAGTTTCTATCACCACCTCTTCATTCACCTGAGGAAGGAGCAGTGCTCCGAAAGCTAGTGATTCGAAACAAACCTGTTGCACTTTAACCTGGTGTTGTAAGACCTCTTATTGTTTATTGCCATCTAGGAGATCTAGAGTTTAGATAGAGCCGTGTCTGAGCTGGTCCGGCTTGTTGGGGACACCTCCCCGGTACTTCCTACAGGAACATGGTGTAAAGTGACAAACTGTGAGGTCATTGAGAGGTTACTGGCCGAGGAAAGTTGCTGCAGATTGTGTGACCGGCCACAATTTACACTTGCAACGTTGACATTGTCCAGTGTTAACTTTCCAAAGTGTCTGGAGTGGTTGGCACAGCTAGTTATCTTTAGTTTATGCGAATCCGTCAAAGAACGCAACAAAAAAATAACAAAGGCAAATTTAAGCTGACGGAGAATTAGGGTTGGGAAATAAATGCTGGCCCTTATCAGCAGCACTCAAATCCCGTGGATGAATTAACAAAGGAGGTCCTGGAAGATTTGTGCAATCAAAGGGGGAAGGGATTTAGGTGTTTGTGTACGTACGTCACTGAAAGCCAATGGAAAGAAACAAAAGGTGATGCTAATGACTGACGGAATGGGTGGCGTTGACATGGAGAAGGTTGGCATAGGAATGGGGAGGAAGTACTTCTTCAATTTCAGTCTTGTTAAACTCCATCTGTCTTCACCTCCGCGAACCTCATCTCAGCGAAGATATTTTTAGCCTTGAAGAATGTCCAGTAAAGAATGATTCGAAGGCTGATCGGGTTAAATTCTGAGGAAGGGTTACATAAACTTGGCTTGGCCTCACTCGAGTAGAGGAGGTCGAGGAGTAATCTATTTGATGTGTTTAAAATGGTTTAAAAAATCAATAAGGTGGATAGAGATAAATCATTTCCTCTGATGGGCAATCGAGAACCAGCAAGTATAATCGTAAAATTAGAGCGAGGTTGCTCGACTGAAATCATAGAACATATAGTGCAGAAGGAGGCCATTCGGCCCATCGGGTCTGCACCAACCCACTTAAGCCCTCACTTCCACCCAATCCCCGTAACCCAATAACCCCTCCTATTCTTTTTGGACACTAAGGGCAATTTATCATGGCCAATCCACCTAACCTGCATGTCTTTGGACTGTGGGGGGAAACCGGAGCACCCGGAGGGAACCCACGCCGACACGGGCGGAACGTGCAGACTCCGCACAGACAGTGACCCAGCGGGGAATCGAACCTGGGACCCTGGCACTGTGAAGCCATAGTGCTATCCACTTGTGCTACCATGCTGCCCAAATCAAGGAGCATTTTGGCAAAGGAAGGTGGAAACCTGGAGCTCCCTCTGTGAAAAGGTTGTGGATGCTGGGGGTGAAGTTATAAAAGGTCAGGGGGCGGGAGAAGGTAAATACAAGATACGTTTTTACATAAGTTAAATTTTCAGCTGAGATCCAAAGGATTTTGGTTAAGGATATCGAGGGATATGAACGACAGATGGGTAAATGGAGTCAAGGTACAGATTATGGCCAGTGAGTGGTGGTCTTGCCCGGTGGGAATTTCAGGCCCTTCGGCCTGCTGGGTAATTCCAGTCCCATCATAGGCGACTCCACCGCTTGGCGGGTTCAGAGAAGATCCCGTCAGTGGCCATCAGAAACCACCGGGGGAGCCAGTAGATCCCGGCCATCTTCTTTGAGTCGTCGCATCGAACCCCAAAGGAAAGACCAGCCTGTTCATCCTTTCCTGTTAGTGATAACCTCTCATTCCGGCAGATCCATTTTACACCCTTTCAATTGAATCTACATCCTCCTTAAAATATGGAAATCAAAACTGTTCGCGGATGTGGTCGACCGTAGATTCCAGGGACGGGATTTTCTGATCCCACTGTTGTCAATGGGGTTTCCCGCTCTGTGCAGCCCCCGCCTCTGGGTTTCTTGACGGAGGGGGGGGGGGGTTCACCGTCCGCGCGACCAGCAGATCCTGCCAACGGGAACAGCCGGAACGACAGAGTGCGGCAACATCGTTTTCCTGCTTTTCAACATTCATGGAATCATTGCATCCCTCCAGTGCGGAAGGAGGCCATTTGCACCCGGAGGAAACCCACGCAGACACGGGGAGAAGGTGCAAACGCCGCACAGACAGTGACCAGATTTGAAACTGGGACCCTGGCGCTGTGAGGCAGCAGTGTTAACCACTGTGCCACCGTGCTGCCCACCCCCCCCCCCCCTTGAAATGAACAGGTTTGTTTTTTATGACCTTATGAACCGGTGAATAAGTTTGAAAAGTTATTCTGTTGAGTTACTGCTTGTAACTGTCATTCCCTAAGATTGCATCGCAGGCAACCTTAAAGCTTTCACACTGAGTAACTGTAAACTATGACATTTATCTTGAATGAAACACTTAACGGCAAAGACTTCTTTGATGTGAAAGTGTTGAGTGAAACGGGTGAGGAGATGCCTGAAAGCAGTTTTCCAAAATGTTCCGATCGTTTGTAAATCCATGATTCAAGTTGCAGTATTCACCTTGGCCAACAAATAACAGAGGAATCCTTTGAAGTATGTTGTGTGTTTTCTTTAGTGAGATGTGCCCATGGTGCACAAGGACACCATGTTCCCTGGTTGTGGCCACCTCGCCAGATGCCAGGCTCCTGTTTTGCATGTTATGGAATGTGATCACATTCCCAGTCACCATTTCCCCAACATTTCCACTCTCCTACGAGCACAAGAAGCCAAGCCTCGATGGCTTTGCTTAACTTGCCAAGAAAATCAGGAGGGAGGGGGCGAGAGCAGCTTTAGCTGTCAACTTTTACCACTGGAACACATCAAGGTGCACCTCACCGATCAAACCATAAAAGGTTTCTTTTTTTAAGGACTAACATTTATAAAGCACTGCTCACGGTCTCAGTACACCCCAAAGTGCTTTGCAGCCAATGAAACACTTTTGAAGTTCAGCCACTGTAGGGAATGTGGCAGCCAATCTCTGGGGAGTCTGCACGTTCTCCCCGTGTGTGCGTGGGTTTCCTCCGGGTGCTCCGGTTTCCTCCCACAGTCCAAAGATGTGCAGGTTAGGTGGATTGGCCGCGATAAATTGTCCCTTAATGCCCAGGGATGTACTGGTTAGGTTAGGGGATAGAAGGGCAACACGGTGACGCAGTGGTTAGCACTGCTGCCTCACGGTGCCAAGCGCACAGGTTCAATCCCGGCCCCGGGTCACTGCCCGTGTGCAGTTTGCACATTCTCCCCGTGTTTGCGTGGGTTTCACCCCCACAACCCAAAAAGATGTGCAGGGTAGGTGAATTGGTCACGCTAAACTGCCCCTTAATTGCAAAGAAAAAAGGAATTGGGTACTCTAAATTTATTTTTAAAATGGTTAGGGATAGGGCGGAGGGTGCTCTTTTGGACGGTTGGTGAAGACTCGATGGGCCGAATGGCCTCCTTCAGCACTGTAGGGATTCTATGATTCTATGATTGTGCACAGCAAGCTCCCACAAACAGCAGTGTGATCATGAGCAGATAATTTGTTTCAGACTAAACGCATACCAAGTGAGCGGTTTGCAGAACACCTTCACTCAACTCACACGCATGAACCCAACCTCCCATAGTGTGCCATCTAAATGCAGCACCTGGCTCACATGTCCCTCCTCGGCCTGCTGCAATGTTCCAGTGAATCCTGGCGTAAACTCGGGGAGCAGCTTCCCATGTGTCGGGGTGCAGCCCCCGGGTCTCAACATTAAGTCCAACAACTTCAGACTGTGACCTTTCTCCCCCAACTTGACCTTTTTATTTCATAGCCAGGATATTTTTGCCCCAACTCAAACATATCCTCCGCCACCGGGCCGACAGTGCTACACCCCCGACAGTGCTGCCCCCCGACAGTGCTGCACCCCGACAGTGCTGCACCCCGACAGAGCTGCACCCCGACAGTGCTGCACCCCGACAGTGCTGCACCCCCCGACAGTGCTACACCCCCCGACAGTGCTGCACCCCGACAGTGCTGCACCCCCCGACAGTGCTGCACCCCCGACGGTGCTGCACCCCCCGCACCCCCGAGAGTGCTGCACCCCCCGACAGTGCTGCACCCCCCGACAGTGCTGCACCCCCCGCACCTCCCGACAGTGCTGCACCCCCCGACAGTGCTGCACCCACCGCACCTCCCGACAGTGCTGCACCCCCCGACAGTGCTGCACCCTCGACAGTGTTACACCCCCCAACAGTGCTGCACCCCCGACAGTGCTGCACCCCCCGACAGTGCTGCACCCCCCGCACCCCCCGACAGTGCTGCACCCCCCGCACCCCCGACAGTGCTGTACCCCCCGACAGTGCTGCATACCCGACAGTGCGGCACCTCCGACAGTGCTCCACCCCCCGACAGTGCTGCACCTCCCGCACCCCCCGACAGTGCGGCACCCCCGACAGTGCTGCACCCCGACAGTGCGGCACCTCCGACAGTGCTACACCCCCCGACAGTGCTGCACCCCCCGACAGTGCTGCACCCCCCGACAGTGCTGCATACCCGACAGTGCTGCACCCCCGACAGTGCTGCACCCCGACAGTGCGGCACCCCGACAGTGCGGCACCTCCGACAGTGCTACACCCCCCGACAGTGCTGCACCCCCCGACAGTGCTGCACCCCCCGACAGTGCTGCACCCCCCGACAGTGCTGCATGCACCCCCGACAGTGCTGCACCCCCCGACAGTGCTGCACCCCGACAGTGCTGCACCCCCCGACAGTGCTGCACCCCGACAGTGCTGCACCCCCCGACAGTGCTGCACCCCCCGACAGTGCTGCACCCCCCGACAGTGCTGCACCCCCCGACAGTGCTGCATACCCGACAGTGCTACACCCCCCGACAGTGCTGCACCCCGACAGTGCTGCACCCCCGACAGTGCTACACCCCCGACAGTGCTGCACCCCCGACAGTGCTACACCCCGACAGTGCTGCACCACCCGACAGTGCTACACCCCCGACAGTGCTACACCCCGACAGTGCTGCACCCCCGACAATGCGGCACCTCCGACAGTGCTGCACCCCCGACAGTGCTGCAGCCCCCGACAGTGCTACACCCCGACAGTGCTGCACCCCCGACAATGCGGCACCTCCGACAGTGCTGCACCCCCCGACAGTGCTGCACCCCCCGACAGTGCTGCACCCCCCGACAGTGCTGCATACCCGACAGTGCTACACCCCCGACAGTGCTGCACCCCACGACAGTGCTGCACCCCACGACAGTGCTACACCCCCCGCACCTCCCGACAGTGCTACACCCCCCGACAGTGCTACACCCCGACAGTGCTGCCCCCCGACAGTGCTGCACCCCCGACAGTGCTGCAACCCCAACAGTGCTGCAACCCCGACAGTGCTGCACCCCGACAGTGCTGTACCCCCGACAGTGCTACACCCCCGACAGTGCTACACCCCCCGACAGTGCTACACCCCGACAGTGCTGCACCCCCCGACAGTGCCGCACCGCCGACAGTGCTGCACCTCCCGACAGTGCTGCACCCCCCGACTGTGCTGCATACCCGACAGGGCTGCATACCCGACAGTGCTGCACCCCGACAGTGCTACACCCCCGACAGTGCTGCACCCCCCGACAGTGCTGCACCCCCCGACAGTGCTGCACCCCCGACAGTACTACACCCCCCGACAGTGCTGCACCCCCCGACAGTGCTGCACCCCCGACAGTGCTACACCCCCCGACAGTGCTGCACCCGCCGACAGTGCTGCACCCCCGACAGTGCTACACCCCCGACAGTGCTACACCCCCCGACAGTGCTGCACCCCGACAGTGCTGCACCCCCGACAGTGCTACACCCCCCGACAGTGCTGCACCCCCCGACAGTGCTGCACCCCCGACAGTGCTACACCCCCGACAGTGCTGCACCCCCCGACAGTGCTGCACCCCCCGATAGTGCTGCACCCCGCACCCCCGACAGTGCTGCATACCCGACAGTGCTGCACCCCCGACAGTGCTACACCCCCCGACAGTGCTGCACCCCCGACAGTGCTGCACCCCCCGATAGTGCTGCACCCCGCACCCCCCGACAGTGCTGCACCCCCCGACAGTGCTGCACCCCCCGACATTGCTGCACCCCCGACAGTGCTGCCCCCGACAGTGCTACACCCCCGACAGTGCTGCACCCCGACAGTGCTGCACCCCCGACAGTGCTGCCCCCGACAGTGCTACACCCCCGACAGTGCTGCACCCCGACAGTGCTGCACCCCCGACAGTGCTGCCCCCGACAGTGCTACACCTCCGACAGTGCTGCACCCCCAGACAGTGCTGCACTCTGACAGTGCTACACCCCCGACAGTGCTGCACCCCGACAGTGCGGCACCTCCGACAATGCTGCACCCCCCGACAGTGCTGCACCCTCCGACAGTGCTGCACCCCCCGACAGTGCTGCACCCCCCGACAGTGCTGCAACCCGACAGTGCTACACACCCCGACAGTGCTGCACCCCCGACAGTGCTGCACCCCCCGACAGTGCTGCACCCCCCGACAGTGCTGCACCCCCGACAGTGCTGCACCCCCCGACAGTGCTGCACCCCCCGACAGTGCTGCACCCTGACAGTGCGGCACCTCCGACAGTGCTACATCCCCCGACAGTGCTGCACCCCCCGACAGTGCTACACCCCCCGCACCGCCCGACAGTGCTGCACCCCCCGACAGTGCTACACCCCCCGCACCCCCGACAGTGCTGCACCCCCCGACAGTGCTACACCCCCCGCACCCCCTACAGTGCTGCACCCCCCTCACCCCTGACAGTGCTGCACCTCCCTCACCCCTGACAGTGCTACACCCCCCGACCGTGCTGCACCCCGACAGTGCGGCACCCCGACAATGCTACACCCCCCGACAGTGCTGCCCCCCCGACAGTGCTGCACCCCCGACAGTGCTGCACCCCCCGACAGTGCTGCACCCCCCGACAATGCTACACCCCCCGACAGTGCTGCCCCCCGACAGTGCTGCACCCCCCGACAGTGCTGCACCCCCCGACAGTGCTGCAGCCCCCGACAGTGCTACACCCCCCGACAGTGCTGCTCCTCCCGACAGTGCTACACCCCCCGACAGTGCTGCACCCCCCGACAGTGCTGCACACCCGACAGTGCTACACCCCCCGACAGTGCTGCACCCCCCGGCAGTGCTGCACCCCCGACAGTGCTGCACCCCGACAGTGCTGCACCTCCCGACAGTGCTGCACCCCCTGACAGTGCTGCACCCCCGACAGTGCTGCACCCCCCGACAGTGCTGCACCCCCCGACAGTGCTTCACTCCCTGACAGTGCTGCACCCCCCCTACAGTGCTGCACCCCCCCGCACCCCCGACAGTGCTGCACCTCCGACAGTGCTGTACCCCCCGACAGTGCTGCACCCCCCCGACAGTGCTGTACGCCCCGACAGTGCTACACCCCCCGATAGTGCTGCACCCCCCGATAGTGCTGCACCCCCGACAGTGCTGCACCTCCGACAGTGCTGTACCGCCCGACAGTGCTGCACCCCCCGACAGTGCTGCACCTCCGACAGTGCTGTACCCACCGACAGTGCTGCATACCCGACAGTGCGGCACCTCCGACAGTGCTACACCCCCCGACAGTGCTGCATACCCGACAGTGCTGTACCCCCCGACAGTGCTACACCCCCGACAGTGCTACACCCACGACAGTGCTGCACCCCGACAGTGCGGCACCTCCGACAGTGCTGCACCCCCCGACAGTGCTGCACCCCCCGACAGTGCTGCACCCCCCGACAGTGCTGCACCCCGACAGTGCTGCACCCCGACAGTGCGGCACCTGCGACAGTGCTGCACCCCCCGACAGTGCTGCACCCCCCGACAGTGCTACACCCCCTACAGTGCTGCACCCCCCTCACCCCTGACAGTGCTGCACCCCCCTCACCCCTGACAGTGCTACACCCCCGACCGTGCTGCACCCCAACAGTGCTACACCCCCCTCACCCCTGACAGTGCTACACCCCCCGACAGTGCTGCACCTCCCGCACCCCCCGACAGTGCTGCACCCCCCGACAGTGCTGCACCCCCCGACAGTGCTGCACCCCCCGACAGTGCTGCACCCCCCGACAGTGCTGCACCCCCCGCACCCCCGACAGGGCTGCACCCCGACAGTGCTGCCCCCCCGACAGTGCTGCACCCCCCCGACAGTGCTGCACCCCCCGACAGTGCTGCATACCCGATAGTGCGGCACCTCCGACAGTGCTACACCCCCCGACAGTGCTGTACCCCCGGCAGTGCTGCAACCCTCCGACAGTGCTGCACCCCCCGACAGTGCTGCACCCCCCCGACAGTGCTGCACCCCCCGACAGTGCGGCACCTCCGACAGTGCTGCCCCCCGACAGTGCTGCATACCCGACAGTGCGGCACCTCCGACAGTGCTACACCCCCCGACAGTGCTGCATACCCGACAGTGCTGCACCCCCCGACAGTGCTGCACCCCCGACAGTGCTGCACCCCCCGACAGTGCTGCACCCCGACAGTGCTGCACCCCCCGACAGTGCTGCACCCCGACAGTGCTGCACCCCGACAGTGCTGTACCCACCGACAGTGCTGCCCCCTGACAGTGCTGCACCCCCGACAGTGCTACACCCCCCGCACCTCCCGACAGTGCTGCACCCCCCGACAGTGCGGCACCTCCGACAGTGCTACACCCCCCGACAGTGCTACACTCCCGACAGTGCTACACCCCCGACAGTGCTGCATCCCCGACAGTGCTGCACCCCCCGACAGTGCTGCACCCCCCGACAGTGCTGCATACCCGACAGTGCTGCACCCCGACAGTGCTGCACCCCGACAGTGCTGGCCCCCCGACAGTGCTGCACCCCCCGACAGTGCTGCACCCCCCGACAGTGCTGCACCCCCGACAGTGCTACACCCCCCGACAGTGCTGCACCCCCGACAGTGCTGCACCCCCGACAGTGCTGACACCCCCCGACAGTGCTGCACCCCGACAGTGCTGCACCCCCGACAGTGCTGCACCCCGACAGTGCTGCACCCCCGACAGTGCTGCACCCCCGACAGTGCTACACCCCCGACAGTGCTGCAACCCCCGACAGTGCTGCACCCCCCGACTAGTGCTGCACCCGCACCCCCGACAGTGCTAGCATACCCCGACAGTGCTGCACCCCCGACAGTGCTACACCCCCCGACAGTGCTGCACCCCGACAGTGGCTGCACCCCCCCGATAGTGGCTGCAGCCCCGCACCCCCGACAGTGCTGCACCCCCGACGAAGTGCTGGCACCCCCGACAGTGCTTGCAACCCCCGACCAGTGCCTTGCCCCCGACAGTGCTACACCCCCCGAAAGTTGCGCACTCCCGACAGTTCTGCCACCCCCGACAGTTGGCTAGCCCCCGACAGTGCTACAAACTCCGACAGTGGCTGCACCCCCAGACGTGCTGCACTCTGACAGTGCTACACCCCCAGACAGGCTGCACCCCGACAGTGCGGCCCCTCCGACAAATGCTGCACCCCCCGACAGTGCGGCACCCTCCGACAGTGCTTGCACCCCCCGACAGTGCTACACACCCCGACAGTGCTGCACCCCGACAGTGCCGGCCACCCCCCCGACAGTGCTGCACCCGCCGACAGTGCTGCACCCCCGACAGTGCTGCACCCCCCGAACAGTGCCTGCACCCGGACAGGGGCTGCACCTCCGACAGTGAGAAATCCCCGACAGTGCTGCACCCCCCGACAGTGCTACACCCCCCGCACCGCCCGACAGTGCTGCACCCCCCGACAGTGCTACACCCCCCGCACCCCCGACAGTGCTGCACCCCCCGACAGTGCTACACCCCCCGCACCCCCTACAGTGCTGCACCCCCCTCACCCCTGACAGTGCTGCACCTCCCTCACCCCTGACAGTGCTACACCCCCCGACCGTGCTGCACCCCGACAGTGCTGCACCCCCGACAGTGCTGTCCCCCCGACAGTGCTGCACCCCCGACAGTGCTGCACCCCCCGACAGTGCTGCACCCCCCGACAATGCTACACCCCCCGACAGTGCTGCCCCCCGACAGTGCTGCACCCCCCGACAGTGCTGCACCCCCCGACAGTGCTGCACCCCCGACAGTGCTACACCCCCCGACAGTGCTGCTCCTCCCGACAGTGCTACACCCCCCGACAGTGCTGCACCCCCCGACAGTGCTGCACCCCCGACAGTGCTACACCCCCCGATAGTGCTGCACCCCCCGGCAGTGCTGCACCCCCCGACAGTGCTGCACCCCCGACAGTGCTGCACCTCCCGACAGTGCTGCACCCCCTGACAGTGCTGCACCCCCGACAGTGCTGCACCCCCCGACAGTGCTGCACCCCCCGACAGTGCTTCACTCCCCGACAGTGCTGCACCCCCCCTACAGTGCTGCACCCCCCGCACCCCCGACAGTGCTGCACCTTCGACAGTGCTGTACCCCCCGACAGTGCTGCACCCCCCGACAGTGCTGTACGCCCCGACAGTGCTACACCCCCCGATAGTGCTGCACCCCCGACAGTGCTGCACCTCCGACAGTGCTGTACCCCCCCGACAGTGCTGCACCGCCCGACAGTGCTGCACCTCCGACAGTGCTGTACCCACCGACAGTGCTGCATACCCGACAGTGCGGCACCTCCGACAGTGCTACACCCCCCGACAGTGCTGCATACCCGACAGTGCTGTACCCCCGACAGTGCTACACCCCCGACAGTGCTGCACCCCCAACAGTGCTGCACCCCCCCGACAGTGCTGCCCCCCGACAGTGCTGCACCCTGACAGTGCTGCACCCCCGACAGTGCTGCACCCCCGACAGTGCTGCACCCCCCGACAGTGCTGCACCCCCCGACAGTGCTGCACCCCCCGACAGTGCTGCACCCCCAACAGTGCTACATCCCCCGACAGTGCTGCACCCCCCGACAGTGCTGCACCCCCCGACAGTGCTACACCCCCCGCACCCCCCCGACAGTGCTGCACCCCCCGACAGTGCTACACCCCCCGCACCCCCTGACAGTGCTGCCCCCCGACAGTGCTGCACTCGGGAGTGTCCGCCTTGATGCTCAACTCTTTTGTCTTTTCCCTTTACAGGCATTAACCATTTCCCTGTGAATCTTGATGCCGCTGTGAAATCTGATAGTATCTGCACTGTCGCCGAATCAGCTTTGGGCCGTAGCGTGGGAATTCACAATGAAGCGTGAAATGTGGCTGTGGGATGTTGCTCAGCAGAAAGCCATCAGGTGAATAACAAAGGGAAAGAAATCAATTACACGCCCAGCTCTAACTCAATAATGTCCTCGATGCACAGCTATTAGACTGAAGAAGAACTGATTAGCGCAGCGGGGTTTAGTTGGTAACGCTCCCACCTCAGTCCCCGAGGATTGTAATCTGACACTGCCGTAGCGGTTCAAAGGGCGCGCGCATTATCAGAAGTGCCATCTTTTGGATGAAACATCACGATTCGACCTCACCTGCCCTGCCAAGTGGAAGGATAAGACCCCCTGGAACCATTCCCTGGAGTTTCAGTGTCAGGGCCGACCTAATGGAAACGTGAAGAATGATTAAAGAGCTTGACAGGAGGGATGCTGGGAAAATAATTTCTTCGCCTCTGGTATGGAGAACATGGGACTGAGAGGCCGGTGATTTGGGATTGAGATGAAGTGAAAACTTTCTTCACTCAAATGGTTGTAAATCTTTGGAATTCTCAACTCCCAGAGATGCTCCAACATTGGAGGTATTTGAGATGGGGGGGGGGGGGGGGGGGGTGCGGTGTCAATAGATGTTTGGGTATGTGGTGAATTTAACTTGGTAATTCACACTGTATTTACCAATACCTTTGTAAGCGCAGTAGCGTTATCCGACCACTAGGGGGAGTAGCTCTGGGAATGCTCAGGAGTTTGTACAGGGCTCCACCCTTGGCTCCGCCCACGACTCCTCCCCCCTGTGCTGCTGTATAAATACCCTTGTCCAGAGTCAGCCTGCAGTTCATCGAGAGTTCATCAACGGGTAACAGGCTGGCTCTGTAGTAAGTAGATTAAAACCACTGTTCATATATGAAAGCACATGCCTAGTGAATTGATGGTTCCTTCAGAGTACTCAGCGAATTCAGGGATAGTGTTATAATGCAGGACGGTGAAGTTGAGTCAGATGGTCAGCCGTGATCTTAGGGAATAGTGGGCCACCAGGGAAGGCCAAATAGGTTAGGAT
Source organism: Scyliorhinus canicula (assembly GCF_902713615.1). Taxonomy (NCBI): domain Eukaryota; kingdom Metazoa; phylum Chordata; class Chondrichthyes; order Carcharhiniformes; family Scyliorhinidae; genus Scyliorhinus; species Scyliorhinus canicula. The sequence goes on from NC_052146.1 coordinate 8,401,189, forward strand.
AGAAGGTAAATCTCATAGAATTTACAGTGCAGAAGGAGGCCATTCGGCCCATCGAGAAAATAGAAGGCAAATGGAATTTTGTCCTTCATTGCTAGAGGGATGGAGTTTAAGACTAGGGAGGTTATGTTGCAATTGTCTAAGGTGTTAGTGAGGCCACACCTGGAGTATTGTGTTCAGTTTCGGTCTCCTTACCTGAGAAAGGACGTACTGGCGCTGGAGGGTGTGCAGAGGAGATTCACTAGGTTAATCCCAGAGCTGAAGTGGTTGGATTACGAGGAGAGGTTGAGTAGACTGGGACTGTACTCGTTGGAATTGAGAAGGATGCGGGGGGGATCGTGTAGAAACTTATAAAATTATGAAGGGAATAGATAGGATAGATGCGGGCAGGTTGTTTCCACTGGCGGGTGAAAGCAGAACTAGGGGGCATAGCCTCAAAATAAGGGGAAGTAGATTTAGGACTGAGTTTAGGAGGAATTTCAACGCCCAAAGGGTTGTGAATCTATGGAATTCCTTGCCCAGTGAAGCAGTTGAGGCTCCTTCATTAAATGTTTTTAAGGTAAAGATAGATAGTTTTTTGAAGAATAAAGGGATTAAGGGTTATGGTGTTCAGGCCAGAAAGTGGAGCTGAGTCCACAAAAGATCAGCCATCATCTCATTGAATGGTGGAGCAGGCTCGAGGGGCCAGATGGCCTACTCCTGCTCCTAGTTCTTATGTTCTTATGTCCTTGTGTTAGTCCTGATCCTATTTCATTCCTTATTTCAAAGTTGAGCAAGGAAATTGTCGCCACTGGCTTGGGACAACATTTATTTCTCAATCAATATAATTAAAAACAGATTGTCTGCTCATTATCACATTGCTGTTTGTGGGAGCTTGCTGTGCAGAGATTTGCTTCCACATGCCCCGCATTACAACGATGACCACACTTCAAATGGAGGGGAGGGGGTGGGGGGTGAGTTAGCTTCGCTGGCTGGACGGCTGCTTCATGATGCGGAGGAATGCCAACAGCGAGGGTTCAATCCCCATACCAGCCGTGGTTATTCACGAAGACCTCGGCCGTCACCACCAGTCAACTCTCTCTCAAAAGAAGAGCTGGGGGAGGATATTGAGGAAGGGTCATGGTGTGAGGTACTCCGGAGGGTGAATGCATCAACTTCATGCGCGAGGTAGGGGCTGACACAGCTGAGGGTGGTGTATAGGGCGCACCTCACAAGGGCGAGGATGAGCCTACTTTTTGAGGGGGTGGAAAATGCTTGTGAACATTTTGGGGGGGGGCCCCCGCAAACCACGTTCAAAAGTTTTGGTCCTGTCCAAAACTGGAGGGGTTATTGGAGGGAGGTCTTTAGGGTAATCTCACAGGTAGTGCATGCGAGACTCGAACCAGGCCCTCTAGTAGCCACATTCGGGGTGTCGGATCGGCCGGGGTTGGAAGCGAGTGCGGAGGCAGACGTCTTAGCCTTCGCCTCGCCAATCGTCCAAAGGCGGATTCCGTTGGCGGGGGGAGGTTGGCTTCTCCGCCTTGTGGTGGTGGGGGGACCTGCTGGAGTTCGAGAACGTAAAGTTTGAGTTGAAATGAAATGAAATGAAAATGAAAATGAAAATTAAATGAAATGAAATGAAATGAAAATCGCTTATTGTCACGAGTAGGCTTCAATGAAGTTACTGTGAAAAGCCCCTAGTCGCCACATTCCGGCGCCTGTCCGGAGTTGAGGGGGAGGATGGAAGGGTTCTACAACTCATGGGCCTTGTTCATCATAAACTGGATGACATCAAACATTAGGGGGGGTTTGTGGGGAGGGTTGGAATGTATAAGTTATTGATGATTCTTTTTCATTGCTGTTTTGTATTTGAAATGTTGGGAGCTGTTTGAGGGTGGGTGGGATGAGCGGATTGTTGGCGAGGAGATTGCTGTTGTATTTGTTGTTATTGTTAATTATCTGTTGTTGTAATTATGATATATTTATTCAAAAAAAGCTCTCTCTCAAAAGGGGAGAGCAGCCTATGGTCCTCGGGAACTCTGGCAAATTCCATTTCACACGTCAAAGATGTGCTTCACAGGCGGCACAATGGCGCAGTGGCTAGCACTGCTGCCTCACAGCACCGAGGTCCCAGGTTCGATCCCGGCTCTGGGTCACTGTCCGTGTGGAGTTTGCACATTCTCCCCGTGTTTGCGTGGGTTTCGCCCCCACAACCCAAAGATGTGCAGGCTAGGGCAGCACGGTAGCACAGTGGTTAGCACTGTGGCTTCACAGCTGCAGGGTCCCAGCTTTGATTCCCCGCTGGGTCACTGTCTGTGCGGAGTCTGCACGTTCTCCCCGTGTCTGCGTGAGTTTCCTCCGGGTGCTCCGGTTTCCTCCCACAGTCCAAAGATGTGCAGGTTAGGTGGATTGGCCACGATAAATTGCCCTTAGTGTCCAAAAAGGTTAGGAGGGGTTATTGGGTTATGGGGATAGGGTGGAAGTGAGGGCTTGAAAATGAAAAATGAAAATCGCTTATTGTCACGAGTAGGCTTCAATGAAGTTACTGTGAAAAGCCCCTAGTCGCCACATTCCGGCGCCTGTTCGGGGAGGCTGGTCCGGGAATTGAACCATGCTGCTGGCCTGCTTGGTCTGCTTTAAAAGCCAGCGATTTAGCCCAGTGAGCTAAACCAGCCCTTTAAGTGGGTCGGAGCAGACTCGATGGGCTGAATGGCCTCCTTCTGCGCTGTATGTTCTGTGGTCTATGGTAGGTGGATTGGCCACGCTAAATTGCCCCTTAATTGGAAATAAAAGAATTGGGTACCCTAAATTTAATTTTAAAAAGATGTACTTCATTGGCTCCTATGACGGCACCTTCCAAACCCACAACCACTACCGTCGGGAAGGTCAAGGGCAACAGAAACAAGGGAACCCCACCACCTGTACCTTCTCCTCCTGACTTGGAAATATATCGCCGTCCCTTCACTGTCGCTGGGTCAAAATCCTGGAACTCCCTCCCTAACAGCACAGCAGGTATACCTACACCACATGGGCCGGGATTCTCCGACCCGGCGCTGGGTCAGAGAATCCCGTGGGGGGGGGGGGGGGGGGGGCGCGTGAATCACACCTCGACGGCCCGCGCCGGCTTCTCCATTCTCCAGCGGCAATTCTCAGGTGCCCGCGGGATTCACGCCGCGCCGGTCGGGGGCCATTGACAACGCCCCCCCCCCCCCACCCCCCCACCCCCCGGCGATTCTCTGGGTCCCGATGGGCCGTGTGGTCGAAGAGTTTGGCCGAGTCCCGCCGGCGTGGGTTACTCAAGTCCCACACGGCGGGACCTGGAAGGCCGTCCTGGGGGGGGGGGGGGGGGGGGGGGGGCACATGGTGGCCTGTCCCACGATCGGGGCCTACCGATCGGCGGGAGTGCTGGTTCCGTGGGGGCCTATTTTACTCCGGGCCGGGCCGCTGTCGGGCTCCACCATATTGCCCTGGGGCTGGCGTGGAGAAGGGAAACCCCGCGCATGCGCTGAAATACGCTGGCCGTTACCCGCATGCACGGAATCACACCGGCCGTTGCGCACATGCGTGAACCCGCGCGGGCCATTCCACGGCGGCTGGAGCTGCGGGGACCACTCCGACACCAACCTAGCCCCTTAGGAAGGGGAGCACTCCTCATTATTGGGGACCGTTGGTGCCGGAGTGGTTGGCGCCGCTTTTCACGCCGGCGTGGAGGCATAGTCCCATTATTGGAGAATCCCACCCATGGACTGCAGCAGTTCAAGGAGGCAGCTCACCACCACCTTCTCAAGGGTAATTAGGGACGGGCAACAATGCTGGCTGAGCCAGTGACACCCATATCTCATGGATTCATTGTTTAAAACTTTGCGGTGTCCTGATGTCATGAAAGGCACTATATAAATGCGAGACTTTCTATTTTTGGCTCACATATCGGATTTTATGAAGTTGTGTTACTGGACTGATAATCCAGAGGACGTCAGTTCAAATCTCATCCATGGCAGTTTGGGGATACAAAATAAATCTAAAAATAATAACCATTGAATGTGTCACGTTGCCTTTAAAAAGCCAATGGTTGACTAATACATCTCTGTGGAAGGAAATCTGCATCTTTGCCCAGTCTGGTCTGGATGTGATGCCGCCCAGGCCGTCATATTTAACTTCCCTCCGAAGACCCTCAGATGTAAGAGTGGGTTGAGGGATGGGTAATTAATGCTATATTGCCAGTGACGCCCACGGTTCCCATCGCGAATAAAGAAACCCCATCTGAATACCATAATAATAATCTTTATTAGTGTCACAAGCATTAACACTGCAATGAAGTTACAGTGAAAATCCCCTAGTCGCCACACTCCGGCGCCTGTTCGGGTACACAGAGGGAGAATTCAGAATGTCCAATTCACCCAACAGCACATCTTTCTGGACTTGTGGGAGGAAACCGGAGCACCCGGAGGAAACCCACGCAGACACGGGGAGAACGTGCAGACTCCGCACAGACAGTGACCCAAACGGGAATCGAACCCGGGTCCCTGGCGCTGCGAAGCAACAGTGCTAACCACTGTGCTACTGAATCAACATTCCCCACCTTTTGAATTATTGAGCGGTTCAGCAGTTTTGCTGAAAGGACTATACATGGGCTGATTTGGTAGCCAATGTGTAGAGTGCAGGTCACCCCCTGTTAATATTGGACACAGGGCATCCATTATCAGCTGGCATATTTCCAGTGTTGATTTATTTGTCTAATCAATTGTCTAATCATCCGGCATTCTGAATCACATTTTACCTGAAGACATGAAACATTATAAAGGTCCCTCGCACAAATAGATCAACACCACAAATCCATTTAAATTATTAACTCATGCAAACTCGCCTGCTGCTTTGTCAGAAGGATTTAATACCCAGCTATTGGTTACATCAACAACAGCAACCTGCATTTATATAGCGCCTTTACTTCCCTATATATATGTCGTGTATATATAAATGATTTGGAGGAAAATGATTAGTAAGTTTGTAGACGACAGAAAGGTTGGTGGAATTGCGGATAGCGATGAGGACTGTCAGAGGATACAGCAGGATCAAGGCCGGTTGGCGACTTGGGCAGAGAGATGGCAGATGGAGTTTAATCGGGACAAATGTGAGGGAATGCATTTTGGAAGGTCTAATACAGGTGGGAAATATATACTAAATGGCAGAACCCTTAAGTGTATTGACAGGCAGAGGGATCTGGGTGTACAGGTCCACAGGTCACTGAAAGTGGCAACCCAGGTGGAGAAGGTAGTCAAGAAGGCAAACGGCAGGGCAGCATGGTGGCCTAGTGGTTAGCACAACCGCCTCACAGCGCTGAGGTCCCAGGTTCGATCCCGGCTCTGGGTCACTGTCCGTGTGGAGTTTGCACATTCTCCCCGTGTCTGCGTGGGTTTCGCCCCCACAACCCAAAAATGTGCAGAGTAGGTGGATTGGCTGTGCTAAATTGCCCCTTAATTGGAAAAATAATTGGGCAATCTAAATTTTCCAAAAAAAAAAGAAGGCAAACGGCAACCGTGCTACAGAGGAAGAGGCAGCAGGGAGGGTTAGCATTGCCGAATCTGCTTCATTATTATTGGGCGGCGAATGTGGACAAGGTGCGGCGGTGGTGGGAAGGAGAAGGGGTAGAGTGGGTGACAATGGAGGAGGAATCTTTTAAGAGGTCCAGTTTGAGGGCTATGTTGACGGCACCATTGCCATTGGCTCCGAGTAGGTATTCAAGGAGCCCAGTGGTGTAGTCCACGGTGAAGATACGGAATCAGCTGAGGAGGCATTTTAGGCTGGAAGGGATGTCGGTGCTAACGCTGCTGTGCGAGAATCATGGGTTTGAGCCGGGAGGGGGCGGATAGTGTATAAAGGAGTTGGAGGGAAGTGGGGCTGGTCAAGGTGAGGGATTTGTATTTGGAGGAAGGATTCACCAATCTGGAGGAGCTAAGGGAGAGGGTAGAGCTGCCGAAGGGTAGTGAGTTTAGGTATCTACAGGTTAGGAACTTTGCACAAAAGGTCTGGAGGGGGTTCCCTAGTTGCCGGGATACACCCTGCTGGAGTGACTGCTGCTTCCGGATGTGGAAGGGGAAGGGAGAATTGGGGATATGTACAAGTGGCTGGGGGAGCAGGGAGGCAAGCGGGTGGTGAAGATCAAGGAGAATGGGAAGCAGAGTTGAGAATGGAGATCAATTGGGGAGTATGGAGTGAGGCACTGCGAAGGATAAACGGGACCATCCTCCAGGATGAGCCGGATACAGTTTAAGGTGGTGCACAGGGTGCATATGACTGGGGCGAGAATGAATGGATTCTTTCAGGGGGTAGCAGATGAGTGTGAGAGGTGAGGGCGAGGGGCCAGCGAATCACGCGCACATGTTTTGGGGTTGTGAAAAATTGGGAAGATTCTGGGCGGGAGTGTTCGCGGTCCTAGCCAGGAGAGTGGAGGAGGGGGTGGACCCGGACCCTTTGGTGGTGATATTTGGGGTTTCAGAGAAGCCGGAGCTCATGGAGAGGAGGAAGGCCGATGTCGTGGCCTTCGCCTCTCTGATTGCACGGCAATGAATTTTACTGGAGTGGCGGTTGGCATCGCCACCGGGGGGGGGGGGGGGGGGGGGGGGGGTGTCCCGGCTTGGTTGGGTGACCTGTATACCTTCCTGCGGTTAGAGAAGGAGTTAAGGGGCTCAGCAGGGGGTTTGAGAAAATGTGGGGGATGTTTATGACCGTGTTTGAGGAGCTGTTCATCGCAGGGGGGGAAGGGTGGGAGGGTTGAAAAAGGGAGAAAATTTGTACAGACTGTATATATTTTTTAAATTTAGAGTACCCAATTATTCTATTTTCCAATTAAGGGGCCATTTAACGTGGTCAATCCACCTACCCTGCACATCTTTGGGTTGTGGGGGTGAAACCCACGCAGACACGGGGAGGATGTGCAAACTCCACACGGACAGTGACCCAGGGCCGAGATTCGAACCGGGTCTTCAGCGCCGTAGTCCCAGTGCTAACCACTGCGCCACAGACTGCATAGTTGATTGCTGGGAAGTATGTTTCCCGGGGTGTTTGTTTGCTGTAATCTGTTTTGATACATGTTTGTAATAAAATACATTTTCTTTAAAAAGAAGGCATACGGCATGCTTGCCTTCATTGGCCGGGGCATTGAGTATAAGAATTGGCAAGTCATGTTGCAGCTATATAGAACCGAAGTTAGGCCACACTTGGAGTATAGTGTTCAATTCTGGTCGCCACACTACCAGAAGGATGTGGAGGCTTTAGAGAGGGTGCAGAAGAGATTTACCAGGATGTTGCCTGGTATAGAGGTCATTAGCTATGAGGAGCGGTTGAATATACTCGGTTTGTTCTCACTGGAACGAAGGAGGTTGAGGGCCGACCTGATAGAGGTCTACAAAATTATGAGGGGCATAGACAGAGTGGATAGTCAGAGGCTTTTTCCCAGGGTAGAGGGGTCAATTACTAGGGGGCATAGATTTAAGGTGCGAGGGGCAAGGTTTAAAGGAGATGTACGAGGCAAGTTTTTTACACAGAGGGTAGTGGGTGCCTGGAACTCGCTGCCGGAGGAGGTGGTGGAAGCAGGGACAATAGTGACATTTAAGGGGCATCTTGTTCTTTGTTTTTGTTTTTGTTCTTTGTTTTAGCACAGGAGGGGGTCACCGAGTTAGAGAAGGGCGAGATCATGGAGAGATCTGAAAACAAAGAAATCCTATAAAATTATTTTTAAAACCTATTTCTGAAGTGCTCTGAGATGTGAAAGTTTTTTGACTAGTTCTTCCAAGCCTTAACAGACACTTAAAATGAAACAATACAGACATGATTGTGTATGATCTGGTGGATCTCAGCTGTGGCAATGGGTGGAGCCATTTATAATTGGCCTCAAAACCCCTGGTGTAAAAAAAAGGACAAAACAGCCCATGTTCCCACTTCTAGATTTGGATTTGTTTATTGTCACGTGTACTGGGGTACAGTGAAAGTATTATTCTGCGTACAGCTCAGACAGATCATTCCGCACATGAAAAGAAAATACATAATAGGGCAAACATAAAGTGACATAAAAGAGAAAGGTGAGTGATAGTGTTAGAATTAAGTTTTAAAAGATTAATACGGTTATCGGCGATGTAAGAAGAGGATCTGTGTGAGAGAGCTCGCAGAGAGTCAACACGCTCTGACGGCGTGTTGTCCAGAGCGAAAGGTCAGTGACGAGACTAGCGCACAGAGTTATACAGTGAATGCTGCAAACGCTCGCTGTCTAGACAGTGTTCATAGCATTTACAGTGCAGAAGGAGGCCATTTGGCCCATCGAGTCTGCACCGGCCCTTGGAAAGAGCACCCTACTTAAGCCCACGCCTCCACTCTATCCCCGTGACCCAGGAACCCCACCCAACCTTTTTTGGACACTAAGCACAATTTATCATGTCCAATCCACCTAACCTGCACATCTTTCGGGACTTGTGGGAGAAAACCGGAGCACCCGGAGGAAACCCACGCAGACACGGGGAGAACGTGCAGGCTCCGCACAGACAGTGACCCAAGCCGGGAATCGAACCTGAGACTTTGGAGCTTGTGACGCAACTGTGCCAACCACTGTGCTACCGTGCTGCCCATGGGGGAGTTAGACTGTGACTGTACCCTGGCTGGCACTGCCAAAAGAGAGAAAAGAAAAGATAAAACATCAACTACGAACGAAAGAAAAGACCTGAATCTCTAAAACACCCTGCGTGACATCTCAAAGACATTTGAGAACACCGTACAGCCAATGAAGGACTTTTCCCAGTGTAGCCACTGTTTTAATGCAGGGGAAGGTGGCAGAATCTTTATGCACAGAAAGATCCCACAAGCAGCAGCGGGCATCAAATCTGTTAGTGGTTTTGACTCCGCAGTCAATCCTGACCTGGACACCAGGGAGACCCATCCTGCACAGCAGTGAAACAGTGGCCATGGGATCATTTACAGCCTCCTGAGAGATCAGGGCGGGCCTTGGTTTAATGTTCCTGCTCCTCTGGCAGGGCAGCCCTCCCGCAGTGCAGCTCTGGGACAGTCAGTCCGCATCAGGCGCACGAGCTGTGAGAGGTGGACTGTGAAGCGAGAACGCGGAGGTCGGTGTTTTACCCATTGAGTCACAACCTACACTAATAGAAAAAGGTAATCGGGCAGCACGGTGGCGCAGTGGGTTAGCACTGCTGCCTCACGGCGCCGAGGTCTCAGGTTCGATCCCGGCCCCGAGTCACTGTCCGCGTGGAGTTTGCACATTCTCCCTGTGTCTGCGTGGGTTTCACCCCCACAACCCAAAGATGTGCAGAGTAGGTGGATTGGCCATGCTAAATTGGCCCTTAATGGAAAAAATGAATTGGGTAAACTAAATGTAATTTTTTTAAAAGGAGAAAAAGGCAATCAAAGGACAAGTCAGGCATAATTTTGAAACGTTGCACTCCAGTGGGAGGACCTCACCCAATGAGAGCATAGATCAAGGCATTCCAAATTCCTGGAAAACCCTTATAATAATAATCTTTATTATCACAAGTGGGCTCACATTACAATGAAGTTACTGTGAAAAGTTACCGAAATTCACTAGACTCTGGGGTGGTCCCGGTGGATTGGAAATTAGCAAACGTGACGCCACTGTTTAAAAAAGGAGGTAGGCAGAAAGCAGGAAATTATAGGCCAGTGAGTTTAACTTCGGTAATAGGGAAGATGCTGGAATCTATCATCAAGGAAGAAATTGCGAGGCATCTGGATAGAAATTGTCCCATTGGGCAGACGCAGCATGGGTTCGTAAAAGGCAGGTCGTGCCTAACTAATTTAGTGGAATTTTTTGAGGACATTACCAGTGCAGTAGATAACGGGGAGCCGATGGATGTGGTATATCTGGATTTCCAGAAAGCCTTTGACAAGGTGCCACACAAAAGGTTGCTGCATAAGATAAAGATGCTTGGCATTAAGGGTAAAGTAGTAGCATGGATAGAGGATTGGTTAATTAATAGAAAGCAAAGAGTTGGGATAAATGGGTGTTTCTCTGGTTGGCAATCAGTAGCTAGTGGTGTCCCTCAGGGATCCGTGTTGGGCCCACAATTGTTCACAATTTACATTGATGATTTGGAGTTGGGGACCAAGGGCAATGTGTCCAAGTTTGCAGATGACACTAAGATGAGTGGTAAAGCGAAAAGTGCAGAGGATACTGGAAGTCTGCAGAGGGATTTGGATAGGTTAAGTGAATGGGCTCGGGTCTGGCAGATGGAATACAATGTTGACAAATGTGAGGTTATCCATTTTGGTAGGAATAACAGCAAACGGGATTATTATTTAAACGATAAAATATTAAAGCATGCCGCTGTTCAGAGAGACTTGGGTGTGCTAGTGCATGAGTCACAGAAGGTTGGTTTACAAGTGCAACAGGTGATTAAGAAGGCAAATGGAATTTTGTCCTTCATTGCTAGAGGGATGGAGTTTAAGACTAGGGAGGTTATGTTGCAATTGTATAAGGTGTTAGTGCGGCCACACCTGGAGTATTGTGTTCAGTTTTGGTCTCCTTACTTGAGAAAGGACGTACTGGCGCTGGAGGGTGTGCAGAGGAGATTCACTAGGTTAATCCCAGAGCTGAAGGGGTTGGATTATGAGGAGAGGTTGAGTAGACTGGGACTGTACTCGTTGGAATTTAGAAGGATGAGGGGGGATCTTATAGAAACATTTAAAATTATGAAGGGAATAGATAGGATAGATGCGGGCAGGTTGTTTCCACTGGCGGGTGACAGCAGAACTAGGGGGCATAGCCTCAAAATAAGGGGAAGTAGATTTAGAACTGAGTTTAGGAGGAACTTCTTCACCCAAAGGGTTGTGAATCTATGGAATTCCTTGCCCAGTGAAGCAGTTGAGGCTCCTTCATTACATGTTTTTAAGGTAAAGATAGATAGTTTTTTGAAGAATAAAGGGATTAAGGGTTATGGTGTTCGGGCCGGAAAGTGGAGCTGAGTCCACAAAAGATCAGCCATGATCTCATTGAATGGCGGAGCAGGCTCGAGGGGCCAGATGGCCTACTCCTGCTCCTAGTTCTTATGTTCTTATTTTCTAAAAGCCCCTCGTCGCCACACTCCGGCGCCTGTTCGGGTACACGGAGGGAGAATTCTGAATGTCCAATTCACCTAATAGCATGTCTTTCGGGACTTGTGGGAGGAAACTGGAGCACCCGGAGGAAACCCACGCAGACACAGGGAGAACGTGCAGACTCCGCACTGACAGTGACCCATCGGGGAATTGAACCTGGGATCCTGGTGCTGTGAAGCAACAGTGCTAACCACTGTGCCACCGTGCCACCCACCCTCCTGCTGGTTGAGGGGCTGCAGCAGGAGAACGCGGTCGAAAAATGACACCCTCACATGTTGGGATACAAAAGTTCTGTCCTTATGTTGGAAATGCCAAAGAGCATTCAACATTTTTAACTTTTATTTGAAAGGCAGGGCTTCGGGTTTACATAATTCCAGCAATATTCTTGGATCAAACGATCACCAGATCTGATAGTCATAAAGTGGATATTTTAGGATGACTTTCAAAGGTTTTTTTTTTTTAGCAAAATGTTATTCAAGCATCTGTTAAGTTCCAGCATTTACTGACGAGACAAAGTATATTCTGTAGCGAGAGTTTGGCAAGTACACGAATAGTCGATGTCCCCTGTGAGCACGCATATAACATTTCACAGCCGACTTTTAATCTTTTCCACAAAGCTCGCAAAGATTTTTGGACCTTGTTGGATTCACTGCGTATTTTGCTCCACGCAGCAGTGGAAAACTGCAGTTCCTGGGCGACACATGTGCCCTGTGATGGTTGGCAATGTGCCTCACAAACTCCAGCCAACCCAGTTCTATTTTTGCTCATTTTTATTTACTACTTTGTTCTATTTGAATTTCATGGATTTCTTTTCAAACCACTCCATGGTCTCACCCCTTCCCTCTTTCTCCAGCTCCAGATAGATTTTTGTTGATTGATTTTTGATCAACAGGGGAGCGGGGGGTGGGGGGGTGGCGGGGGTGGGGGGTGGGGGGGGGGGGGGGGGGATGTGCAGGGTGTGGCCACAATTGGACCAACCATGATCTTGTCGAGTGGCGAAGCAGGCTCGAGAGGCAAATGGTGTGCTTCTGCCAGTGGGCAATGCAAAGGCGCAGTGCATAGGCCCAGCTCCAGGAGACTGTGCCAGGGGGCAGTGCCAGTGGGCACTGACAGGGAGCAGTGCCTGTGGGCAGTGCCAGGGGACAGTGTCAGGGGGCAGTGCCAGTGGCCAGTGCCAAGGTGTGGTGCATAGGCACAGCTCCAGGGGGCAGGGACAGTGCCAGGGGGCAGTGACAGGGGGCAGTACTGGGGACAGTGATGAGCGGCAATGCCAGAAGACAGTGCCAGGGGGCAGTGCCAGAAGACAGTGCCAGGGGGCAGTGCCAGGGGGCAGTGCCAGGGGACAGTGCCAGGGGACAGTGCCAGGGGGCAGTGCCAGGGAACAGTGCCAGGGGGCAGTGCTGGGGCAGTGACAGGGGACAGTGCCAGGGGACAGTGCCAGGGGACAGTGCCAGGGGACAGTCCCGGGGCAGTGCCAGGGGACAGTGACAGGGGGCAATGCCAGGGGACAGTGCCAGGGGGCAGTGCCAGGGGACAGTGCCAGGGGGCAGTGCCGGGGCAGTGCCAGGGGACAGTGTCGGGGGAAGTGCCAGGGAACAGTGCCAGGGGGCAGTGACAGTGTGCAGTGCCAGGGGGCAGTGCCAGGGGGCAGTGCCAGGTGGCAGTGCCAGGGAACAGTGCCAGGGGGCAGTGCCAGGGAGCTGTGCCAGAGGACAGTGTCAGGGGGCAGTGACAGGGGACAGTGCCAGGGGACAGTGCCAGGGGACAGTGCCAGGTGACAGTCCCGGGGGCAGTGCCAGGGGGCAGTGCCAGGGGACAGTGACAGGGGGCAATGCCAGGGGACAGTGCCAGGGGGCAGTGCCAGGGGGCAGTGCCAGGTGGCAGTACCAGGGAACAGTGCCAGGGGGCAGTGCTGGGGCAATGACATGGGACAGTGCCAGGGGACAGTGCCAGGGGACAGTGCCAGGGGACAGTGCCAGGGGGCAGTGCTGGGGCAATGACATGGGACAGTGCCAGGGGACAGTGCCAGGGGACAGTGCCAGGGGACAGTGCCAGGGGACAGTGCCAGGGGGCAGTGCCAGGGGACAGTGCCAGGGGGCAGTGCCGGGGCAGTGCCAGGGGACAGTGTCGGGGGCAGTGCCAGGGAACAGTGCCAGGGGGCAGTGCCAGGGAACAGTGCCAGGGGGCAGTGCCAGGGGGCAGTGCCGAGGGCAGTGCCAGGGGACAGTGCCAGGGGGCAGTGCCGAGGGCAGTGCCAGGGGACAGTGCCAGGGGGCAGTGCCAGGGAACAGTGCCAGGGGGCAGTGACAGTGTGCAGTGCCAGGGGCAGTGCCAGATGGCAGTGCCAGGGGACAGTGACAGGGGGCAGTGCCAGGGGACAGTGCCAGGGGACAGTGCCAGGGGACAGTGCCAGGGGGCAGTGCCGAGGGCAGTGCCAGGGGACAGTGCCAGGGGGCAGTGCCAGGGAACAGTGCCAGGGGGCAGTGCCGGGGCAGTGACAGGGGGCAGTGCCAGGTGGCAATGCCAGGGGACAGTGCCAGGGGACAGTGCCGGGGCAGTGCCAGGTGGCAGTGACAGGGGGCAGTGACAGGGGGCAGTGACAGGGGGCAGTGCCAGGTGGCAGTGACAGGGGGCAGTGCCAGGAGGCAGTACCAGGGGGCAGTGCCAGGGGGCAGTGCCAGGGAGCTGTGCCAGAGGACAGTGACAGGGACAGCGCTGGGGGGGGGAGGGGGCATGTTCCATTGGGTTGTATTCCGTGGTGAGGAGTCCATTTCCGTGTGGAGTGGAGGGGTTCTGAGGTGCTGGTGGTGGCAAAGTTCCAAGGGGGAAGTGTTGGGGGGGGGGGAAGCCCCATAGCAGGGGGGGTGTGCTTGAATGGGATGGGGAGGAGGGAGGGTGTTTTAACAGCACCCTGATTTTGCAATAACCTAAATTGTTCACGGGACGGGGGCAACCATAGCCCGTCCGACCAGCATGACATCATGGGACCCACCCCTTGGAATCTTTTTTCTATCTGTTTAAAAATAAGGTTGGGCACCTCCCAAAACCACCGGCACGCTCCCCTCCTCCCAAGGTGGCAATGTGCCGAAATATGGCCAAATTGCACCAAATGTCTCTCCAGATTTTCCGTCTTGTCAACAACGATGCCCACTGGTATCAACTACTGGGTGTGATTTTCCAGGCCTTCCCCTGCCATGGCCATCCGGTCTTTGCGGGTTCTGCCGTGATGGGGCCAGAAAATCTCGGCCTAAGTGTCCGTTACACACTCCACTGTATTGAAAAAACCACTCTCGCTCATCAAAACCTATTTACTACCTTCAGTATCCTGAAAGGACGTAAAACCTTCCAACAAGAAATCTTTAATTCAAGTGGACGATTCCTTATATAAACATGCATTGGAATTCATAGTCCCACTTCAAAGTGTTTCTAACCATTTTTAACTGTAAATCAAACTACATGATGGCAGGTGCCCGATTGTGTAAATGGATGATTGTGAAATCAATGATGCCGCTGTGATGTGCAGCTGTCAAGACTCACGTCAACAAGCAGAGTGAAATCGGTAGCAGTCTTTATTAACACTCCAGATTTTTTTTTTTTCCATTTAAAGGGCAGGATTCTTAAGTGCCCTGTTAGCTTTACTGCTCCATTTGGCACGTTCTCTTGACAGCTCTTCTGGGCACTTTTGACAGGTTCCCTTGACAGTTGCCTTTGGTAGTTTTGACATTTGATTTTAACAAGTCTGTTGACAGTTCCAATGAGCTTGACAGTTGATGGGTTTATGGATATTTTATGGATACGCATGCCGACTCTTAGCAATTCAATGGGAAACCTGACCTCCTGCAAAGGTGTCTGGGGACCATTTCCGAAAGGGTACCCTGTCTATCCAACGAAATGCACACAGTTCAGACCTGCTCTGACCAGGTCTACTCTGCATTCTTCAGGTTTCATACCCCAGGGCTCCCAAAACCTGTCTTGAGTGGCAGCAGATGATGGTTTAAATGGGCAGCTGCCTCCGCGAGCCATTATTGTGAAACCCTGCGGAAATGGGAAGTTCCGTGTTTGGGGGTAGAATTTGCGATTTCTACAACAGCTGTCCCGTTTTGGGCCTTTTGTGAACTTTCAGTTTTAGGTTTACAAGTTCAGAACTGATCTAAAATAGAATATTTGTTTTTATTCATTCATGGGATGTGGGTATCACTGGTAAGGCCAGAATTGGGCAGCACGGTAGCACAATGGTTAGCACAGTTGCTGCACAGCTCCAGGGTCCCGGGTTCGATTCCCGGCTTGGGTCACTGTCTGTGCGCAGTCTGCACGCTCTCCCCGTGACCGCGTGGGTTTCCTCCGGGTGCTCCGGTTTCCTCCCGCAAGTTCCGAAACACGTCCTGTTAAGTGAATTGGGCATTAGTGTAAGCCTACTTGTGACAACAATAAAGATTATTATATTATTATTATGACGGTGACCCGGGGTTGGGATTGAACCCGGGTCCTCAGCACAGTGAGGCAGCAGAACTAATCATTGCCCTGAGCTACATAAAATTATTATTTGATGAAGCTTTATGAGTTAAGTACACATTCCACATTGTCAATAATGTTGCAGTTTGAAAAGAAACTATTGCTGTTGCTATATTCATACAGGAAGCGACATTGGGAATAGGGAAGCTGTTAGTTTTATCACAGGGTTTCACATTTAGACAGATGATTAATCCTTTAGTGTTCAGCCACTATTTAGTAATTCCTCTTCAACCGAGGAACTCCCGTTGCAGCGAGAGATCAGGACGGCATTTAAAAATGAATGTCACGGGGTGTTGCGAGCCGGGTAGATCCCGGGAGCAGGGTCTCGCGGCATTCTACAGCCACGCTACGCCGCGGTGGGCTGCTTTCCCATCACAGCGTGACCGGAGGATTGCGCCCAAAGTCTTTTAAACCCGATTCATTCACTAATGTCCCTTTCGGCACGGGAGCCTGCTGTCCTCAGCCGGTCTGGGCCTCGACGTGACAACAGTCCCACGGCAATGCTGTTGACTCTCTTTTTTAAAATAAATTTAGAGTACCCAATTAATTTTTTCCAATTAAGGGGCAATTTAGCGTGTTCAGTCCACCTACCCTGCACATCTTTGGGTTGTGGGGGTGAGTCCCACGCAGACACGGGGAGAATGTGCAAACTCCACACGGACAGTGACCCAGAACCAGGATCGGACCTGGGACCTCGGCGCCATGAGGCAGCAGCGATAACCACTGCGCCACCATGCTGCCCTAATGTTGTTGACTCTTAACCTGTTTGCGAAGTGGCCAAGCAAGTGCACTTCATCGTATCAAACTGCCAGGAAGAAGAACCTTCAGTGCACAAGAAAGAAGTGATTTAGGGATGGGAGCCTCATGGTAATGAACCTGGGCGGGTAACCCAGAGGCCCGGGCTAATACTCTTCAACCATGTGTTCAAATCCCACCACGGCAGCTGGTGGAATTTAAATTCAATGAATAAAATCTCGAAAATAACACTGGTCTCCGTCATGGCGACCACATGAAACCATCACCGATCGTTCGAAAAACCACCTGGTTCACCAACGTCCTTTAGGGAAATAAATCTGCCATCCATACCCGGTCTGGTCTTCATGTGACTACAGACCCACAGCAATGTGGTTGACTCTTTAACTATCCTTTGGAATGGCTGGGCAAGCCAAACAGTTCAAGGGCAATTAGGGATGGTCAACAAATGCTGACCCAGCCAGACAACCACGTCCCAGCAAAGAAGGTCCACACCACGACATTCTCTAGAGGCAACTGGAGATGGGGAATTAAAGGTAGTGTTGCCACCAATGCCCACATTCTGAAAATACATTTTAAAATCTGTTTAAGAACAAAGAACAAAGAAAAGTACAGCACAGGAACAGGCCCTTCGGCCCTCCAAGCCTGTGCCGACCATGCTGCCCATCTAAACTAAAATCTTCCACACTTCCTAGGTCCGTATCCCTCTATTCCCATCCTATTCATGTATTTGTCAAGATGCCCCTTAAACGTCACTATCGTCCCTGCTTCCACCACCTCCTCCGGCAGCGAGTTCCAGGCACCCACTACCCTCTGTGTAAAAAACTTCCCTCACACATCTCCTCTAAATCTTGCCCCTCGCACCTTAAACCTATGCCCCCTAGTAACTGACCCCTCTCCCCGAGAAAACATCTCTGACTATCCACTCTGTCTGTGCCCCTCATAATTTTGTAGACCTCTATCAGAACGTCCCTAAACCTCCTTCGTTCCAGTGAGAACAAACCAAGTTTATTCAACCTCTCCTCATAGCTAATGTCCTCCATTCCAGACAACATCCTGGTAAATTTCTTCTGCACCCTCTCTAAAGGCTCCACATCCTTCTGGTAGTGTGGCGACCAGAATTGAACACGATACTCCAAGTGTGGCCTAACTAAGGATCTATACAGCTGCAACATGACTTGCCAATTTTTATACTCAATGACCCGGCCAATGAAGGCAAGCATGCCGTATGCCTTCTTGACTACCTTCTCCACCTGTGTTGCCCCTTTCAGTGACTTGTGGAATCTGTGCAACAAAATCTCTCTGACTGTCAATACTCTTGAGGGTTCTACCATTCACTGTATATTCCCTACCTGTATTAGACCTTCCAAAATGCATTACCTCACGTTTGTCCGGATTAAATTCCATCTGCCATCTCTCTGCCCAAGTCTCCAAACGATCTAAATCCTGCTGTATCCTCTGACAGTCCTCATCGCTATCCGCAATTCCACCAACCTTTGTGTCGTCTGCAAACTTACTAATCAGACCAGTTACATTTTCCTCTAAATCATTTATATATACTACGAACAGCAAAGGTCCCAGCACTGATCCCTGTGAAACACCACTAGTCACAGCCCTCCAATCAGAAAAGCACCCTTCCACTGCTACTCTCTGCCTTCTATAATCTAGCTAGGCCATTCTCACTTTATGAAGTGAGATAATTGGTTGATAACCCATTTAGGATTATGATTGAAGGTTGCGAGGATAAAAATCTACACAAAGGATCAAACAGGCAACTGGAGGTTTTTTTTCTGTGTTGCTGTGACATCACTGTGTTGCTTTTGCGAGGGAACTGTCAAAATAGTTTTATTTGTGCAGAGCAGTAGATGGCATGGGAATTTTCTCAAGCACCCCCAGGGGCTGGGTACAGATTTCACAGAGATTTATCTTCTTAGCTTTCAGCTGAGTTGATATGTGCTTGAAAAGATTGTGCATCCTGGCTGTAGATCGCGATAGGTCAAATCAGTGGAAGAAATAAGCTACATGGCCGTTCCAATTTGTGTCAGGCTTCATTGGTATCATGCTGACACTCAAAATCAGAAGGTCACAGGTTCAAGCCCCATTCAGGTACTTGAGCAAAACGTTAGGCTGATACGCCAATTCATTACTGAGAGAGTGCTGCAATACACCAATGCATTACTTAGTGGGTGCTGCCGATGCACCAATGCATTGCTGAGAGTGCTGCAGATACGCCGATGCATTGCTGCAAGTGCTGCAGATACACAAATGCATTGCTGCGAGTGCTGCCGATACACCAATGCATTGCTGAGAATGCTGCAGATACAACAATGCATTACTGTGAGAGTGCTGCAGATTCACCAATGCATTGCAGAGAGTGCTGCAGATACACCAATGCATTACTGAGAGTGCTGCAGATTCACCCATGCATTGTTGAGAGTGCTGCAGATGCACCAATGCTTTGCTGAGAGCGTGCTGCAGATACACCAATGCATTGCTGAGAGAGTGCTGCAGATACACCAATGCATTGCTGAGAGAGTGCTGCAGATACACCAATGCATTGCTGAGAGAGTGCTGCAGATTCACCAATGTATTGCTGAGAGAGTGCTGCAGACACACCAATGCATTACTGAGAGAGTGCTGCAGATACACCAATGCATTGTTGCGAGTGCTGCAGATACACCAATGCATTGCTGAGAGAGTACTGCAGATGCACCAATGCATTACTGAAAGAGTGCTGCAAATACACCAATGTATTACTGAGAGTGCTGCAGATTCACCAATGCATTGCTGAGGGTGCTGCAGATACACCAATGCATTGCTGAGAGAGTGCTGCAGATTCACCAATGTATTGCTGAGAGAGTGCTGCAGACACACCAATGCATTACTGAGAGAGTGCTGCAGATACACCAATGCATTGTTGCGAGTGCTGCAGATACACCAATGCATTGCTGAGAGAGTACTGCAGATGCACCAATGCATTACTGAGAGAGTGCTGCAAATACACCAATGCATTACTGAGAGTGCTGCAGATTCACCAATGCATTGCTGAGGGTGCTGCAGATACACCAATGCATTACTGAGAGAGAGTGCTGCAGATTCACCAATGCGTTGCTGAGAGTGCTGCAGATACACCAATGCATTACTGAGAGTGCTGCAGATTCACCAATGCATTGCTGAGGGTGCTGCAGATACACCAATGCATTGCTGAGAGAGTGCTGCAGACACACCAATGCATTACTGAGAGAGTGCTGCAGATACACCAATGCATTGTTGCGAGTGCTGCAGATACACCAATGCATTGCTGAGAGAGTACTGCAGATGCACCAATGCATTACTGAGAGAGTGCTGCAAATACACCAATGCATTACTGAGAGTGCTGCAGATTCACCAATGCATTGCTGAGGGTGCTGCAGATACACCAATGCATTACTGAGAGTGCTGCAGATTCACCAATGCGTTGCTGAGAGTGCTGCAGATACACCAATGCATTACTGAGAGAGTGCTGCAGATTCACCAATGCATTGCTGCGAGTGCTGCTGATACTCCAATGAATTGCTGCGAGTGCTGCCGATACACCAATGCATTACCTAGAGAATGCTGCAGATTCACCAATGCATTGCTGAGAGAATGCCGCAAATACACCAATGCATTACTGAGAGAGTGCTGCCGATACACCAATGCATTACTGAGAGTGCTGCAGATACACCAATGTATTACTGAGAGTGCTGCAGATACACCAATGTATTAATGAGAGAGTGCTGCAGATTCACCAATGCATTGCTGAGAGAGTGGTGCACATACACCAATGCATTGCTGAGAGAGTGCTGCAGATACACCAATGCATTGCTGAGAGAGTGCTGCAGATACACCAATGCATTGCTGAGGGAGTGCTGCAGATTCACCAATGTATTACTGAGAGAGTGCTGCAGAGTTGCAGTGGCTCTATCCAATGAGACTTTAAACTTCTCAACCAGGTGGATACAAAGGAACCCATTCGAAGAAGAGCAATAGAATTGTTTCTGATGGCGAATGTTTGTCCCACAACAAATATCATTAAAACAGTTTATCTGATCTGTAATCTCATTATTGCTTGTGAGATCTTGCTGTGCACAAATTGGCTGCTGCGTTCCCTTTATTGCAACAGCGACTGCACTTTGAAATACGGCACTGGTTTTAGAGAGCACTAGGTGTTCTGAGAAAGTGGAAGGTTCTCTCAGAAAGCCACAGAGAGGAGATTCAATAGAGGTGTTCAAAATGAGAGAGTGGTACATTCTCCCCGTGTTTGCGTGGGTTACGCCCCCACAACCCAAAGATGTGCAGGGTAGGTGGATTGAACACGCTAAATTGTCCCTTAATTGGACAAAAATGAATTGGGTACTGTAAATTTGAAATAAAATGAAGGAGTGGTGAGTAATTAAGGACTGTTTCCACTGGTGGGTAGCTCAGTATTCAGAGGACACCGATATAAGAAGCAGAGGGGGATGAGGAGAGATTATTTTATGCAGCAGGTAATCAGGGCTCACGGACTGAGAGGGCAGTGGAAGCAAGCTCAATACAAAATTTTAAATGGGAGTTGGATAAATACTATAAAAATCTCGGCCGGGATTCACCGCCGGCCGTGCCAAAGATTGGGCGGAGATAGGCTCCGATGCCACAATCACGGCAGGCGCTGGTTTGACGACAAATTGGGATCCTCCGGCACCCCGAAAATGGCGTAAATGCGTCGCTCGCCGTGCGGCGTTTAAGTGCTGTTGGAATATCATTAGCGGGCCTGACCCTTTCATCCCCGGGGCCTCTGCGATTCACCGCCTCCGATGGGCCGAGTTCCTGACGGCACGGTTCACTTGTGGCCTCAGCAGTCGTGAACCCGGCGTGCCGGCTGCGGACTGTGTCCAACGCCGCCACAGTGGGGCGGGAGCCGTGCCGCTGGCAGGGGGGTTTCCGCGAGGGCTGGGGGGACTGGTGGGGATGAGGGGGGGGCAGGGGGCGGCCAGGAGACAGTATTTGACAGGTCGGGTTCGCGCATGGCCGGTGCCATGTTGTACAGCTGCAGGTCGTCGTGGTGCGTATGCGCGGCCAGTGACTCGCCCATTCTCCAGGCGTTTATTTTGTGGGAGTTTTACCCAGCGCGGCCGTTAGCCCCTCACTGGTCGCAGGATCGATGAGGGTTCGCTGCTAATTTTTCCGTCGTAAAACGCCACAGTTCCCACGCTGGTGTCGGCACTTAGCCTCAAAAACGGTGAATCCCGGACAGCACGTGGCGCAGTGGGTAGCACTGGGGCTGCGGCGCTGAGGACCCGGGTTCGAATCCCGGCCCTGGGTCACTGTCCGTGTGGAATTTGCACATTCTCCCCGTGTCTGTGTGGGTTTCACCCCCACAACCCAAAGATGTGCAGGGTAGGTGGATTGGCCACGCTAAATTGCCCCTTAATTGGAAAAAATGAATCAGGTACTCTAAAATTTATTTTTAAAATCGGTGAATCCAGCCCCTAAATTTTGCAGCTGATGGGAATAGAGGATTAGTCGGATAGTATGTTCAAAGGGCTATCACACGCATGATGGCTGAATGTCCCTTTTCTGTGTGTGTGTGTGTGTCTGACCAAATCATTCTGAATGCTTTTCTGTTAATCGGATACATTTTGCCGCCCCTCCCGATGTCACAACTCCAGCGTCGGTCTCAGCTTCAGCCCTGTTGCATTTTCCTTCAGGCTCCCACCTGAGCTGCTGTCTCGGGATGCTCCGCATGCGTCAGGAGGTCGTCCCACACAAACGTTCCCAATCCAAACATCTATAGTGCAGAGAATGAAGTTAATGAAAACAATTAACCTCTTATCAAGAGATGACCTGTGTTCAGCACAGAGGGGGCCAGTGGCTGTGAATACATGAGGCTGACAGTGTCGGATACGGACCAGTTGTGGCATTTCAAACCTGGGCCAAGCGATTGAAGGACACACAAGCTTGCTTTGCATATTTCTGCAATAGAGTGCAGCAACAATGAAGGTTTGCTGACAAAACAATGAAGGTTTGCTGACAACACTCTGCTGGCTTAAGGACAGTAACACAGAGACACGGCAAGTCTGGTTAATTAGATTTCCAAACATGCAATTTGCTCCTCCCATAATCACCAACACAGTCTGTGCTGGATATACCCTGTGATTCATTTTCATTGTACCATCCTCCACTTTATCCCAGAGAATGTCGGATTTAGACGAGGCTTGTTTACATAAACAAATACACATTATTCATTCTGAAAATAGAAGTAATGAGGACCAAAAATAATTTCTAAAACTCAATTTTTTTGGGAAATAAATGTTTGATTATTTTCTTTCCATTACCTTTTTACATCTTGCAACTTGAGCTGGTCAGGCCTCCAGTAATATCCCATTCTGTATTGTTGGGAATTCCAATACTTATAAAAATTATGGCCTGTTCTTTAGTCCTCATATTTCGATTTTTTTGGGGCTTTTTAAAAAATAAATTTTGAGTACCCAATTCAGTGTGGTACAGAGGGAGTGCCACACTGTCAGAGATATTCAGTGTGGTACAGAGGGAGTGCCACACTGTCAGAGATATTCAGTGAGGGACTGAGGGAGTGCCACACTGTCAGAGATATTCAGTGTGGGACTGAGGGAGTGCCACACTGTCAGAGAAATTCAGTGAGGGACTGGGGGAGTGCCACACTGTCAGAGATATTCAGTGTGGGACTGAGGGAGTGCCACACTGTCAGAGATATTCAGTGTGGGACTGAGGGAGTGCCACACTGTCAGAGATATTCAGTGTGGGACTGAGGGAGTGCCACACTGTCAGAGATATTCAGTGTGGTACAGAGGGAGTGCCACACTGTCAGAGATATTCAGTGTGGGACTGAGGGAGTGCCACACTGTCAGAGATATTCAGTGTGGGACTGAGGGAGTGCCACACTGTCAGAGATATTCAGTGTGGGACTGAGGGAGTGCCACACTGTCAGAGATATTCAGTGAGGGACTGAGGGAGTGCCACACTGTCAGAACCATTCAGTGAGGGACTGAGGGAGTGCCACACTGTCAGAGACATTCAGTGAGGGACTGACGGAGTGCCACACTGTCAGAGATATTCAATGAGGGACTGAGGGAGTGCCACACTGTCAGAACCATTCAGTGAGGGACTGAGGGAGTGCCACACTGTCAGAACCATTCAGTGAGGGACTGAGGGAGTGCCACACTGTCAGAGATATTCAGTGTGTTACTGAGGGAGTGCCACACTGTCAGAGATATTCAATGAGGGACTGAGGGAGTGCCACACTGTCAGAACCATTCAGTGAGGGACTGAGGGAGTGCCACACTGTCAGAGATATTCAGTGTGGGACTGAGGGAGTGCCACACTGTCAGAGATATTCAGTGTGTTACTGAGGGAGTGCCACACTGTCAGAGATATTCAGTGAGGGACTGAGGGAGTGCCACACTGTCAGAGATATTCAGTGTGGGACTGAGGGAGTGCCACACTGTCAGAGATATTCAGTGTGGGACTGAGGGAGTGCCACACTGTCAGAGATATACAGTGAGGGACTGAGGGAGTGCCACACTGTCAGAACCATTCAGTGAGGGACTGAGGGAGTGCCACACTGTCAGAGACATTCAGTGAGGGACTGAGGGAGTGCCACACTGTCAGAGATATTCAATGAGGGACTGAGGGAGTGCCACACTGTCAGAACCATTCAGTGAGGGACTGAGGGAGTGCCACACTGTCAGAGATATTCAGTGTGTTACTGAGGGAGTGCCACACTGTCAGAGATATTCAGTGAGGGACTGAGGGAGTGCCACACTGTCAGAGATATTCAGTGTGTTACTGAGGGAGTGCCACACTGTCAGAGATATTCAGTGTGGTACAGAGGGAGTGCCACACTGTCAGACATATTCAGTGTGAGACTGAGGGAGTGCCACACTGTCAGAGATATTCAGTGTGGGACTGAGGGAGTGCCACAGTGTCAGAGATATTCAGTGTGGGACTGAGGGAGTGCCACACTGTCAGAGATATTCAGTGTGGGACTGAGGGAGTGCCACACTGTCAGAGATATTCAGTGTGTTACTGAGGGAGTGCCACACTGTCAGAGATATTCAGTGTGGTACAGAGGGAGTGCCACACTGTCAGAGATATTCAGTGTGGGACTGAGGGAGTGCCACAGTGTCAGAGATATTCAGTGTGGGACTGAGGGAGTGCCACACTGTCAGAGATATACAGTGAGGGACTGAGGGAGTGCCACAGTGTCAGAGATATTCAGTGTGGGACTGAGGGAGTGCTACACTGTCAGAGATATACAGTGAGGGACTGAGGGAGTGCCACATTGTCAGAGATATTCAGTGTGTTACTGAGGGAGTGCCACACTGTCAGAACCATTCAGGTGAGACATTAAACCAAGTCACTGGTCTGTGCACTCAGGTGTATCCCATGGCAATATTCACCGTAAAGCAGAGGAATTCTCCCCCCTGCTCTGGTGCTCTGGCTAATATTCATAGCAACATCACTAAATCTCTAAATCTGCTTATTATCACATTGCTGTTCCTGGGAGTTTGCAAAGAAATCCTCCCATTTTCACTTCACAACTGTGGATTGAAAATACCTCATTAGCTGTAAAATTGTTTAGGTCATCCCGGAGTTGTGAAATGTGCTATATAAATGCAAGTCTTTCTTTCCTTCTACTTTGTGACTCCCTCAAGCCCAACCACTAGTTATAACTGTGAACTCTCACACATGATTGTGATACAGGCAATGTGTAAATGCAGATTCCTGCCTTATCTATCGAGTAACAACGAATTCTGTGTAAAATGTGCGGGAGGACCAGCGAACCATGGCCACATGTTCTGGACATGTCCGAAGCTTAGGGGATTTTGGCAGGGGTTTGCAGATGTCATGCCCACAGAGTTAAAAACAAGGGTGGCACCAAGTCCGGAGGGAGCGATTTCCGGAGTGTTGGAAGATCCGGGAATCCAGGAGGAGAAAGAGGCAGACGTTCTGGCCTTTGCTTCCCTGGTAGCCCGGAGACGGATACTATTAGCTTGGAGGGACTCAAAGCCCCCGAAGTCGGAGACCTGGCTATCGGACATAGCTAGCTTTTTCTGTTTGGAGAAAATAAGTTTGCCTTGAGAGGGTCACTGTTAGGGTTCGCCCGGAGGTGGCAACCGTTCGTCAATTTCTTCGCGGAAAATTAATCATCAGCAGAGGGGGGGGGTTAGTTTAGCTTAGAATAGGGGGTTAATAAAGGTGGGACCTGTCAGGGAGGAAGACGGCTTTTGCACTATGTTTATAGATTCATGTACATTGTTTATTTTGTTGTTGTTGTCAAACCAAAAAAACCCTTCAATAAAATATTTATTAAAATAAAACACAATGCTGGTCCACAGCAACAGAAGAGCCAATTCATTTTCTCCAATTAAGGGGCAATTCAATGTGGCCAATCCACCTACCCTGCACATCTTTGGGTTGTGGGGGCAAAACCCACGCAAACACGGGGAGAATGTGCAAACTCCTCACGGACAGTGACCCAGGGCTGGGATTCAAACCTGGGACCTCGGCGCCGTGAGGCAGCAGGGCTAGCCACTGCGCCACCATGCTGCCCGACTGGTTCATATTTAAGAACTCAACGGCCAACCCAGACGAGTATGCCACCACTGTCACAGACTTCATCAGCAAGTGTGTAGAAGATTGCGTGCCAAAGAAGATAGTATGTATGTTCCCCAACCGGAAACCATGGTTTAACCGGGGGATTGACTCCCTACTGAAGAGCCGGTCTGAGGCGTTCAACTCAGACGACTCTGACCTATACAAGAAATCCAGGTACCACCTCCGCAAAGCCATTAGAGACATCAAGAGAAAATACCCAGCTAAGTTCGAGTCACAGACTAATCACAGAATCTCATCAGTTGTGGCAAGGCTTAAGCAACATAATGGGCTCCAAAGCAAAGCCAAGTAAAATGTACAGCAGCAGCACACCCCTCCTCGATGAACTCAATGAATTCTACGCTTGTTTCGAACAGGAAACCAACAATCCGCTGTCAGCTGCTCGAGCAGCTGAGACACACCCATACCCACCATCACAGCTTCCCAAGTCAGACTGGTCTTCTTGAAACTGAACCCACAGAAAGCAATGGGTCAAAGAACAAAGAACAAAGAAAAGTACAGCACAAAAACAGGCCCTTCGGCCCTCCAAGCCTGTACCGACCATGCTGCCCATCTAAACTAAAATCTTCTCCACTTCATGGGTCCGTATCCCTCTATTCCCATCCTATTCATGTATTTGTCAAGATGCCCCTTAAATGTCACTATCGTCCCTGCTTCCACCACCTCCTCCAGCAGCGAGTTCCAGGCACTCACTACCCTCTGTGTAAAAAACTTGCCTCCTACATCTCCTCAAAACCTTCCCCTCGCATCTTAAACCTATGCCCCCGAGTAATTGACCCCTCTACCCTGGGAAAAAGCCTCTGACTATCCACTCTGTCTATGCCCCTCATAATTTTGTAGACCTCTATCAGGTCGCCCCTCAACCTCCGTCGTTCCAGTGAGAACAAACCAAGTTTATTCAACCGCTCCTCATAGCTAATGCCCTCCATACCAGGCAACATCCTGGTAAATATCTTCCGCATCCTCTCTAAAGCCTCCACATCCTTCTGGTAGTGCGGTGACCAGAATTAAACACTATACTCCAAGTGTGGCCTAACATTAAAATAAGGCAAGCATGCCGTATGCCTTCTTGACTACCTTCTCCACCTGTGTTGCCCCTTTCAGTGACCTGTGGACCTGTACACATGGATCTCTCTGACTGTCAATACACTTGAGGGTTCTACCATTCACTGTATGTTCCCTACCTGCATTAGACCTTCCAAAATGCATTACCTCACATTTGTCTGGATTGGATTGGATTGGATTGGATTTGTTTATTGTCACGTGTACCGAGGTACAGTGAAAAGTATTTTTCTGCAAGCAGCTCAACAGATCATTCAGTACATGGGAAGAAAAGGGAATTAAACAAAATTCAAGAAAATACATAATAGGGCAACATAAGCATTGGCATCGAATGAAGCATACAGGGTGTAGTGTTAATGAGGTCAGTCCATAAGAGGGTCAGTTAGGAGTCTGGTGACGGTGGGGAAGAAGCTGTTTTTGAGTCTGTTCGTGGTGTTCTCAGACTTCTGTATCTCCTGCCCGATGGAAGAAGTTGGAAAAGTGAGTAAGCCGGGTGGGAGGGATCCTTGATTTTGCTGCCCGCTTTCCCCTGGCAGCGGGAGGTGTAGATAGAGTCCATGGATGGGAGGCAGGTTTCTGTGATAGACTGGGCGGTATTATGGTGGATTAAACTCCATCTGCCATCTCTCCGCCCAAGTCTCCAAACGATCTAAATCCTGCTGAATCCTCTGACAGTCTTCATCGCTATCCGCAATTCCACCAACCTTTGTGTCGTCTGCAAACTTACTAATCAGACCAGTTACATTTTCCTCCAAATCATTTATATATACTACGAACAGCAAAGGTCCCAGCAATGATCCTGCGGAACACCACTAGTCACAGCCCTCCAATCAAAAAAGCACCCTTCCATTGCTACATTCTGCCTTCTATGACCTAGCCACTTCTGTATCCATCTTGCCAGCTCACCCCTGATCTCGTGTGACTTCACCTTTTGTACCAGTCTGCCATGAGGGACCTTGTCAAAGGCCTTACTGAAGTCCATATAGACAACATCCACTACCCTACCTGCATAAATCACCTTTGTGACCTCTTCGAAAAACTCAAGTTAGTGAGACACGACCTCCCCTTCACAAATCCGTGCTGCCTCTTGCTAATACAAGGATCCTGACAGGATCCCTGGTCGTGCACTCAGATCCTGCGTGGACCAGCTGGTGGATGAGTTCGCGGACATCTTCAACCTCTTCCTACTCCGTTCTGAGATTCCCACCTGCTTCAAGAAGATCACCATCATACTGGTGCCAAAGAAGAACCAGGCAACATTCCTCAGTGACTATCGTCCGGCGGCCTTGACATCGATCGGAATGAAGTGCTCCAAGAGGTTGGTCATGAGGCACATCAACTCCATACTGCCAGATTGACTTGATCCACTGAAGTTCACATAATGCCACAACCGGTACACAGCAGACACCATCTCCCTGGCCCTACACTCATCCCTGGAGCATCTTGACAACAAGGACTCCCACGTCAGACTCCTATTCATTGACTACCTTCAACACCACCTTCAACACCATAATCCTAGCCAAGCTCATATCAAAACTCCTCCCTCTGCAACTCGACCCTCGACTTCCTGACCCATAGACCACAATCAGTAAGGATAAACAACAACAACACCTACTCTGAGGCTGCGTACATAGCCCCCTACTATACTCCCTATACACACACGTCTGTGTGGCAAAATTTGGCTCCAACTCCATCTACAAGTTTGCTGATGACATGGTTGTAGTGGGTCAGATCTCGAATAATGATGAGTCAGAATACAGGAGGGAGGTAGAGAAACTAGTGGAGTGGTTTAACGACAACAATTACTCCCTCAATGTCAGCAAAACTAAGGAGCCGGTCATTGACTTCAGAGAAACAAAGTGTTGTTCACATCCCTGTCAGCATCAACGGGGCCGAGGTGGAGATGGTTGACGGCTTCAAATTTCTAGGTGTGCACATCATCAACAATCTGTCCTGGTCCACCTACGTCGACGCTACAACCAAGAAAGCACAAAAGCGCCTATACTTCCTCAGGAAACTAAGGAAGTTCAGCATCCACATTGACTATTACCAATTGTTACAGATGCACCATAGAAAGCATCCTAACTCGCTGCATCACAGCCTGGTAACTGCTTGGCCCAGGACCATTGGAAACTACAGAGAGTCGTGAACACAGCCCAGTCCATCACTCAAACGCCCCTCCCATCCATTGATTCTGCCTACACACCCCGCTGCCTTGGGAAAGCGGGCAGCATAATCAAAGACCCCTCCCACCCGGGTTATTCT
Source organism: Scyliorhinus canicula (assembly GCF_902713615.1). Taxonomy (NCBI): domain Eukaryota; kingdom Metazoa; phylum Chordata; class Chondrichthyes; order Carcharhiniformes; family Scyliorhinidae; genus Scyliorhinus; species Scyliorhinus canicula. The sequence continues at coordinate 8,430,520 of NC_052146.1, forward strand.
CTCTTCCAACCTCTTCCATCGGGCAGGAGATACAGAAGTCTGAGAACACGCACTAACAGGTTCAAAAACAGCTTCTTCCCCGCTGTTACCAGACTCCTGAATGACCCTCTTATGGACTGAACTGATCTCTCCGCACATCTTCTCTACTGAGCAGTACTACACTCCGTAAGCTTCACCCGATGCCTATGTCTATGTATTTACGTTGTGTATTTATCGTGTGTCCTATGTTTTTCATGTATGGAACGATCAGTCTGGACTGTCCGCAGGAACAATACTTTTCACTCTACCTCGGTAAGCATGACAAGAAACAAATCCAAATTTGGCCAAGAGAAGGGGAGGACAGCGGGCAAGAGACAGCAAGGTCTGAGCACGAAGGAAAAAGCATAGAGTGGGGTGCAATGTTCATGCACTCAGCTGGGGAACGGAGAAGGGGGACTAGACCCATACCCACCCAAAGGGAGGGAATATCAGCGGGACTGAAGATGCTGCCCAGAACATCCAGAATAATAATAATCTTTATTGTCACAAGTCGGCTTACATTAACACTGCAATGACGTTGCTGTGAAAAGCCCCTAGTCGCCACATTCCGGCACCTGTTCAGGTACACAGAGGGACAATTCTGAATGTCTAATTCACCTAACAAGCACATCTTTCGGGGACTTGTGGGAGGAAACCGGAGCACCCGGAGGAAACCCACGCAGACACGGGGGCAAAGGCCTCGCCCTCTTCGCTTCAGTCCTACAACGCTCTGAGATCGGAGGTGAGCTTCCCTAATTCCGGCCTCTTGCACATCCCTGGTTTTAATCACTCCACCATTGGAATGAAAAATGAAAATGGCTTATTGTCACGAGTAAGCTTCAATGAAGTTACTGTGAAAAGCCCCTAGTCGCCACATTCCGGCACCTGTCCGGGGAGGCTGGTACGGGAAGCGAACCGTGCTGCTGGCCTGCTTTAAAAGCCAGCGATTTAGCCCAGTGAGCTAAATCAGTCCCATAGAAACGTATCGCCCGAATAGGGACTTGAACCCTGGACCCTCAGATTAAAAGTCTGATGCTCTACCGACTGAGCTATCCGGGCCCTTGGCGGCCGTGCCTTCAGCTGCTGAGGTCCAAAGCTCTGGAATTTCCTCCTGCGGTCTCTCCACCTCTTTTTCTCCCTTCACGATGCCCTTTGAACCCTAACGCTTGACCAAGCTTTCCCTTCCCTGCTGTAATATCTCTTTACGTGACTCATGTCAAAGTTTTATTTGAATACACTCCTCTTAAAGGTGCTATAGAAGTGCAAGTTGTTGATACTGTATTGATGTGCATTTTCTGCTTTCTGGCTACACAAAAAGCAGCCGGTGTCATTCTGATTTTCAATGGTAAATACGAGAGGAATATGGGGCTGGTTGGGGGGGGGGGGAGAAATTAGTAAGTTAGAAATAAAAGGACAGAAGCGGTTAATATTTAGCCCCAGGATATTGAAGCTGCCATTTGAGAGGATTCCGCCATGTGGAAATGATATATATCACACATTGTAGCAACTTAACACTTCACTGGAATGGAAATAAATGCTAATTCGGTCAATTCCCTAAGCTCCTTTGTAAATGAATTGTTATTCCATCAGTGCGGGACAGTCTTAATAAAGGAACTGCTGAATTTGTGTTGCAAACAATCAACTACAATATGTCAAAGGTCACAAAATGAAAAAAAAGTTCACTCATTTAGCATCCGATCACTAAGCTGGGGACATCCCAAAGTACTTTCCAGCCTGGAAATGTCCTCAATGATATGCATAATGTAAGCTTGGACATAATGTTATGCACGACCTCCAACCACTTGGTGGCATTGCAAACCCATCACGTCATCATGTGATCTAGGAGTTGGGAGTTGGTCGTGCTGGGAGATGGACGTATTTGCAGTAGCTCCATGAGAGTTGTTTAGTGTTAGTTGTTCCTTCGGTAATTTATCCTAGTTATCTTAACACGCAGTTTGTGCGATAATAAATTATTTTAAACTACATGCTCTGTAGTTCATCATTCACTTTGGCCAATCTACACAATGAAATGAAAATCGCTTATTGTCACGAATAGGCTTCAAATGAAGTTACTGTGAAAAGCCCCTAGTCGCCACATTCCGGCGCCTGTTCGGGAAGGCTGGTACGGGAATTGAACCGTGCTGCTCGTCTGCCTTAGTCTGCTTTCAAAGCCAGCGATTTAGCCCAGTGAGCTAAACCAGCCCCAACATGACAAATGTTACACTGCAGGAAACCCAGTCAATTTGTAAAGCTCACACAAGCAGCAACATCATGTCAACCAGAGACCCTATATTAGTGGAGGTGGGGGGGGGGGGGAATGGGGTGGACGTGGGATGGGTTGGGGGTCGGGATGGAGTTGGAGATGCCTTCCGTTGTGGAGGTGCACCGCAGTCGCAGTGGGAGATATTAGGGATGTGTGAGTAGACAGATTGAAAGGATTTGGGGTTAAGTCCTCAATCGGGGTCAGAGAGGACGCTGAGGTTGCAAACAGACAGACACAGCTTGAGAGGACGGAACGGTGGCACAGTGGTTAGCACTGCTGCCTCACAGCACCATGGACATGGGTTTGATTCCTGGCTTGGGTCCCCGTCTGTGTGGAGTTTGCCCTTTCTCCCCGTGTCTGCCTGGGTTTCCTCCGGGTGCTCTGGTTTCTTTCCACAGCCCAAAAGTGTGCAGGTTAGGTGGATCGGCCATGCTAAATTGTGCTGTAGTGTCCAAAGGTTTGATAGGGTTAGGGAGATAGGGCGAGCGAGTGGGCCCAGGTAGGGTGCTCTTTCCGAGGGTCAGCACAGACTCGATGGGCCGTATGGTCTTCTTCTGCACTGTAGGGATTCTATGGTCATGGGCAGTTAGGGGATGGAGTTGGTGACAGGAGTCTGGCTTTGGTGGCAGAGACTGAAGGGCTTCATCCATGTTCCCAATGAGAAAATTGCACCTGGGAATCAGATACACAGGATGGTGGCAGAGAGCGGGAAACGGGACAATGTGAGGGTAGTGAGTGTCATAATCAAGTTGATTAGAAACACATTATCTGAACTGTCTGTATTCAGGTTAATGTTCAATCATGCAAATTCCCCAGGCCCAACCTGACCAGTTGGAGTTATTAACCACAGAACTAGCAAACCAAGCATCTGGGTTCTTTTCTCGGGGAATACTATTGTAAAGCGAGGAACCCATGTTAAACTTGCAAAGAATCTTTGTTAAACAGCATTTTAGAGCATTGTGCAGAGTTCAAGGGCTGGTTCTCCGACCCCCCGCCGGGCCGGAGAATCGCCGGGGGCCGGCGTGAATCCCGCCCACGCCCGTCTCCCGAAGTCTCCGGCACCAGAGATTCGGCGGGGGCGGGAATCGCACCGCTCCTGTCGGCGGGCCCACCCCCCCCATGGCGATTCTCCGCAATGGCCCAAAGTCCCGCTGCTGTAATGCCAGTCCCGCCGGCGTGAATCAAAACACCTCCCTTATCGGGGCCCACCGATCGGCGGGCGGGCCTGTGCCGTGGGGGCACTCTTTTCCTTCCGCCTTCGCCATAGTCCTCACGATGGCGGACCCGGAAGTGACCCCCTCCCCTGCCCATGCGCGGGGATGAAATCAGCAGCCGCTGACGCTCCGGCGCATGCGTGGACTTCCGCCGGCCGGCGAAGTCCCTTCGGCCCCGGCTGGCGTGGCGCCAAAGGCCTTTCCCACCGGCCGGCGGGGCGGCAACCACTCCGGCGCAGGCCTAGCGGAGAAATCCGGAGTGGTTCACGCCACTCCAACATGCTAGGACACCCCCCCCCCCCCACCCCCCCGCCCCGCCGGGTAGGGGAGAATCTGAAAAATGTGGGCTATCCATCAGAAAAGATAGATAAGAGGGCTGCACGGTGGTTAGCATTGCTGCCTGCGGCGCTGTGGACCTGGGTTCGATCCTGGCTCTGGGTCACTGTCCGTGTGGAGTTTGCACATTCTCCCCGTGTCTGCGTGGGTTTCGCCCCCACAACCCAAAAATGTGCAGAGCAGGTGGATTGCCCACGCTAAATTGCCCCTTAATTGGAAAAAATAATTGGATAATCTAAATTTATTTTAAAAAAAGTATGAGGGAGAAAGGAACAGAAGGTTCTGCTGAATGGGCCCGGTGAAATCGGATGGGAGGAGATTTGTGTTGAGCATTAACACACACGGACATCCTCCTGAGCAACCTGTGTCTGTGCTGACAATGCCATGTGATTCTGCGCCGTAACATACTTATAACGGCTTCCTCAGTGTAAGGACTCCAGGGATGTCATCATTCTTGACGTTAAATCACTTCCCCCGTGGCACAGTCTCCTGTGACAAATTCCTTCTGCAACTGGCAATGTGAAAGGTTCACATTAAACAATTTGCAATTAGGTCGCGCTGTATTGTACCCAGACTCGCCACATGTCAACAGCAGAGAATAACTGTCCCCTCTCTGCCTTTCATTAATAGCCTTGGGAGAGTGGGGGGGGGGGGGGGGGGGGGGGGGGCTGCACTTTCTAGTTCTGATGGCTATTTTACAGGTCCTTAAATCTAGCTCCTTGCTTTGAATGCCTGCGGATGTGGAAGTAGGAATCATTCTCCCCTGCAGGGTCACTGCATTTACACGTTTCACTGCCACGAGGAACATAACCGTTTATTAATAAATAAACTCCCAGCTCTGCGTCCGTAAAACGGGCCACTCAATTCTGGACATTATTATGAGCAGTGGGAGCTATGCCATGGTTGTGTTACGGAGAAACATTACAACCACTGTGAGCTCCTGTACTGCTGCTCCCTATTAATTTCAGCCACAAGCCCCTCGCAAATAGTAGCTGCCGACTTTCCGGAGTCAATTAATCAAAATAAATGAACCAAACAGCAGAGACTCAGCTCTTCCTGCATAAATAAGGACGCAAGATGCCTCCTTGCCTTACCCCCCCCCCCCAACCTTCATTAGTTCATTGATTGTAGTGGACAGACTGACAGTTTCTGTGGCGTTCCTGTGGGTAACATCACTATCAGGCAATCAAAGTTTGATCCAGCCCCATTATATTTGCAATTTACCACCTGATTAGTAAATAATAACTACGCTCAGGCAGAAAACTTGGCATAATTATCAGCCTTGCAAACAGGTTCTTGCGGTAGCGTGAATAATTATAGTCGACAGAGTAAAGAACTGGCAAAACAATGTCACGCTGTTGGGCGGTGCTGACCCATTGCAGCAATTCACCAGGTAGCACAATGTTCACCCCAGGCAAACTCATTGGTGTACAGCCTATGATGCTGTGACGGGTCTGTTCTTAAGTAATCACATGTGAACCCAACCACTTTTGGCTCAGTGGATGGTTACCGTGTTCCTGTTCCTTGAAGGAGGAAGGAGCTGCGCTCCGAAAGCTAGTGATTCCAAACAAAGCTGTTGGACTTTAGCCTGGTGTTGTAAGACTTCTTACCGTGCCCACCCCAGTCCAACGCCGGCATCTCCACATGATTCCTGATCCTTGACAGCGATAAGGAACGAGCTCCCGTTTTCCACAGAGGTTTCGTGCCCTCAAGCATTCCCGGAACTCTTCACAAATAATTAAGCCCTTTTTAAGTGTGACCAATTTGCGTACAGTCATTTTAGTGATGTTGGTCGAGGGGTAAATATTGGCCAGGGCACCTGGGGGAAGTCCCCCCCCCCCTCCCCCCCGCCCCTGCTCTTCTTAGGATTGTTTTCTGTTAAGACGATCTGAGAGGACAGACGGATCTCCATATGACTCCTCATCTGAAAGATGGCCGCTCCTACAGCGCAGATTTCCCTGGCTGTTGCCGTGGCAGCCTCAGTTTTGATGATGTGCTGAGACTTCTGGAGTGGGCTCAAAATCACGGCTGACAAAAATAATTGGGTAATCTAAATTTAAAAAAAAAAAATCACGGCTGACACTTACGGTAGCCCACAGCAACGATGCTGGATACCGTGGGTGGAATTCTCCGCTCCCCATGTGGCGTGGGAGAATCGTGGGAGGGCCCCCCGACATTTTTACGTCCCCCCTGGTGCCCCCAGTGATACCCCCCCCCCCCCCCCCCCCCCCCGGCTCGGAAAAATCGACGCTCGCCTTTTTTCACGGCAAACGGCGATTCTCCGAGCCCGATGGGCCGAGCGGCCGGCCCTTCACGCCCGTTTCACCACGGCAGCAACCACACCTGGTCGCTGCATTCGTAAAACGGGCGGCAGATGCCTGTTTGGGGCATCTAGAGGCCCGATTGGCACGGGAGCACCATGACTGTGCTCGGGAGGGGACAGGCCCGCGATCGGTGCCCACCGATCGTCGGGCCAGCGTCCAAAACGGACGCACTCTTTCCCCTCCGCCGCCCGGCAAGATCAAGCCGCCACATCTTGCCGGGCGGCTGGGGAGAAAGACGGCCACCGCGCATGCGCGGGTTCGTGCCGTCTGCACGATGAAGTCGTCCGCGCACGCGCGGGTTGGAACCGGCAACCTGCGCATGCGCGGATGACTTCACATTCTCGGCGTGACGAGGTCGCTGCCGAGAAAGACGGAGGCCCGCTCCTAGCCCCCCGGGTGGGGGTGAATTAGGTGCGGGGAGCGGGCTCCGAGGCCGTCGTGAACCTCAGCCGAGTTCACAACGGCCTTCACGAATTCGGCCCCCTGCGGAGAATTCCGCCCCACGTCTCTGAGAAGAAAACAGCATCCTTAGGAACTTCCAAAGGCAACTTTAGAGGCCTAGTCACTGCCGGCAGCCATTTTATGCCCAGAAAGGTCCCAAAAACAGCAGTGAGGTGAAGGACTGTCTCATCTGCTTTGGAATTCAGTCCAATTTCTGAAAGGGAGGGGTAAATAGACATTGAGCCTCCCATTTATAGCTGCGGAGCCTCACGCCAGGTTTAGGTGGCCATCAGAAGGTTTGAGAAATGGGCCTGCTCACTGTCTCATCCAACTTCTTTCAGGTGTCCTTGGGGTGCAGGGTAGGTGAGTGGAGTCGATGGCGGCACGGTAGCACAGTGGTTAGCACTGCTGCTTCACAGCGCCAGTGACCCGGGTTCGATTCCCGGCTTGGGTCACTGTCTGTGCGGAGTCTGCAGGTTCTCCCCGTGTCTGCGTGGGTTTCCTCCGGGTGCTCCGGTTTCCTCCCACAATTCCCAAAAGTCAGGTAATTTGAACATTCTGAATTCTCCCTCTGTGTACCCGAACAGGCGCCGGAATGTGGCGACTAAGGGATTTTTACAGTAACTTCATTGCAGTGTTAATGTAAACCTACTTGTGACAATGATAACGATTATTCATTTAGCCGGTGTTAAAAGGGCTGATAGGTGACTCCAGTCTCCCTGATCTTTAAACAGCTGCTTTTGAGAATCGATTGGGGTGCTTGACTCTGGTCATACCACCCCCCCACCCCCACCCCCCTTCCGTGGTGGGGGGGGTGGTATGGGTGGGGGGGTGGTATGTGGTGGGTGAGGCTGTGCCATGTCTGGATAGAGAGGCGGAGCGAGGGCAGATGGAGTTTAATCCAGACAAATGTGAGGTAATGCATTATGGAAAGTCTAATACAGGTACGGCATATACAGTGAATGGTAGAACCTTCAAGAGTATTGACAGTCCGAGAGATCTCGGTGTACAGGGCCACAGGTCACTGAAAGGGGCAACACAGGTGGAGAAGGTAGTCAAGAAGGCATACGGCATGCTTGCCTTCATTGGCTGGGGCATTAAGTATAAGAATTGGCAAGTCATGTTGCAGCTGTATAGAACCTTAGTTAGGCCACACTTGGAGTATAGTGTTCAATTCTGGTTGCCACACTACCAGAAGGGTGTGGAGGCTTTAGAGAGGGTGCAGAAGAGATTTACCAGGATGTTGCCTGGTGTGGAGGGCATTAGCTATGAGGAGCGGTTGAATAAACTCGGTTTGTTCTCACTGGAACGACGGAGGTTGAGGGGCGACCTGATAAGCGGTCTACAAAATTATGAGGGGCATAGACAGAGTGGATAGTCAGAGGCTTTTTCCCAAAGTAGAGGGGCCAATTACTCAGAGGCATAGGTTAAAGGTGCGAGGGGCAAGGTTTAGAGGAGATGTACGAAGCAAGTTTTTTACACAGAGGGTAGTGGGTGCCTGGAACTCGCTGCCGGAGGAGGTGGTGGAAGCAGGGACGATAGTGACATTTAAGAGGCATCTTGAGTAGGATGGGAATAGAGTGATACGCCGACCCTGGAAGTGTAGAAGATTTTAGTTTAGAGGGGCAGCATGGTCAGTGCAGGCTTGGAGGGCTGAAGGGCCTGTTCCTGTGCTGTACTTTTCTTTGTTCTTTGTTCTTTTAGAGGGCTAGATAGGCTAGGGTGCCTTTCTCTGGCCCCTTTTCCCCTGCCTCTGGAGGTCACACTGTCCCCTCTGACTGAGGAATAATGCAATTTGAGCTCAAGGACTGAGGCCCCAGAGCAGTCCTGCAGGAGTGCTACATTGCCAAAGTGCAGTGTGTTGTTGGGTTGTGAGCCCAGCCCCTGGCGAGAGAGATCCAATGGTCACTATTTGATGGAGAGGAACGGAGTTCTCTCTGAGGTCCTGGCCAATATTTATCCTTCAACCACCGTAAACAAAAATGGATTATCTGATCATGTCACAATGTTCATGGGAGCTTGCTGTGTAGAAGTTGGTTGCTGTGTTTTCTGCATTCCAACAGTGACTACAATTATAAGTATTTAATTGGCTTTGAAGCACTTTCAGGCGTTCAGAAATCAAGCAGGGCGCTGAAGAAATACAATTCTTTCTTTAAGAGAATTCTCAGTGTGAAAGGCTCAACAAAACTGTTTGATCCTAAGGCCGAATCTTAAAATAATGATTTTAGAACTCATCTCTGCCAGTATAAATGTCATTTAATTTAAACACGCTCAGAAGGTGACCTTTAATAACATAATATATTCGTAATAGAACACTACTGCCAGAGTCAGACAACAATGGAAGAGCTCTTTTACTCTGTAATGGAGTTTCAATATCCAATTTAACCATCACACAATTCAATAGGAGGTAAGAGTTTCTACTTTGGGCCCACTTAACAATCTGAGTGCAAATTGCACCCAGAATTGTTCTAGTTCTGTAACTGCACCGGGACTGCCCCTTCTGAGCTTCAGATTATATAAATACAGGGGCCGTGAGTGGGGATTGAACTGAGTGTGAAACTCGGGCCTAAATCTCCCAGTCTTGGGAATCGTCGTGGGCGTCACAGAGAATTCATAGATTACATAGAATTTACAGTGTAAAAGGAGGCCATTCGGCCCATCGAGTCTGCACCAGCTCCTGGAAAGAGCACCCTACCCAAGGTTAACACCGCCACCCTATCCCCATAACCCAGTAGCCCCACCCAACACTAAGGACAATTTTGGACACTAAGGGCAATTTATCATGGCCAATCCACCTAACCTGCACATCTTTGGACTGTGGGAGGAAACCGGAACACCCGGAGGAAACCCATGCAGACACGGAGAGGATGTGCAGACTCCACACAGACAGTTACCCAGCCGGGAATCGAACCTGGGACCATGGAGCTGTGAAGCGATTGTGCTATCCACAATGCTACCGTGCTGCCCCTAATTCAACCGACAAGCAATGCTGACCTCAGGCAGGAATTTCCAGGCCTGGGGTGGACGGGACTGGAAATTCCGATTTGATGAGTGAGGGAGTTTGGTGAAGGGGAAAAGAGGTTCTCCTTTCCTCTTCTGCCTTTTTCACTTTCCAATATTTCATTCTTACACCGGTGCAGCGATAAAAGTTGATTGGCGAGTATCTGGACAGTTATTCTATTTATAATAAGTAGTTTGTAAAGTTTGGTTACGGCAGGGCAACTCGGCTGACTAGAATGTGCATCCTGGGGTATTTGGGAAGTCGTGGGTGCGCCGTGTGTCTCAGACAAACACACCTGCCAGAAGTCTCACCGGCTGCCGACGTTGGAACTCTGGGGGCTGGAAAATTCGGCTGCGTCCGCCACAGAATCGCCAAGGACTGGACGGGGACCGCGTAAAGGTCCGTTGACCTCGGGTGGGAATTTCTGGTCGCCGGCGCGGCCGAAGAATCCCGCCCCAGGTTTCGGAACTTGAGCGCTAACTGGAGTCCCCGTGGTGCATCCATGAGGCTGAGAACTACACGGGTGGTACGTTTAGGGAGGTGGGCACACCACAGATAAGGAGCATTGCAGGCAACAAGGGAAGTGCCAGGCAATCTAGGAGAACCTGCCAGATGGAGCAGGTGACCCCTGAGGCTATCTCGATCGCGAATGGGATTTCCATTTGGATACTGAGGGCGGTGACTCTTGCAGCATCCCATTAGTAACAGCCTGCCAACCCTGCCAACCTGAGACTAGCCCACTGTCTGATTTCAGTTCGTTGACCAATTATCAATCCATACCAGTATTTATTTTTTTATTCATTTACGGACATGCCGGCTGAATCCGGGGTGTGCCCCAAATCGGTCTCCACCTCGGGCACCCGAGCCGCTCTGCCTGGCACGATCGGCATATTTCAATGACCCAGTAGGCGCATTTAAATACCGCCAGATTCACCCGGCGCCCTGGAGTCAACGGCTACACCATCAAGATCTTGCTAGGGTACCGTTTAATACTCTTCCACCCAAACATGGATCAGGCGTAACGGCACCTCAGGGGGGTCTCAGGCCATTCGAGACCCCTCCGCTTCCCAATTCATTTTTCCAATTAAGGGGCAATTTAGCGTGGCCAATCCACCTATCCTGCACATCTTTAGAGTTGTGGGGGGTGAAACCCACGCAGACACGGGGTGAATGTGCAAACTCCACACGGACAGTGACCCGGGGCCAGGATTCGAACCCGGGTCCTCAGCGCCGTAAGCAGCAGTGCTAACCACTGCGCCGCCGTGCTCCCCCCCCCCCCCCAACCATTTCTTACCTTTATGGAGAGGGGAGGGTCCAGAGGATATCACAAGATCGTACAACCTTGAACTCGAACCACTGCTGGTTTGAAGCATGGCACCCCTTCAAACAATGTACTTGGAGGCAGCTGCGGAAAGGATGGACAGTGCGAGCGAACAAAACCACGGGATTGAAAGTAGCGGCAAAGACTAGTTTGAAGTAAATTTAATTTGACTGGAAGCTCAATAAAGCTGTCAAAGTTGCCGTTCGCAAACAGGCCAATAAAAAGTTTGAGTCCCCTCGTCCTCCACAAGGCAAATCCTTTGTCTTAATTGCCTTTAAACAAAGTCTGGACTCTACCCACCGATTTCCATAGTTCTTTCAACACACGTTCCACCGGCTGTAGTAATATCTCACAAACCTGAAAATCACTTCAGATATCTTTCTAATGTCTCAGCCTTCTTCTCAACTCTGTCAGTCTTTACTGAACAATGCTCTGTTTTAGTACCTTTAACCTCAGACTTCTTGGAGGCTTCACTTCATTTCTCTAATTTCCTTAACTAGCTGCTCTTCAAATCTTTGCACTTGTTTTCTCAAGTATCACTCCATGGTATGGCTTTTCTTCTAGCAAAGCTGAGAGAGATGTTCCCTCTCTAGCTTTCTAAACCAACTGCATCTAGCAGAGCTCCCTCGCTACCAATCTCCAACTGCAATCAACTTAGCTGAACTAAAACTTAAAAGCTTCTCTACCTTACAAGGCCCTAGTTGCTAAGCAACCACTGCTGGGTTTTTTTTATTCTTCATGCCCTAGCCCTCTCTAAGCACAATAGAAATGCACATACAAACATGAATCTAACTATAGGTTTTACCCTTCGTAGAGTCACAGAATCCCTCCAGTGCAGAAGTGGGCTATTTGCACTATCAAGTCTGCACCGACCCTCCATAAGAGCATCCTACCCAGGCTGACTCCCTCGCCCTATCCCTGTAACCCTGCGCGTTGATTATGGCCAATCCACCTAAGCTTAACATCTTTGGACTGTGGGAGGAAATGGGATCACCCGGAGGAAACCCACGTAGACACGGGGAGAATGGGCAAACTCCACACAGTCACCTAAAGCTGGAATTGAACCTTGGTCCCTGGCATTGTGTGGCCAACATGCTAACCACTGTGCCTCTGTGCTACCCATTAGGCACAGAAACATTAAATTAAACACACTTGAAAATATACATTTCTTCTAACATTTACCAATACAAATCTAATTCCCTGAAACTACATAGAACATACAGTGCAGAAGGAGGCCATTCGGCCCATCGAGTTTGCACCACCCACTTAATCCCTCACTTCCACCCTATCCCCGTAACACAATAACCCCAGCTAACCTTTTTGGACACCAAGGGCAATTTATCATGGCCAATCCACCTAACCTGCACACCTTTGGACTGTGGGTGGAAACCGGGGCACCCGGAGGAAACCCACGCAGACGCGGGGAGAACGTGCAGACTCCACACAGTGACCCAGCGGGGAATCGAACCTGGGACCCTGACGCTGTGAAGCCACAGTACTATCCACCTGTGGTACCGTCCTACCGTGACCCACACAGACATGGGGAGAATGTGCATACTCCACACAGACAGTGACCTGGACCCGTGTCCTCGCCACCGTGAGGCCGCAGTGCTAACCACTGCGCTGCCATGCCGCCCCTCGCTAATTATAGATATTGCTGTTAAGTTCCTGTTAATTGCGAGTTAACACCAGTACTTTCTGTGGTTTGCATTATGTTTGATGTGGAATTTGTGTCTTGACTTGTTTTTTTGTTTGTACTGTACAATGTAATTTTTTCTATCTGCCTAAAATACCTCAATAAAATTGTTTGTAAAATAAAAACACCAGTACTTTCTGTTGCACAATATAATCAGCAAAAATGGAAAATAAATTATCTCGAGGCTTATCCCGTGCCGTCAACATCATCGTGTCAAGTTTGTGCAATTCCTGCAAAAGGGTTTGGGACGTCCATTGGCACAAACCAGCCAACAGGCTCCGAAGAGTGGTGACTAGGGGCGTTTCACAGTAACGTCATTGCAGTGTTAATGCAAACCTACCTTTGTTTTCCGAACAATATATACATTTAAGTTGGTACATAATCCTTAAACTTGAGGTTTGGCCTGCTGAACCACCCCATGTGTGCAGTCACACAAGTTGGTTGTGCCTGGGAGGCAGCTGGGTTATTGTCCACATGGAGGGTGGGCACCAGACAAGCTTGGGGTGGGCATGGTGGCTGCAGGACATGTTACATTGGCAGCCGCATAGGCCTCTATCTCAGCTGGTGTGGGAAGGCACGGACGGCAGACTCCAGCCTCTGTGGCCGTTAGCGGGGCTGGTTGAGGCACCTGAAGCAGATTCAGTTCCTGATGTATCTGGCATCATCTGAGGTGCCCATGTATGTGTGAAGCTGGGGAGCATGGCTGTGCACAACCGTTGTTTGCTTTTTGACTGCCTGGCCTGGCTCCTGAGTCTGGAGTCCGTGGCCGCTTTGGCCGTGGTACCTCTTCCCTCTTTGCCACCATTCATTTTTGTAATATAAATTTAGAGTACCCAATTCATTTTTTCCAATTAAGGGGCAATTTAGCATGGCCAATCCACCTACCCTGCACATTTTTGGGTTGTAGGGGTGCAACCCACGCAAACACTGGGAGAACTTGCAAACTCCACATGGACAGTGACCCAGAGCCGGGATTGAACCTGGGACCTCGGCGCTGTGAGGCTCCAGTGCTAACCCACTGCCCCACAGTGCTGCCCCCTTTGCCACCATTCATAAGGGTTTCCTTCATATTTGTTTCCACTTTGGGAGGTCGCAGGGATTTGGGAACAGGGATCATGTTCCTGCAGAGCCGGGAGAGCATTCTCCAGGGCACGCCTTCCCCTGGAAGCCTGCACTGACTGAGCAATGCAGCATAAATATCTGAGCTGCCCTGGGCTAATTTGTTGAGGAGGCGTTTTGCTGAAGGTACTTCACACTCGGCTGTGGATAAAGAGGTCTGCTTGCGGCATGTACAAAGTGCCACGTGCGTGTGCAAAGTCCTTGAACTTTGGCAGCACACAAACTGCCTGCCATTGTCTGGCATTATCCGTTGTGGAATGCTATGCACAATGAAGTATCTCTCCAGCTTCCTGATTACTGTAGTGCTCTTCAGGTCAAGTAAGTGATCAACTTCAAACCACCCTGAGAATGGACCAGCAAGGTCTCGATGATATTTCCCATTCCAGTCAAATATATCTGCTGCAGCGAGAGACCAGGGAAGCTGTGGAATCTCATGAAAGTGCAGTCAATCTTTCACTCGGTGGGACCTGGGCTTGTTGCATGGTGTACATCTGGAAACATCCCTTCTCATGCCACTATGGCTCAGAGCTACAGTGGTTAAGCACTGCTGGCTCACAGTGCCAGGGATCCAGGTTCGATTCTGACCTCGGGTGACTGTATGGAGTTTGCACGTTCTCCCCGTGTCTGCGTGGGTTTCCTCCGGGTGCTCCGGTTTCCCCCACAGTCCAAAGAAGTGCAGATTAGGTGGATTGACCATGCTAAAGTTTTCCTTTAGTGTTCAGGGATGTCCAGGTTCGATGGGGCTATGGGGTTATGGTAGCACAGTGGTCAGCCCTGTTGTTTCACAGCTCCAGGATCCCAGGTTCGATCCCCGGCTTGGGTCACTGTTTGTGCGGAGTCTGCACGTTCTCCCCGTGTCTGCGTGGGTTTCCTCCGGGTGCTCCGGTTTCGTCCCACAGTCCAAAGATGAGCATGTTAGGTGGATTGGCCATTCTAAGTAGCCCTTAGTGTCCAAAAAGGTTTGTTGGGGTTACGGGGATAGGGTGGAGGGTGGAGTTGGGTGCTCTTGACAAGGACCGGTGCATACTCGATGGGCCAAATGGCCTCCGTCTGCACTGTAAATTCTATGATTCTAAGATGGTTGCGTAAAACGTACTCATTGACCAAGTTCTGGTCACCTTCCCTAATATCTCCTTGTGTGTCTTGGTGTCAAATTGTTTGATAATGCACTTGTGAAGTGTGATGGGATTTTTCATTACACTAACGGTGATGGATAAATTGCTGTTATGTTGCTAATAGATTGGTCACATAATTAACAACACGGAGAATGGATCCCGAATAGGTTTTAATGCCTGTCTGGGAGTATCAGACAGACGAAGGTCGTTCAAACACATTCGTTGTTCACCCATTTACATCAATAATGCTCGATTCTAGGCTATCATTCTGACAGAATGGTGCAGCTCAGTGAGACAGAGCTATCATTAACATGTGAGATGTGTTAACTAATGGAATGTATCCTTTCATTAAGTGAGCAGCTAAGAGTCCAGCTCTTATAAATTTTATGCCCTGGTATTTAACATACGCTTGGTAAAAGTTTCCATTGCATGCACTAAGCAAAAACAAAGTATTGCCCACATTGCCGAAACTCCAGAATTCCCTCTCTGCTCCTCTATCTCGCTCTCTTCATTAATCCCAGTGAATTGGCCAAAGGTCTAAATTCTGGGGCAGGATTCTCCGCTCACCAGCGGGGCAGGCTGTACGGGGGGCTGAGGAGTGGGGGTCCCCCTGGGGCCAGATCCCCCCCCCCCCCCCCCCCCCCCCCGAGGACTCTGCAGGCCACCCGCAGAGCCAGGTCACGCTGGGTAAAGAGCTTGCAGAATTAACGTCGGAGAGACTGGCCGAAAATGGGCGGCCGCACGGCCCATCGCGGGGCGGAGATGGGTGCTCTTGACAAGGACCGGTGCATACTCGATGGGCCAAATGGCCTCCGTCTGCACTGTAAATTCTATGATTCTAAGATGGTTCCGTAAAACCTACTCATTGGCCCATCGCGGGACGGCACGATTCCCGCCCACGGCAAAACCCCGGCACCGGAGAATTCGGCAGCCGGCGTCGGGGCGGCAGGGTGGGATTCACGCCGCCCCCTGGCGGGGTCGGAGAATCCCGCCCCTGAGTCTTTTGCGATGTTAATTTGTTAATTATTGAAGAACAGCATTTATAAAAAAGAGGGAAATGCCATCAACACCTGGTCAACCACAACCACATTTATATAGTGCCTTCAGTAAAGTGAAACAACCCAAATGCTTCTGTAGAGATTTGCAAAAGGGTCATTTAGACCTGAGACATTAACTCTTGTTTCTCGTGGGGGGCGGCAAGGTGGCACAGTGGGTTAGCCCTGCTGCCTCACGGGGCCGAGGTCCCCGGTTCGAATCCCGGCCCTGGGTCACTGTCCGTGTGGAGTCTGCACGTTCTCCCCGTGTCTGCGTGGGTCTCACCCCCACAGCCCAAAGATGTGCAGGGTAGGTGGATTGGCCGCGCTAAATTGCCCCTTAATGGGAAAAAAAAGAATTTGTGTACTCTAATTTTATTTTTTTTAAATGTTTTAATTAATTTTTTCAAAAACTCTTGGACGGGATTCTCCGAGCCCACGCCCGCTCCGACGGTGGGACTGCGATGCTCCGAACCGGGAAAAAGCTCGCCGACGGGGATTGCGCCGCACAGTCCGCAGAATCGGCAGACCTGCCGCGACCTGCTGGTCCCTGAGCCTCCGGCCCGGAGGGGCTGCACGGTGGGCAGCCATCTTTCCACGTTGCCGTTTCTCTGCTGATGGCGTCAGTTTAACAGCGATGCCGCGCAGCGTCAATTACTAAATTTTTAAAAAAATTGTATTACGGAGTTGGGAGGCGGGGCGGGGGGGGGGGGGGGGGGGGGGGGGGGGTGGGGGGAGGGGGGGGATCCATGGATGGATTTGAAAACAAGGATGCAAATGTTAACACTTGAGTGGATCTAAAATCATTAGTTTCCCTCTGAAGCTGGAAGGAATCTATCTCACAGCAAGTTGTAAGTGAAATGTGACAGATGAGATAACTGCTTGTTAATCTTTCCTGTGCAAATGTGAAATATTGATGCAACAATTTAATTTGTTATTCTGTTTCATCAGTATCAGGTATAAAGATTTAAAAAACCTCACGTTGGCTCTCTCTCTCTCTCTCTCTCCGCCTCTGTCTCTCTCACTGCTGTACTGCCAGCTACAGACCTCAAAAACTATTTAAAAAATCATGAGGTTACAAAATAAATAATGAGGTCATTGGAGAGGCACTCAGCAACCAAAATATTTCAATAAATTCTGTTTAACTTTAGACAAACCGGGAAGCTCTTTTCAGCTCCGAGCCCCAGATCCATGCTGTTCACTAGGAAAGGCCGCTACAAGATGGTCGATTTTTTTTAACCCTTCAGATGCTTTGGCCTTCACCTGAGATCTCCAGAATTAACTCCTTCCATTTTACAAAATAGGACCTCTGACATTCTATTCAGGACCAAGCCGGCCATTAGACCAAACTGAGGAGCCATTCAGCCCATCGAGTCTGCTCTGCCTGCCATTCAATGTGATCGTGACTGATCTGAGGTGATAACCCTCAACTCCACTTTCCCGCCTTATCCTCATTACTCTTGATTCCCTGACTGATTAGAAATCTCTCCATCTCAGCCTTGAACATACTTTAAAAAAAATAAATTTAAGAGTACCCAATTATTTTTTTAAATTTAGCATGGCCAATCCACCTAACCTGCACATCTTTGGGTTGTGGGGGTGAAACCCACGCAGACACGGTGGGGAATGTGCAAACTCCACACGGACAGAGCCGGGATTCGAACCCGGGTCCTCAGCAACCCCGTCTCAGTGCTAACCATTGCGCCACATACCGCCCCTGCATTGAACACACTTAACGACCCGGCCTCCACAGTTCTCTGCGGTAAAGAATTCCACAGATTCTCTCCCCTCTGAGAGAAGAAATTCCTCCTCATCTCTTTGTTAAATGGACAACCCTTGGGGACTTCCGGTGGCGGCCATGAAGGAGTAGGTCGCACATTTGGTGGCTCCCGCCCGGGTCGGACCTTTGGGCCTTTTCCCCGATTTTCTCTTGAATTCTACTTGGGAAATTGATAGCGGACGCGACCGTAGGGAGGAGTCTCACACCAGCGCATGGAGAGGCGGACCAGGAGTGCTCGCAAAGGAAGAAATAGGCGAACAGAGAAGGCCTGGGTCGAAGCTGCAGCGGGGGAAAGCATGGCGGACGACCGGAGTCCTGGCTCGACGACCAAACGGTTGACGGAGCAGCTGATGCAGTTTGTCCAGGAGGGCTCCGCCAAGCAGAAACAGGAATGCTTGGACCCGATTAAGGAGTCGATTACTCGGCTGGAACAGAGATTGGTTGCTCAAGACCGTGTGACCCAGAAAGTGGAGAGGGCGCTGGCTGAGCAGGAGGAATATCAAACACCAATGGGGTTGGAGGTGGGGATGCTGAGAGACCAGCAGAAAAGGCTCCTGGAAAAGGTGGAGGACCTAGAGAATAGGCCCCGCCGGCAGAACCTGAGGATCGTCGGTCTCCTGGAGTGATCCGAAGGAGCGAATGCGGGGGCATATATAGCGGGTATGCTCGAGATGCTAATGAGGGATGGGCGTTCACCCGAACCTTGGAGATGGACAGGGTGCACAGAGCACTAGCGAAAAAGCCGCGTTAGGTAAACCCCCCCCCCCCCCCCCCCCCCCCCCCCCAGAAGGCAATGCTGATGAGATGCACAGATACCTGGGTAAGGAGCATATTCCACGGTGGGCCAGGCAGGCACAGAGCTGTAAGTGGGAGAACAGCATCCAGCGCATTTATCAAGACCTGAGCGCGGACATAGCAAGGGGAAGAGCGGGATTCAACCCTTTTCAAGAAGAAGGTGAAGTTTGGACTGCTGTATCCAGCCCGTCTTTGGGCCACTTATGAAGAGCAACACTTCTATTTTGAGTTGCCCGAGGAAGCGATGGACTTTGCCAGAAGGAAAGGGCTGGCAGGGACTGAGGTCTTTGAACTTTGCTGCAGTGTTCACGTTAAAAATGTTCTTGTTTTTGGACTATATTTGTAATGCCTTCTGTATCGATCCCTGAGCTGCCGCGTATTTGTGTAAGTTGAAGTTTGCATTGGAACTGACGGGGGATGGAGGTGTGAATTTTCGATGTGGGGTTTTTCTCTGCTTTTTGTTTCTTTCGGTTAATTGGGCTGAGAATATTTTCTCTTGAATATGTGTGTCCGAGGGGGGGAGGGGAGGAACAATAGGTGGGAAAACGTTTGTCGCCATGGGCGGGGGCTACCAAGCTAGCTTGCGGGCTAGCTCACGGAAGCGCAGTGGGGGGTGAGCAGATGTTAGGCTTGTTGAAGGGGGCTATTTTTATGCTGCTGTCATTGGGGCGGGGAAATTGCTCTGCTGATGGTGGAGGGACTGCTGCTGGGGGACAAAAGGGAGATTGGGGATGGAGGCTGCCTGGATTGGGCAGGTATTTCATTTGGGACTGGACTCTAAGACTAGACTAAGATCGCGATCCTGATTAATAAGCGAGTGTCATTGGAGGCGGGACGAATAGTTGCGGATGTGGGTGGTCGGTACATCATGGTTAGTGGGAAGCTGGAAGGGTTGCCGGTGGTACTCGGGAATGTGTACGCGCCAAACTGGGATGATGTGGAGTTTATAAGGAGGATGTTGGGAAAAATCCCGGACCTGGACTTGCATAAGCTGGTCATGGGGGGGTCTTCAACACAGTCATTGACCCAGGGCTAGACCGGTCGAGCTCATGGACAGGCAGGGTGCCAGCAATGGCAAAGGAGCTAAAGGGGTTCATGGAGCAGATACGGGGGGGGGGGGGGGGGGGGGGGGGGGGGGGGGGGGGGAATCCATGGGGGTTTGGGCGGCCAACAGGGAAAGAATTCTCTTTCTACTCAAATGTACATAAAGTGTACTCCCGGATCGACTTTTTCATCTTGAACAGGGCTTTACTGACGGGGGTAGTGGACACTGAGTACTCAGTGATCACGGTCTCGGATCATGCCCCACACAGGGTGGACTTACAGGTCAGCAAGGAGTGTGGCCAGCGCCCACATTGGAGATTGGATGTCGGACTGTTAGCGGATGAGGAGGTGTGTGGGTGGGTGAGGAAATGTATCCAGAACGAACTGGAAGTTAATGGCATGGGGGAAGTCTCGGCAGCTATGGTCTGGGAGGTGCTGAAGGCGGTGGTCAGAGGGGAGCTGATTTCGATGTGGGCCCACAGGGAGAAGGTAGACAGAGCAGAGACGGATTGACTGATAGGGGAAATACTTCAGGTCGACAGGAGATATGCGGAGACCCCAGAGGCAGGGCTTTTAAGGGAACGTCGGAGGCTACAGGCGGAGTTTGGCTTGCTAACTACAGGGAAGGCAGTGGAACAGCTGAGAAAGGCGAGGGGGGCGATATTTGAGTATGGAGAGAAGGCCGGCAGAATGCTTGCGCAGCAGCTCAGAAAGAGCGAGGCAGCCTGGGAGATTGGGAAAGTGAAGGACAGAGACGGGAACTTGGTCGGAGATTCAGCAGGGGTTAACAGGTCGTTCAAGGAGTTTTATAGCAGGTTGTATGAATCGGAATCCCCCAGCTGGGCCGGAAGGGATGAGGCAATTCTTAGGGGGGGCTGAGGCTCCCGAAGGTGGAGGAAGCGCTGGGGGCCCCAATTAGGATGGAAGAAAAAGCAGGAGGGCTGAAGGCCATGCAGTCGGGTAAAGTCCCGGGACGGGACGGGTACCCAGTGGAGTTTTATAAAAAGTTTTCTGGGATGCTGGGTTGCTGCTGATGAGGACATTCAATGAGGCAAAGGAGAGAGGGGGGGGCTTCCCCCGCCAATATCACAGGCCACAATCTCACTGATCCTGAAGCGGGACAAGGACCCGGAGCTATGCAGGTCCTGCAGTCTGATCTCCCTACTAAATGTCGACCGCCAAATTGTTGGCCAAAATCCTGTGCTTTAGGATCGAAGACAGCGTTCTGGATGTGATCGGGGAGGACCAGACGGGATTTGTTAAGGGCAGACAGTTAGTGGCCAACGTTAGAAGACTGTTGAATGTGATCATGATGCCCCAGAGGGTAGGGGCATAGAGGTAGTGGTCGCAATGGACGCAGAGAAGGCCTTTGATCGGGTGGAATGGACGGGGCTTCATCGACCGGGTTAGGCTGCTGTATCAGGCTCCCGTGTCGAGAGTACGGACGAACAGGTTGACATCGGGCTATTTTAGGCTGCACCGGGGGACGAGGATACCCCCTCTCCCCGCTGCTGTTGCGTTGGCCATAGAGCCGCTGGCAATTGTGCTGAGAGCTTCAAGGGGCTGGGAGGGGCTGGTTCGGGGAGGGGTGGAACACAAAGTCATGCTATACGCAGACGACCTGCTCCTGTATGTATCGGACCCAGCAGAGGGGATGGAAGAAATTATGAGGATTCTGAGAGAATTTGGCTGGTTTTCGGGTTCTAAATTGAACATGGGATAAAGTGAGATGTTGGCGATCCTGGCAAGGGGGCAGGAGAGGCCACTGGGGGAGTTGCTGTTTAGAGTGGTAGGGGGAAGCTTTCTGTATCTAGGCATCCAGGTGGCAAGGGAATGGGAACGGCTACATGAGCTAAATTTGACCCGACTGGTGGACCAAATGAAGGAAGACTTCCGAAGGTGGGACATTCTCCCGCTATCACTGGTACAGACAGTGAAAGTGATGGGTAAACAAGGTGATCTCTGGCTTTGTATGGGCGGGCAAGACCCCGCGAGTAAAAAAGGGGATGCTGGAGCAGAGTCGGGGTGGGGGGGGAGGGCGGGCTGGCGCTGCCGAACCTTTGCAATAACTATTGGGCGGCAAATATAGCCATGATTAGGAAGTGGGTGGTGGGGGGTGGGGTGTCGGTGTGGGAGCGAGTAGAGGCGGCATCATGTCAGGGCACGAGATTGGGGGCACTGGTTACGGCGCCTCTGCTGCCCCTGCTGGCATGGCACTCCACCAGCCCCGTGGTGGTGGCGGCCCTGAGAGTCTGGGGGCAATGGAGGAGACATGTGGGAGCAGAGGGAGCATCGGTCTGGTCCCCAATCTGTAATAATCACCGGTTTGCCCCGGGGATGCTGGATGGTTTCCGAGATGGCAGAGAGCAGGGATCGAGAGGATGGGAGATCAGTTCACAGAGGGGAGCTTCCACAGCCTGAGGGAGTTGGAGGAGAAATTTGAATTCACAGGAGGGAATGAGTTTAGATACCTTCAGGGACGGGACTTCCTACACAGGCAGGTTTCAACCTTCCCGCTCCGACCATCAAGGGGGATACAGGACAGGGTAGTTTCCAGAGGGTGGGTGGGAGAAGGGAGGGTTTCGGACATCTATAAAGAACTCATGGGGTCAGAGGAAACGCAGACCGATTAGCTGAAACACAAAGGGGAAGAGGAGTTAGGAGGAGAGATAGAGGATGGTCTCTGGGCGGACGCGTTGAGTCGAGTCAACGAGTCCACGACATGTGCCAGGCTCAGCCTGATACAATTCAAATTTGCTCACCGGGCTGACATGACAGTGGCCCGGAAGAGCAGATTCTTTGGGGTGGAAGACAGGTGTGTAAAATGTGCGGGAGGACCAGCGAACCATGGTCACATGTTCTGGACATGCCCGAAGCTTAGGGGATTTTGGCAGGGGTTTGCAGATGTCATGTCCATGGTGTTAAAAACAAGGGTGGCGCTGAGTCCAGAGGTGGCGATTATCGGGGTGTCGGAAGACCCGGGAATCCAGGAGGAGAAAGAGGCAGACGTTCTGGCCTTTGGTTCCCTGGTAGCCCGGTGATGGATACTATTAGCTTGGAGGGACTCAAAGCCCCCGAAGTCAGAGACCTGGCTATCGGACATGGCTAGCT
This sequence comes from Scyliorhinus canicula, assembly GCF_902713615.1. NCBI lineage: Eukaryota > Metazoa > Chordata > Chondrichthyes > Carcharhiniformes > Scyliorhinidae > Scyliorhinus > Scyliorhinus canicula. The sequence continues at coordinate 8,453,132 of NC_052146.1, forward strand.
TTCTCTGTTTGGAGAAAATCAAGTTCGCCCTGAGAGGGTCAATGTCAGGGTTCGCCGGAGGTGGCAGCCGTTCAGCGACTTCTTCAGAGAAAATTAACCGTCCGCAGAGGGGGGGGGGGGGGGGGGGGGGGGGGGGAGAGGATTAGGTTAGTTTTCGATCAGTGTGTAAGAAAGATGGGACCTGTGAGGGAGGAAGACGGCCTCTGTACTATGTTTATATTTGTATGTAAATTGTTTCCTTTGTTATTGTTTCAAAATCACAAATACCTCAATAAGATGTTTATTAAAAGAATGGACAGCCCTTTACTCTGAGATTTTCCCCCCTGGTCCTCAACTCTCCCACAGGGGAGACAGGGGAAGCAAACTCTCAGCATCGACCCTGTCAAGCCCCCTGAGAATCCGATTGGTGCGAACCAATGGCCATGTTGTGCCCGAAACGCAGCTCGCCGTGGGGCAGCATGGGCGATAAAAGCCAGGAGACCCCACTCCCGGGATCTACCCGGCTCACAACGCCTGGCGGGATCTAACGCCTTCTAGCGAGACGGTGCGATGTAAATCCTGCCACTTTGGGCAAATCTGCATATTAAACGCACATTAACAGCGTTCAAAAGGTATGAACACAAACACATGGATAGGATGGGGATAGAGGGATACGGCACAAGGAAGGGCTAAGGGTTTTGGCCAAGGTTGGTATCATGACTGGTACAGGCTTGGAGGGCCGAAGGGCCTGTTGCTGTGCTGTATTGTTCTTTGTTAAAGTGAGACAGTCTCACTTTAATGTGCACATTCCCAAGGTACCTGAGACTTTGGGATTTATCTCCTTTGTCTTGGAGACCTTGGGTGAGTACTGTTTGGTACTAGTCCCCTCAATTTGTGGGGGGGCGGGGGAGTCATCGGACTCGAAACGTTAGCTCTGTTCTCTCCCTCCAGCATTTTCCCTTTCGTTTCAGATTCCAGCATCCGCAGTAATTTGCTTTTATCCAGTGATTTGTTGAACATTTGTTTCTTTAGTCTGGAAGATCCCAGAGCCCTGGGGGAATGGTTATGGAACACCAGGCTGGCCATCACAGCCCACACATACAGTCCAGATAATGTCCTCGCAACGAGCTTCACCGGTTCTGTATCAAGGCCCAACATCAGACGGACTGTCTGGTCCTCCATTCCTCTAACACCGGAGAACCCTGCACATCTTTCGGTTGTAGGGGTGAGACCCACGCAGACACGGGGAGGGGGGGGGGGAATGTGCAAACTCCACATGGACTGTGGACTTTTACGACAGGAAAATCGGCGCTGCATCTGGACCGATTCCGCTAACGGTGAGGGGCTGGCACCGGTGCCGTGGGGAACACCATCGGACCCCATGCAGAACAGTGCAGGTCGTTGCTGCGTCCTTGATAAGCACTCACAGGGCTGACAGGCTGCAGTCGCGCTTAAACAATACACCCGTCCGCCACACATACTGATGGGGCCGAATCGATGGGACAGAATATGGCAGCACGGTAGCATAGTGGTTAGCACTCTGGCTTCACAGCACCAGGGTCCCAGGTTCAATTCCCGGCTTGGGTCACTTGGGTCACCGGGGACCCGGGTTCGATCCCCGCCCTCAGCCACTGCCCGTGTGGAGTCTGCACGTTCTCCCCGTGTCTCCGTGGGTTTCCTCCAGGTGCTCTGGTTTCCTCCCACAGTCCAAAGACGTGCAGGGTAGGTGGATTGGCCATGATAAATTTCCCTTAGTGACCAAAAAGGTTAGGAGGTGTTATTGGGTTACGGGGATAGGGTGGAAGCGAGGGCTTAAGTGGGTCGGTGCAGACTCAATGGGCTGAATGGCCTCCTTCTGCACTGTCTGTTCTATGAATGTGCTGGATTGCCCTTAGTGTCCAAAATTGCCCTTAGAGTTGGGTGGGGTTGCTGGGTTATGGGGGTGGACGTGTGGACCTTGGGTAAGGTGCTCTTTCCAAGAGCCGGTGCAGACTCGATGGGCCGATTGGCCTCCTTCTGCACTGTAAATTCTATGAATACAGCTGATGGGGCGGCTGGTTCCAGAGGACACCCAGCGGGGTTCCCCGGGGGCGAGGGGGGGGGGGTCACCTATATGACATAGGGCACCAGGTTTAAAGCGGGCTGTCAATGTTTTTAAGGTGAAGGAGCATCGTAATTTGGTGTCAAACCAACGCCTGCCGCGATTTAGAACCGATTCTCCGCCCGATCGCACGGCCCAATTTCGGCGTTAGCTGACGGAGAATTGCGCCCATTGAATCTCGCTCCGCCATTGGTATCCATGGCTTCAGCTACCTGGGCCCCATGCTCAGGAATTCCCTCCCTGAACCTCTCCAGTTGTCTCTCTCTGTCCCTTCTCCTTTAAAACCTCATTCTTTGGCTAAGCTTTTAACAAGCTGCCTTTGTATGGCTCAGTATGTAGCTGGTGTTTGATAACAGTCCTGTGTAGTATCTTTGGATGTTTCACTGTGTTAAATAAAGTCACCTTGCCGTTGTGAGCTCTGATTTCCTGTCCGACAGTTCAATCCAATGTGATTTGATCGGAGCTGATGCTGTGATAGTTTTCCATTCCCTCATACTGTCACTGAAACTTTGAATTTTAATTCCTTTAATGATGCCATTAGAGAAGTCACCCCTGCCTAAAAGCTGAAGAGCAATCCAGGCAGGACAATGAAAAATCACTGCATTTTCACTCACCCTTCAGCCCTTCAGCCTCACGGCGCCAAGAACTCGGTTTGATTCCGGCTCCGGGTCACTGTCTGTGTGGAGTTTGCACATCCCCCCACCCCCCCCACCCCGTGTCTGTGTGGGTCTCACCCCTGCAACCCAAAGATGTGCAGGGTAGGTGGATTGGCCACGCTAAAATTGCCCCTTAAAAAAAAAACTTTCACTTACCCTTCCCTAAGATTTGCTGCCTCAGACAAACGTGTCTAAAGCAGCAGATGTTACAAGTGTCAGAGGCCAGCTCGCAAGCCAAGTACACTTGAAAGGGCTTCAAATACCTCAAACCTTCCACTGTTGAACCCACTGTCAGGATTGGACAGACGGGCAGCACGGTGGCGCAGTGGGTTAGCCCTGCAGCCTCACGGCGCCGAGAGTTCGATCCCGGCTCTGGGTCACTGTCTGTGTGGAGTTTGCACATTCTCCCCGTGTTTGCGTGGGTTTCGCCCCCACAACCCAAAGATGTGCAGGTTAGGTGGATTGGCCACGCTAAATTTCCCCTTAATTGGGAAAAATGCACCTCAGCATAAACAGGGACAGAGGTTGTCAGTAACCCCAAGTGAGGCTATTGCTCCATTTCTGAGGCAGAATAATTCCATTGGAAGCAGCCCTTCTGGCAGCTCGATCAGCATAAACGTACTATCAGGCCTGGTACTGAAGCCTACAGACCAAGTATACAAGGGGCTGTTTAGCACACTGGGCTAAATCGCTGGCTTTGAAAGTAGACTAAGGCAGGCCAGCAGCACGGTTCGATTCCCGTACCAGCCTCCCCGAACAGGTGCCGGAATGTGGCGACTAGGGGCTTTTCACAGTAACTTCATTGAAGCCTACTCGTGACAATAAGTGATTTTCATTTTCATTTTTCATTTCATTCATCCACCTAATTTTGACCCTGTCCTGTGTGTTGAGTTGGGGGCACGCGTCAGAGAGAGAGTGTATATGGGCCTCAATTCAAGGTCTGCTCTGATGGAAGGCCCTCTGACAGTGCAGCACTCCCTCGGCACTACACTGCGAGCGCCAGCCCAGGTATTAATGCTCAGGTGTCTCGAGTGGCCCTCACCCCACAGCGATCTGACTCCCAGATAAGCATGCTAACCGATAAGCCATGACTGAAGACAACGTGTTGCTGGGCAATGGAATGATCTTCATCAGCTTTCTTGAGGGACAGGACCACAAAGATGCCTCTCGTCATTTACTCCACCGCGTTTCAAAGGCTTGTTCTCCCAGTTGGGCAGTTTAGTGTTTTTCTCTGTTGCTGTTTATCTACAAATCCCCCTGACGATTAAGTTACAAAGTACGCCAGCTGCACATGCCTTTATTGACAGAAGAGGAACAGCTTTATTTAATTTACACTGTTCCTTTTGTAGAGCATGAGTTATTAAATACTCAGCATCTGAAACTTGTCGCTGAAGGCTAAATTCAGCGCCATGCGGCGGGGCACAGGTTCGAAGCTCCACGCTGCTTGCACTGAAAATCTTGTCCCCCCCTCCTCTCCGCGAAACACTCCGCCAACCACTCTGCCAAACTACAAAAGGCAAACAGGATGTTAAGAAAATAAATAGAAAGAGTTGCATTTAGATAGCACCTTTCACAATCTCAGAATGTCCCCAAGTGACTTACAATCAATCAAATACATTTGAAGTGTAATTGTGGTTGCAATGTGCACAGCAAGCTCCCACAAACAGCATGGTGCTGAAGACCTGATAATCTGTTCCTTATGAATAAAATTTAAGGGGAGCACGGTGGTGCAGTGGGTTAGCCCTGATGCCTCACGGCGCTGAGGTCCCAGGTTCGATCCCGGCTCTGGGTCACTGTCCGTGTGGAGTTTGCGCATTCTCCCTGTGTCTGCGTGGGTTTCGCCCCCACAACCCAAAAAGATGTGCAGGCTAGGTGGATTGGCCATGCTAAATTGCCCCTTAATTGGAAAATGAATTGGGTACTCTAAATTTTTTTTTTTTTAAATGAATAAAATTTAGAATGCCCAATTCCTTTTTGTTCCAATGAGGGGGCAATTTAGTGTGGCCAAACCACCTACCCTACATAGCAAACATGCTATGATTTTGCAATTACTCGAGAGAGAGAGAGAGAGAGAGAGTAGATGCCCCTTCAGTTTAACATCAGCTCTAAAAGACTGTACAGCGCTCCTTTGGAACTGCACTGGAGTATCAGCCTTGAAAAAATAGAATTGGGTTCTGGAAATTTATTTTAAAAATAAATAAATAAATGCAAGTCTTTCTTTTCGGGAAGCTGTGAAGCTTTTAAAATTGTCGTTAGTAATCCTATCTGTTCTCCACAGCATGTCCCACTTCCCTTGTAGAATCTTCTTGTCAAGGGAAAGTAATCTAATTTCCTGTCCCCAGAGAAGGAAGAAAATTGCTGGCCTCAGCCACAAATCCTCGGGGGTAGGTATCGAATATCTCATAAACTCCACTCCCAATATTGCCATTTAATTGGTTGCTCCTTCTGGTTTTTGGCTGCTTATTAAAGCGTTAGTTTGATGAGAGGGCACGTGTATTACATTAGCAACACCCTTAAAGCACTGTTTATGCTGCTTGTTACGCGATGACCACTCAGATGACCTCAGTCAATTAAAATAGCCAGAAGGTGAATGTGTGTCAAACACTAAAGAAGAGATTGCCTTTCTGTAGCTCCCTTCATAACCTCAGGGTCTCCCAAAGCGATGGACAGACGCTGAGTCAGGTTTGGTCTGGATGATGAGTCCATCACGGGATGGAGACGTTGGGAAAGGCGATTTGACGGAGAATCTTTGTGGCGTCGAAATCGGGCTGGTTTAGCACAGTGGGCTAAACGGCTGGTTTGCAATGCGGAGCAAGGCCAGCAGCGCGGGTTCGATTCCCGTACCAGCCTCCCCGAACAGGCGCCGGAATGTGGCGACTAGGGGCTTTTCACAGTAACTTCATTGAAGCCTACTCGTGACAATAAGTGATTATTATTATTATTATTATTATCGTGACGGCCGCTGGGTTCACGCCAGATCACAATTTCCGGTGCCTCAACAGCGGCGTCAATGTGTCCCACTCCCCACGTACGGTAAACGCCGGTGGCATATCATTATCAGGCCTGTCCCAGTATTCTCCGGGGCCTCTCCTCCTCCACCAATGGTGTTCCTGCCGGTGCGGTTCACCTGTGATTTCGAAAGTCATGAAGCGGCCGCCGTGGCTGCTGAGGGAGAGAGAGGGGGTACGGAAAGTGTCCAACATCGCCATAGTTTGCTGACAGTTGTGCCGCTGGCCGAGGGGCTTCTGGCAGGGCCGGGGGGGTGGCCAGGAGGTGGGCTGTGGGATCGGGCTGGACGGGCAGGGAACACCATTGCCGCAGACGGCAAGGCAGCCACGCAGCTGCGCACACCGCTGACTGCCCGCGGTGAACTGAAGGCCACAGGTCGTATAGGTGTCCCCCCCCCCCCACCCAGGCCACCCCCTTAGGTGGTCCCAGCCGACCCATCAGCGGGGTGGGCACGCTCCAATGCTCCAATGATCTTTGTTCTGGCAGTCCAGTAGCCAGACCAGACGAAGGGAAACTCTTAATTTTGTCAGAAGGAATCTTATTTATTCACCCTCACTCTTGGCAGCGTGACATTTTGTTGGCTGGGATGAGTGTGTGTGGGGAGTGTAATGTGTATGAGCGGCTTCAGCTTGTCGGCCTCCCGAGTGTCAATCACGGACCCGGCGAATCAGACGCCATTTTTCATTGGAATCGGTCGTGTCCCCACATGGCGCCGGTGCTAGCCCCTCAATGGTCGCTGAATCGGCCCAGGGGCGGCGCCACTTTTGCTGTCGGAGACCTCCGCAAATCCTGCCTCAACGTCAACACGTAGTCTCAGGAACGGGAGAATCAAGGTTAAAGGGCGTCTCATCCACCAGCCAAGCTGGGACCAGAAGTGGCCAAGCAGAGTTGCGAGTGGTCGAGATTTTGAGAATTTGAACCGACACGGTCGAACAGAATAAAGTGTTGTGTCACTTTTGCGACTGAGTCGGTCTGCCACAAAAGAGCCAAGGTTGGATCGCACATCTAGAAAGATGGAAAGAGTGAGCTAATATTTATTTAGCACATTTCACAGCCCCAGAGAAATGAGCAGACATCCCAACAGAATACGTCAACATCGTCAATTATTGAGGTTGATGGCATTTTACTGCTCCCATACACTCGCCACTGTTCACAGCTCCGTCCTCATTCACCAACCACAGTCGCTGCCTGGTCTTATAGAGACTCAGTGAGTGAACAGAAAGACTTGCATTTGTATAGCACCAGATGTCTCAAAGTGCTTTTCAGCCAGTGAAGCACTTTTGAAATGAGGTCATTGTTATGATACTGGGCAGAAAGACAGAGGGAATCACACAGCAGCAGACCGGATTGTAATTCCATCTCCACTATAACTAACAACATTGGCTGAAAATCTCCGGTGTTCGAGGTACACTTCTCCCGCCAAGTAGCGCACCGCTGCCCAAGGGTTTCACAACGGCATGAGGTTGCTTTAATGAGAAATCCCATGGTCAAGCAGCGGGAAGAAAAAATCCCGAACCAGTGCGTCCCCAAGAAACACACAGCTGGGAACCCGGAGAATCCGGCCCATTTTCAACGAGGAAGTGGAAAGTTTCTCCACGTTTCAAAGCGAGGACCTTCCAATGTTCCCAAGTTACCAGTTAAAGGATCTTGAGTTGAGAAAAGGCAGGGGAATTCTAATTCCATACCTCTGCATTCAGTGCCAGCAGCTGAACGGCGAGTGCGGTTCCAGTTCCGAATCGGATGATCAGGAAGATTGAAACAGGGAAGAGGCCATTCAGCCCCTTGCAGCTCTGCAACCACTTAGATAATGGTTGATCTGCACTTCAACCTAAAATGGCCACCTGCAAAGGATGATGGGAATTGTGGTCAAGTCGGGACACAGACAGTACACAGCCCCTGTGTATTGTGCAAAGGAAAACCAGACCGAATTGAAACTTGCACCTGTTTTTTTTTAAATATAATTTTTATTGGAATTTTTTACAGAAAATATAAAACATAACGACAAACAATGAAATGCAACAAAATAACCCATAATAACTGTATCACCCCCAGAACGTATCGACGCATGTATCCCATCCCCCACCCCCCGAACCCCAATGAACAACAAAAGAACTTCAAAATAAATTTAAATTAAATAAACAAACATAGTCATCGTCCGCCCCCCCCCCACCTTTTCCCTCCCCCTTCCCCCCCCTCCCCCCCCCCCCCCCCCCGGGTTGCTGCTGCTACTGTCCCAGTACCCTATCGTTGAGCCAGAAAGTCGATAAAAGGCTGCCACCGCCTAAGGAACCCATGTACCGACCCTCTCAGGGCGAATTTGACCTTCTCTAGCTTAATGAAACCCGCCATGTCATTGATCCAGGTCTCCACGCTTGGGGGCCTCGCATCCTTCCATTGTAGCAAGATCCTCCGCCGGGCTACTCGGGATGCAAAGGCCAGCACACCGGCCTCTTTCGCCTCCTGCACTCCCGGCTCCACACCGACCCCAAAAATCGCGAGTCCCCATCCTGGCTTGACCCTGGATCCCACCACCCTCGACACTGTCCTCGCCACCCCCTTCCAGAACTCTTCCAGCGCCGGGCATGCCCAGAACATATGGGCATGGTTCGCTGGTTCCCCGAGCACCTGACACACCTGTCTTCACCCCCAAAGAACCTAACTTGCACCTGTTAAAGATCAATCACCGATTTACCCAGGACAATAGACTCAAATCAAGGAATAGCAACAGTAACAGACTCACCGGCGCCGACTCCCCTTATTGGGAAAGGCATATGTACCTGGGACAATGGTAACTAGGTCCCGCCCAGCCATCAAGGTACCCGCCCCTAATTGGCCAGAATCGATTAGGGTGATCGAGACCCTATCGATCTGAGTTAACCCCGCCCAAAAGGGTGTGAAAGAGGAGAAGGGCAAGAGGCCCAGCGCACTAGGGATCGATCTATTTTGGGACCCGCCTGTGCCCACTCCAATCGCAGCATAACGACCAGCCAAGTTCAAGACCTGCGATCGATAACGGAGAGAACCCAGCCGCAGCCGAGATGAACCTGGCGACTTCCAGCCGACACACGTGGGGACTCAGATAAAGGCCTTATCTACCTGCACAGAGCCGGTCACCCAGAAGTTAAGTAAAGATCATCTTAGTTGATAGGTGTAGTTTAATGTGTAGCTGTGTGTATCATTGCACAGAGAGATACATCTTGTGTTCAATAATAAACTGTCCTTTGAACTAACATACTGGTTGTGTGGTCATTTGGTCAATACAAGAAACATACTCGCAGCTTGTGGTTTGTTAATAAAGGTAGCAACAAACCCCATTAAACCCCTTAATTCGGTCATCCTGAATACTCTTGCCTAACAACGATCTGCCAATCTCAGTTTTGACATTTTTAATTGTTCCCCAGCCTTGAAAGTCTTTTGAGGGTGAGAGTTTAGAACATAGAACATAGAAAAATACAGCACAGAACAGGCCCTTCGGCCCACGATGTTGTGCCAAACTTTTGTCCTAGATTAAGAACAAATTAATCTACACCCCATCATTCTACCATAATCCATGTACCTATCCAATAGCCGCTTGAAGGTCCCTAATGTTTCCGACTCAACTACTTCCACAGGCAGTGCATTCCATGCCCCCACTACTCTCTGGGTAAAGAACCTACCTCCGACATCCCTCCTATATCTTCCACCATTCACCTTAAATTTATGTCCCCTTGTAATGGTGTGTTCCACCCGGGGAAAAAGTCTCTGACTGTCTACTCTATCTATTCCCCTGATCATCTTATAAACATCTATCAAGTCGCCCCTTATCCTTCTCCGTTCTAATGAGAAAAGGCCTAGCACCCTCAACCTTTCCTCGTAAGACCTACTCTCCATTCCAGGCAACATCCTGGTAAATCTCCTTTGCACCTTTTCCAAAGCTTCCACATCCTTCCTAAAATGAGGCGACCAGAACTGCACACAGTACTCCAAATGTGGCCTGACCAAGGTTTTGTACAGTTGCATCATCACCTCACGGCTCTTAAATTCAATCCCTCTGCTAATGAACGCTAGCACACCATAGGCCTTCTTCACAGCTCTATCCACTTGAGTGGCAACTTTCAAAGACCTATGAACATAGACCCCAAGATCTCTCTGCTCCTCCACATTGCCAAGAACCCTACCGTTAACCCTGTATTCCGCATTCATATTTGTCCTTCCAAAATGGACAACCTCACACTTTTCAGGGTTAAACTCCATCTGCCACTTCTCAGCCCAGCTCTGCATCCTATTTATGCCTCTTTGCAGCCGACAACAGCCCTCCTCACTATCCACAACTCCACCAATCTACGTATCATCTGCAAATTTACTGAACCATCACAAACAGCAGAGGACCCAGAACTGATCCCTGTGGTACGCCACTGGTAACTGTGCTCCAGGCTGAATATTTGCCATCCACCACCACTCTCTGACTTCTATCGGTTAGCCAGTTCGTTATCCAACTGGCCAAATTCCCCACTATCCCATGCCTCCTTACTTTCTGCATAAGCCTACCATGAGGAACTTATCAAATGCCTTACTAAAATCCATGTACACTACATCCACTGCTTTACCTTCATCCACATGCTTGGTCACCTCCTCAAAGAATTCAATAAGAATTGTGAGGCAAGACCTACCCCTCACAAATCCGTGCTGACTATCCCTAATCAAGCAGTGTCTTTCCAGATGCTCAGAAATCCTATCCCTCAGTACCATTTACATTACTTTGCCTACAACCGAAGTAAGACTAACTGGCCTTTAAAGCCCAGGGTTATCCCTATTCCCTTTTTTGAACAGGGGCACAACATTTGTCACTCTCCAATCCCCTGGTACCACCCCTGTTGACAGTGAGGACAAAAAGATCATTGCCAACGGCTCTGCAATTTCATCTCTTGCCTCCCATAGAATCCTTGGATATATCCCGTCAGGCCCGGGGGACTTGTCTATCCTCAAGTTTTTCAAAATGCCCAACACATCTTCCTTCCTAACAAGTATCTCCTCGAGCTTACCAGTCTGTTTCACACTGTCCTCTCCAACAATATGGCCCCTCTCATTCGTAAATACTGAAGAAAAGTACTCGCCCAAGACGTAAATACTGAAGAAAAGTACTCGTTACAATTTCCACTTCCCAAAAAAGGCTCGAGGGGTTTAATGGCCTCCTTCTGTTCTTCAGAGCAGCAAGTTGCCTGACTGAAGGACATTAGTTGGATTTTTCACGACAACCTTGGGGATTTTCTTGGTCAATTGCTTACGCCAGCCCACAAATCACTAGATTATTGAATTAAATTTACCCACGGTGGTGTTTTAATTGACAACGTAGCCACAAAACCACTTTTGGAGCCATGATAGCAACACAGGGGTGTACATCGGGGAATGGTGTTTTAGACTGACCTTTCTCACTTTGACCAGCAGCAAAAAAAAAATCAAACAAAAAACCCCCAAAGAAAGGATTAATTATTTGTGTAAAACTCTGCAGTGCAAAGACCGTAAACACACGCCCTCACAATCTAAAGCAAAATGCAAACCCCCCCCCCCCCTGCGTTCTCCCCTCATTTATTATCCAATCATTGGTGTTGCTGCGTTGATGGTTCAAAGTTTTCTTAAAATGTCACAAACCACCGCTTACAAAGTCGATCAGAAATAAATTATTGGAACAAGAAGAGAAATATGACAGGAAGAAAAGAACAGGAGACTTCTGCCAAAAACGTATTTTTATTTATGAGTTTGCAACCTTGAATGAATAATTCATGTTTGTGTGCAGCCGAATGGATGAAGGTTGGCGGTTTTTTTTTTTTTTGCTACGATAATAGTTTTGTTCCATATACGCCTGATAAATTTTCATTAGAGATATGGAAACATTTATCAATTGCCTGAAAGGAATTTGCTGCTGAAACTATCCATGGAAAGGAAAATCAAACCCGGGGGTAAATCAGAATTCTGATTTGCTAGCATTTTAAAGGCGGTCCTCGGGGGTGGGGTTGGGGGGGGGGGGGGGGGGGGGGGGTGGATCCGCCCCGGGGGGCCCCCATGGTGGCCTGGCCTGCGATCGGGGCCCACCGATCTGTGGGCGGGCCTGTGCCAGGGCAGCACTCCTTCCTCTGCGCCGGCCCCTGTAAGGCTCCGCTAAGGCCGGCGCGGAGAAGAGAACCCCCCCCCCCCCCCGCCCCGCATGCGCCAAAACACGGCGGTGGTTCTGCGCATGCGCGAGATCACGGCAGTCCTTTGGCGCATGCGTGCACACGCGCAGTCCCTTCAGCGCCTGTTGGAGTGGGGCCAACCCCTCTGGCATCCACCTAGCCCCTGAGACAGGTGAGAATTCCTCACCTTGAGGGCCCGGTGATGCCGGAGTCGTTGCCGCTGGTTTTCCCGCCGGCGTGGGAATGTAGTCCTCGGAAAGGAGAATCCCGGCTATGATGTCCCAAAGCATCTTTGGTTTAGTCACTGTTGCAATGTCCAATACACAGGAGCCAATTTGTGCAGAGTCTGGGACTGGACGCAATCTTTCAAATGAGATGTCAAACTGGGGTCCTTATTGCTCTCAGGTGAATGTAAAAGGTCCCGTTATTTATTTATTTTTATTCATCATTGGGATGTTAGGCCAGCATTTATTGCCCATCCCTAGTTGCCCTTGAGAAGGTGGTGATGAGCCGCCTTCTTCAACCACTACATGCCTGCTGTGTAGGTACACGCACCGTGCTGTTAGGGAGGGAGTTCCAGGATGTTACCCCAGCGACAGTGAAGGAACGGCAGATATATTTCCAAGTCAGGGTGGTGAGTGGCTTGGAGGGGAGCCTCCAGGTGGTGGGGTTCTCATGCGTCTGCTGCCCTTGTTTGTTTCAATTGTCCTTGGGTTGTGGGCCTCACTGGGCTGGGCCAGCATTTGTTGCCCATCCCTATTTGCCCTTCACCTCAGTGACTTACTCGGCCATTCCAGTGGCCGGCAGTTAAGAGTCAACCGCATGGCTGGATCTGGAGTCACATGTAGGCCTGACCATGTAAGGATGGCAGATTTCCTTCCCGGACGGATATTTTGCTCAGCCTCCTTGATGCCACACTCGGTCAAATGCTGCCTTGATGTCAAGGGCAGTCACTCTCACCTCATCTCTGGCATTCAGATCTTTTGTCCATGTTTGAACCATTCACGTTTGGCAGCTGAAGCTGTTCAAAGTGGGAGAGGATATTCTGTTGAAGGGACGGACTCATAGTTCTAAACAAATGTGATGAACCTTAGCCAGCAGGAGATGGATTTCAGATCACATCATGCTGGATCTAAGATCCAGTGTTCCAATCACAGGGAGGCACCTTCAATGAGCTGCAACAGTGAACTGGGACTGACATCTCAGACATAGAATCCCTACAGTGTAGAAGGAGGCCACTCAGCCCATTGAATCTGCATCACCCCCCCCCCCCCCCCCCCGAAAGACCATCGTACCTAGGCCCAATCCCCCGCCCAATTCCTGCAACCCCATCTTAAGGGGCAATTTAGCACCTAACCTGCTCATCTTTGGACTGTGGGAGGAAACCGGAGCACCCGGAGGAACCCAAGTAAACACAGGGAGAACGTGCAGACTCCGCACAGACAGTCAGGTCGGAATCAAACCCGGGTCCCTGGTGCTGTGAGGCAGCAGTGCTAACCAATGTGCCACCGTGCCGACATCTGCTACATCACCATGACAGAGACAGAAAGATAGAGTGAACCCAGCTTGCTGTTTGGACTGTGGCCACACGTCCCAATGCTACTCTGACCCAGTGCTGCATCTCTGGTTGACCACACTCAATATTCTTGGTGCCGCCTCTCCACACTGAGCATCTGGCGTTTTTCTCAGTGCTGTCAGTGAATCTGAACGGTTGCTGGAGGTTTTTGTGGCTTCGTCACTGCCATTCACGGCAGCACAGTGGTTAGCACACTTGCTTCACAGCTCCAGGGTCCCAGGTTCGATTCCCGGCTTGGGTCAACGCCAACCCGCGCATGCGCAGTTGGTGTCTTTTCCCTCAGCCGCCCCGCAAGATGTGGCGGCTTGATCTTGCGGGGCGGCCGAGGGAAAAGAGTGCGTCCGTTATGGACGCACAGCCCGCGATTGGTGCCCACCGATCGTGGGCCTATGCCCCCCTTGGTACGGCCGTGGTACTGCCGTGCCAATCGGCCCCCCAGATGCCCCAAACGGGCATCTGGCGCCCGTTTCATGATGGCAGCGAGCAGGTGTGTTTGCTGCCGTGTTGAAACGGGCGTGAAGGCCCGGTCGCTCGGCCCATCGGCCTCGGAGAATCGCCGCTCGCCGTAAAAAACGGCGAGCGGCGATTCATGGCGTGGGTCGGGCGTGGGGGGGGAGAATAGCGGGAGGGCGTGAAAAATGTCGGGAGGCACTCCCGCTATTCTCCCACCCGGCGTGGGGGGTGGAGAATCGCGCCCGTGCAGCCTAGGTGGATTGGCCATGCTAAACTGCCCTTCGTGTCCAGAAAGGTGGGGTGGAGGTGTTGGCCTTGGGTGGGGTGCACTTTCCAAGGGCCGGTGCAGACCCGATGGGCCGAATGGCCTCCTTCCGCACTATAAATTCTATGATTCCTACTTTTGAGCCAAACTGTGTTCAAATCCCAGTTTGCAGATGCATCTGTCCATGACAGCAGCAGTAGAAGTGACCACCGCACAGATCGTGAATGGTTTGACAAGCCACGAGTATCAGCACACGTTTGATTCTCAGCCAGGAATTTTTCATCCTGTCACAATCCTGCTTTGAGCTGCCGAGATCTGCTGAGTTATTTGACAGTCGAGCCTGAGGCGTTCGACCTTCCTCGGAAACCGTGTCTGTACACAACAGGATCCGCATTCGTCCCCGTCACAGATGAAATTTGAAGGACAGCTCAACTTGTGAGCGTGGTCACCAGGACCAAACTGTTCACTGTATTGTGAATGAATGCAGCCAATGAAAAGTGCTGTAAGATTCAAAGCAATGCCCCTCATCTCACACCCAGTAATGCACTGGGCTGTCCCACTGGAACTAAAGCTGTAAGATGTCATACACAGGCTTCTTTAACACAATTTTAACACAAGACCCTGCTCCCATGCCCACATGTCTGTCCTTGGCCTGCTGCAATGTTCCAGTGAAGCTCAACGCCAACTGGAGGAACAACATCTCAACTTCCCGTTAGGCACACTACAGCCTTTCAGCCTGAACATCAAATTCAACAACTTCAGATGATACAGAGATCTGTAGAGGGACAGGTAGTGTAGAGGAAGCAAAGCAGTTGCTTTGGACAGGCTAGGTGAGTGGGCAATGAAGTGGCAGATGAAATACAATGTGGAAAAGTGTGAGGTCATGCACTTTGGAAGGAGAAATGAAGGCATAGACTATTTTCTAAATGGGGAGATGCTTTGGAAATCAGAAGCACAAAGGGAGTCCTTGTTCACGATTCTCTTGAGGTTAATGTGCAGATTCAGTCGGCAGTTAAGAAGGCAAATGCAATGTTAGCATTCATGTCAAGAGGGGTAGAATACAAGACCAGGAATGTACTTCTGAGGCTGTATAAGGCTCTGGTCAGACCCCATTTGGAGCATTGTGAGCAGTTTTGGGCCCCGTATCTAAGGATGGCTGTGTTGGTCTTGGAAAGGGTCCAGAGGAGATTCACAAGAATGATCCCTGGAATGAAGAGCTTGTCGTATGAGGAACAAAGAACAACAAAGAACAAGGAAAATTACACCACAGGAACAGGCCCTTCGGCCCTCCCAGCCTGCGCCGATCCAGATCCTTTATCTAAACCTGTCGCCTATTTTCCAGGAACCTACTTCCCTCTGTTCCCCACCCGTTCATATATCTGTCTAGATGCATCTTAAATGATGCTATCGTGCCCGCCTCTACCACCTCCGCTGGCAAAGCGTTCCAGGCACCCACCACCCTCTGCGTAAAAAACTTCCCACGCACATCTCCCTTAAACTTTTCCCCTCTCACCTTAAAATCATGACTCCTTGTAATTGACACCCCCACTCTTGGAAAAAGCTTGTCCGCCCTGTCCATACCTCTCATAATTTTGTAGACCTCAATCAGGTCCCCCCTCAACCTCCGTCTTTCCAATGAAAACAATCCTAATCTACTCAACCTTTCTTCATAGCTAGTACCCTCCATACCAGGCAACATCCTGGTGAACCTCCTCTGCACCCTCTCTAAAGCATCCACATCCTTCTGGTAATGTGGCGACCAGAACTGCACGCAGTATTCCAAATGTGGCCTAACCAAAGTCATATACAACTGTAACATGACCTGCCGACTCTTGTATTCAATACCCCGTCCAATGAAGGCAAGCATGCTGTATGCCTTCTTGACCACTCTATCAACCTGCGTTGCCACCTTCAGGGTACAATGGACCTGAACTCCCAGATCTCTCTGTGCATCAATTTTCCCCAGGATTCTTCCATTGACCATATAGTCCGCTCTTGAATTAGATCTTCCAAAATGCATCACCTCACATTTGCCTGGCTTGAACTCCATCTGTCATTTCTCTGCCCAACTCTCCAATCTATCTATATTTTGCTGTATTCTCTGACAGTCCTCCACGCTATCTGCAACTCCACCAATCTTAGTATCATCTGCAAACTTGCTAATCAGACCACCTATACCTTACTCCAGGTCATTTATGTAAATCACAAACAACAGTGGTCCGAGCACGGATCCCTGTGGAACACCACTAGTCACATTTCTACATTTTGAGACACTCCCTTCCACCACTACTCTCTGTCTCCTGTTGCCCAGCCAGTTCTTTATCCATCTAGCTAGTAAATCAGTTGAGGACTCTGGGTCTGAACTTGTTGGAGTTTAGAAGGATGAGGGGGGATCTTATTGAAGCTTTCAGGATACTGCGAGGCCTGGATAGATTAGACGTGGAGAGAATGTTTCCACTTGTAGGAAAAACTAGAACCAGAGGGCACCATCTCAGACTAAAGGGACGATCCTTTAAAACAGAGATGAGGAGGAATTTCTTCAGCCAGAGTGTGGTGAAACTGTGGAACTCTTTGCCGCAGAAGGCTGTGGAGGCAAAATCATTGAGTGTCTTTCAGATAGAGATAGATAGGCTCTTGATTAATATGGGGATCAGGGGTTATGAGGAGAAGGCAGGAGAATGGGGATGAGAAAATATCAGCCATGATTGAACGGCGGAGCAGACTTGACGGGCCGAGTGGCCTAATTCTGCTCCTATGTCTTATGGTCTAATGGTCTTATTAGCTCTACCCCACCTCGACTCCTTTGTTTTCATTCCGTTGTATTTTAACTATCTTTTACCTTTTATTTCTTTCTTGTCTTTCTTTATATATATTTCCCTCCCACTCTTTCCCCCTATCTTATCCCCCCTTTCTTGACCTGCAGACAGAGGGCCTGACCATCACAGCTCAATGGACATTCTGTCCCATGATCAGATCACAGAAGTGTTGGGATTTGATAGCAACATTAAACCATGGTTTCCCCCAGCCCTTCCAGGCAGATGTCAAAGATTCCCTCAGCCACTATTTCCAGGACTGGTGCCCTGGCCAAAATTTTACTCTCGTTTAACATCAATTAAACAAAGTATTGTTTATCTGGGCTCTGTTTTTATGATCTTGCAGTGTTTAAACTGGTTGCCATATTTGCTACATTACAACAGTATCTCGGCTTGGGGGCAGCACGGTGGCGCAGTGGGTTAGCACTATTGCCTCACGGCGCCGAGGTCCCAGGTTCGATCCCGGCTCTGGGTCACTGTCCGTGTGGAGTTTGCACATTCTCCCCGTGTCTGCGTGGGTTTAGCCCCCACAACTCAAAGATATGCCGGGTAGGTGGATTGGCCACGCTAAATTGCCCCTTAATTGGAAAATTTAAAGAATACAGTAACTAGACTTTGAAAGTATTTCATTGGCTGTAAAGCACTTTAGGAAGTCCTAACGTTGTGAAAGGTGGGTAGCACTGTTGCTTCACAGCTCCAGGGTCCCGGGTTCGATTCCCGGCTTGGGTCACTGTCTGTGCGGAGTCCGCACGTTCTCCCCGGGTGCTCCGGTTTCCTCCCACAAGTCCCAAAAGACGTGATGTTAGGCGAATTGGACATTCTTAATTCTCCCTCCGTGTACCCGAACAGGCGCCGGAATGTGGCACTAGGGTCTTTGCACAGTAACTGCATTGCAGTGTTAATGTCAGCCTACTTGCAACAATAAAGATTATTATCATTATTAAATGCAAGCTCTTTCTTGAACCACTGCTGAATCTGCAGCACAGTTCGGTATAGTTTGCTACAATAATCAGTAATCTCATACTCTTTGTGTATTATAGTTGAACTCTTCACCTGCCGAATAAACAGGAAGAATATGCAGCTGGCAAAACAAAATGTTGCAACAAGCAGAGAGCGTTTGGCAGGAATGTAATTGCATTATAAAATAAGAGTGGTTAAGAGATCCTGCTTCAATTAACCAGCGGACAAACTTTGCCCGGCTCATGCCAACTTCAGTTCTCTTACTTGTTTTTGGAAACCCACCATGGCTTCGCCCCTCACTACCTCTGTGACCCCCTCCAACCCCACAACTCTCCGGGGATTCTAAGCTCCTCCAACTCTTTTTTTTAAATTTAGAGTACCCAATTCATTTTTTCCAATTAAGGGGCAATTTAGCATGGCCAATCCACCTAACCTGCACATCTTTGGGTTGTGGGGGCGAAACCCACGCAGACACGGGGAGAATGTGCAAACTCCACACGGACAGTGACCCAGAGCCGGGATCGAACCTGGGACCTCGGCGCCATGAGGCAGCAGTGCTAACCACTGCGCCACCGTGCTGCCCCGGCTCCTCCAACTCTTGACCCAACTCTTGACCCTGTCTAATTCAATCGCTCTACTTTGGCGCCCCTGCCTAGGCGCTAAGCTCTGGAATTTCCTTCCCAAACCTCTCTCCCTCTCGTTCCTCCTTTACAGCACTCTGTAAAACCCACCTCTTTGAGCTTTTGGTCATCTGTCCTCATGGGCTGGATTCCCCGCTGCCGCCGCCAGTGGGGAAGTTCCCAATTCGCCGGAACATCCAGCATCAGGGAAAAGGCGGGATTGGCATTCCTACGTTCCGGTCCCCCGCTGGCGACAGTATCAAGATTCATTGTCCTGCCCCGGCGGGAGGATGCAAGTCGGACCCATTTAATAGGCTGGGAACCAGCTTCTCCGAGGCTCCGTGATTCTCCGGCCCTCTGAGCCAGGATTCACACCGACGTGGATTGGCTCAAGATTTCTCAGCGTGGCTCCAATGCGGTGGACCTCACGGTGGGCCGAGGGGGTAAGTATTTCAGTTAGGGACCATCAGGGGGCCTCCTCCCCCACATTGCAAATCCTGCCCAGCCCACCCACCAGACCCTGCCCACAGACACCCCCCCCATCAGACCCCCTCCCACCAGACTCCCCCCACTAGATTTCCATCAGAGACCTCAACAGCCACCCCCTCCTCATCAGTCACCCCTGCCAGAAACACTAAACAAAAATACTGCTTTAAAACTCACCTGTCACTCACAGCTGCTGCCTCAGGCAGAGAAAGCAGCAGCTGTAACTTCATAGAAAGTGAAAGCCACATCACCAGGGTTTAAACCCCCTCAGATCCTTTGATCTACAAGGCTTTTATTCACTTCAACGAGAAATAGCTTTTACTGGGCTGTAATTGACAGCTTCCAGACCAGTCAGATGTCTGGATTGTTTCATTAATTTCCCTTTACGCTTGAATAGATCTTTTGAACATCTTTGACATCCACTTGCCTCATTATTAGGAGCTGTTTAGCACAGGGCTAAATCACTGGCTTTGAAAGCAGACCAAGGCAGGCCAGCAGCACGGTTCGATTCCCGTAGCAGTCTCCCCGAACAGACACTGGAATGTGGCGACTAGGGGCTTTTCACAGTAACTTCATTTGAAGTCTACTCGTGACAATAAGCAATTTTCATTTCATTTTTCATTATTAGGATGTCCCTTTAGTCAGCCTCATAGTCTGATCTTGAGCTCCATCCACCTAAGACCCCCCCCCCCCCCCGCACCTCGAGGGATCTCACTAACTGACTAACAGTTGGATAAAGGGTGCGCTACATCTTTCAAACTCACTCCACTACCTCCGACCCTCCCTTACCGCATCACCATTGACCCACCCAATATCACCATTCCTCCCTGCTCTGTGACCCTCAAACCTCCCGTTCCCCCCTCACTCAGCCTGGACCCTATAACGATCCACCACCACGTGCCTTTCCTCGCCTGAGAGTCGACATCTGTTGCCATCCCCATGTCCACCCTGGC
Organism: Scyliorhinus canicula; assembly: GCF_902713615.1. NCBI lineage: Eukaryota > Metazoa > Chordata > Chondrichthyes > Carcharhiniformes > Scyliorhinidae > Scyliorhinus > Scyliorhinus canicula. The sequence continues at coordinate 8,473,152 of NC_052146.1, forward strand.
CCTGCCGTTATCCAAACCATCCCAGTTTGGTCTCCCTCCATGACCCACCCGGTAAAACCTTCACCTCCCAGACTCTCATCCTTGTCCTGCCGCCCTATCCTACTTTCCCCTCTGACTGTTCCCTCTGATAACCAGTATGCTGAGTTCTCTCCCCAAGACCTCAACATTGACAGCATCAACCCTTCGCTATAAGACGGCCCCCGCCCTCCATTTCCCTGAACACTTTTCCCCCCCACTTTCCCATTAAACCAGCCTACACTGTCCAACCTTTGCTCCGCCCCTACACACTTACCACCTCCCCTTTGGACAGTACGGTAGCTCAATTGGATAGCACTGTGGCTTCACAGCTCCAGGGTCCCAGGTTCGATTCCCGGCTGGGTCACTGTCTGTGCGGAGTCTGCACATCCTCACCGTGTCTGCGTGGGTTTCCTCCGGGTGCTCCGGTTTCCTCCCACAGTCCAAAGACGTGCAGGTTAGGTGGATTGGCCATGATAAATTGCCCTTAGTGACCAAAAAGGTTAGGAGGGGTTATTGGGTTACGGGGATAGGGTGGAAGTGAGGGCTTAAGTGGGTCGGTGCAGACTCTTAAGTGGGCCGAATGGCTTCCTTCTGTACTGTACATTCTATGTTCTTCCAGCCATGATACAGTGTTTGCTACAACTCTCGATCTGAGTGACATTATATGAGGACCCCAAGAAGGAGAAAGGAGCATCTACGGGCCTCGAAATCACGGACGAGGAGAGTTCGCCAGGCACTCACCGCTTCAATAGCAATAAAACTGAACGTTCTAAATTCTCACCGGTGGGCAGCTTAATGTGGAGGAGGAGCTTAGTTCTGGTGAGGTGGCCTTTTGATGAGCTTGCCAGGATGCTCAACCCACATTTAACCCGTCTTGAAAGTCGGGAGAACAAAACTTCAACAGTCTATTCCCCTGGGAGGAAGCAAAGTTTTTGCCCCCTCCAAATGAAGTACCCTCGCCCACCATGAGCCCCACTACCAGTACGAGTGGAAAATCCAGCCCAAATCTGGAGAGTGTGGAGCTTCTTGAGAGATGCTACATCCAGGTGAGTGGTGAGCATTCATCAGACACCTGACCTGAAGCTGGCAGGTGGTGGGGAGGTTTTGAAGGGACAAGAGTTGAATAGAACTCTTGGCACAATTCCAACTTCTCTGTCTCACCCATTCCATTGCTATTTTCTACCTTCCACCTCATTCCCATCTACTTTGCAGTTTGGGTTATTTTTATTGTACATCTTTCCGATGCCTTTTCACCACTGTACTTTGTGACATTTTGCTTAATGCCTTTTCATTATACTTCATCCACCCATTTTCAGGGAACCTGTTGTCAGTCCATTAAAATCATTCAGAGTTGTGTGACAGTCGTCAGTATTCACTGGTCCCTTGTCCCGTACCCTTTGTTGTGATTCTTAAAGAGCTCATTTATCCCCTTCTGCCTGAATCTCTCTCCTCATTCTTTCAAATGCTGACGTACTCTGCTGTGTATTCCCAGTGGGATCATTGGGCTGGAGTTTTCCTGAAAATAGAAACGTCGGCCTGAGGTTTTGGGAGATAGTGAAGGAACGGCGATATATTCCCAAGTCAGGATGGTGAGTGACTTGGAGGGGAACCTCCAGGTGGGTGGGGTTCCCAGGTATCTGCTGCTCTTGTCCTTCTAGATGGTAGTGGCCGTGGGTTTGGAAGGTGCTGTTTGAGGAACCTTGGTGAGTTCCTGCAGTGCATCTTGTAGATGGTGCACACGGCTGCCACTGTTCGTCGGTGGTGGGGGGTTTGAATGTTTGTGGAAGGGGGAGCAATCAAGCGGGGCTGCTTTGTCCTGGATGGTGTCAAGCGTCTTGAGTGTTGTTGGAGCTGCACTCATCCAGGCAAGTGGAGAGTATTCCATCACACTCCTGACTCGTGCCTTGTAGATAGTAAACAGGCTTTGGGGAGTCAGGAGGTGAGTTACTCCCCATAGGATTCCTAGCCTTTGACCTGCACGGTAGCCACAGCATTAATGTGGCTGGGTCCAGTTCAGTTTCTGATCAATGGTAACCCCAGGATGTAGATTGTGGGGATTCAGCGATGGTAATATCACTGAATGTCAAAGGGCAATGATTAGATCCTCTCTTGTCGGAGATGGTCATTGCCTGGCGCTTGTGTGGCGTGAATGTACCTTGCCACTTCTCAGCCCAAGCCTGGATATTGTCCAGGTCTTGCTGCATTTGGACATGGACTGCTTCATTATCTGAGGAGTCGCGAATGGTGCTGAACATTGTGCAGCCATCCACAAACATCCCCACTTCTGACCTTATGATGGAAGGAAGGTCATTGATGAAGCAGCTGTAGATAGTGAGGCCTGAGGGTGTAAAAGATGTTCACTAAATTTATAACACTGCTTCCAGTGAAAGATGCGCACAAATTTATTATTTTATTCCCCGAGTGGATTTGATGAAGAGAAATTAGTTTCTCCTGATTCACAAGGCTGGTAGCTCTGTTGATCAGTGTTGCTACAAATATGATTTACCAGCGGCCAGCGACTGATGTTAATATTGATCTGTGTGAGTCTTCTCAAATTACAAGGGCTTCAGACTAATTACTTTGGATCTGAGTCTGACTCATAGTGACAGGATCCATTCCCTGATGTTAGCAGAGGCTTAACTGCAAAAGGACACATATCAGCAAATGGATTTTGCGGTTTAATCTCTCTACACATTAACCTACAGGTACTTACTAAACTACTCATTTCAGTAATGGAATAAATCAGCCATATGAAAGCGACTCTATTTGAACATTAGAGTGTGATTTTCACTTTTTATTTATTGCATTTTTGTTTTTAAAATAAACAGTCGATATTTGAAGGGCACTGAGCAGATCAAGTATGATGGTAACTATTATTCACAACCTTTGTAACGCTGAGTGTACACAAGACACAAGCTAATATGACACAGTTTGGTCAGGAGGGGGAAGAGAGGTTTTAAAAAAAATAAATTTACAGTACCCAGATTTTCTTTCCAATTAAGGGGCAATTTAGCATGGCCAATCCACCTACCCGGCACATCTTTGGGTTGTGGGGTGAGACCCACGCAAACACGGGGAGAATGTGCAAACTCCACACGGACAGTGACCCAGAGCCGGGATCGAACCTGGGACCTCGGCGCCGTGAGGCATCAGTGCTAATCACTGCGCCATCGTGCTGCCCCAAATGAGGGAAAGGCAATGCTGGAGACACCCTCATATATTGGGCAGCACAGTGTTTAGCACTGTTGCTTCACAGCACCAGGGTCCCAGGTTCGATTTCCTGGCTTGGGTCACTGTCTGTGCGGAATCTGCACATCCTCCCCGTGTCAGCGTGGGTTTCCTCCGGGTGCTCCGGTTTCCTCCCACAAAGTCCACAAAGACATGCTGTTAGGTGAATTGGACATTCTGAATTCTCCCTCTGTGTACCCGAACAGGCTCCAGAATGTGTCGACTGGGGAGTTTTCACAGTAACTTCATTGCAGTGTTAATGTAAGTCTACTTGTGACACTAATAAATATTATTATTATTATGGGTTAGGTGGATTGGCCATGCTAAATTGCCCGTAGTGTCCTAATAAAAGTAAGGTTAAGGGGGAGGTTGTTGGGTTACGGGTATAGGGTGGATACGTGGGTTTGAGTAGGGTGATCATGGCTCGGCACAACATTGAGGGCCGAAGGGCCTGTTCTGTGCTGTACTGTTCTATGTTCTATATTATTATCTATGTTGCATGTCCCAGTCAACCGCACACAGATGCATTAGGGAGGTTACAGATGCCCTTTTTGCGAGGGTCCTCGTGTATATCAACTTAGGCCAGGGCCAGGAGAGCCGACACATTAGGGCCATGACATACTTCACCTGCTTAGCAGGCATGCCCCAGGGGCAGGGAGTGATAGACAGCACCCACATGACCACGCAGTCGCCATGGCAGCAACATGCTGGATCAAGGGACGCTTGCAGATCACAGATGTTTTTGAGGGAGAGCAGTGGCTGAGGGGTGTCTCCTCGGCGACTGGGGGCACCCACTCAGGATGTGGCTCATGATACCAGTGCGGAGGCCAGACACGGCTGTGGAGACTCGCTACAAACAGCCTCATGCCACAACACGCAGGCAGGTCGAACAGGTGATTGGACAGCTGAAGATGCGGTTCCGGTGCCTGGACCGGGTCGGGTGGGGGGGGGGGGGGAAGCCCTCCAATACAGCCCCTGGGGGGAGGGGGGGTCCCGCATTAAGGTGGTCCTCTGCCCTCTCCACATCTTGGCACTGCGGAGGGGAGACCAGCTGGGCCAGGAGGGGTTTGAGGAGCGCCAGATCTCCTCGGGATGAGAAGAAGGTTAAGGAGGTTGGCGAGGGGCAACCAATGGAGGAGGGTGAGGAAGGCCCTTGGGTAATGGCCAGGGCCCACATGGGCCATCGAGCTAGGGATGTCCTCCATCGCCTATCAGTTTGGGGACAATCAAGACTAGGGAGCGACAAAATCTTCTACCGTGGGACCCTGAGGGTACAAGCATGCTCTCAGGCAGCACGGGTGCTGCAGTGTTGACCTCCTGAGTGTTCGGGACTGGCGGTCTCAAGACAGACAAACACCCAACAGAGAGTCCGTCGTATAGACCTATCTCACTCTTGAACGTGGATGTTAAGTTACTTGCCAAGGTGCTGGCACTGCGGCTGGAGACCTGCCTCCCAGAGGTGGTCTCAGAGGATCAGGCAGGCTTCGTTAAGGGTCGGCCATATTTGGGGTATCAGACTCGCCGGTGCTTCAGTCGGGCGTGAAGCCGGATGACCTCACCTTCACCTTGTTGATAGTCCGGAGACGAGTTCTTCTTGGTTGGAGGTCTCCTACTCCGCCCAGTGCCTCAGCCTGGTTGGGTGACCTCATGTCTTTCCTACATTTGGAGAAGGTTAAATGAACCGTTAGAGGGTTGGTGAAAGATGGTAGTTATTCAGCTCCTTTTTTAAGGAGCGGGTGACTGTCAGCTGTGAGGGGGTTCAGTTTAGTTTTTGGGTTCAAGTTAATGGGTGCAATTTAACGAAAGAATTTCTAAATGTCATTCCGGGCGGTTTGGTGGGGTTCCCACTGGTCTGACATCTCACAAGCTGCAGCCCACAAATGAGGTCACAGATGTCCTGTTTGCCGAGACAGCGAACCATAGAAACTTTGATGTGGACCTGGCCCAACGAGATGCCCGGGCAGCAGGATTCTCCGCCATCGGGACGCCCCGGCCCAGGGGGTAATAGATGGCACGCATGTCGCCTTGTGCTCACTGGGCTATCAGAGAGTGCCCGACATCAACAGAAAGGGATTCCACTCCCTGAACACCCAGCTCACGTGCAACCACCACATGACGATCATGCAAGTGTGTGTATGCTTCCCAGGGATGGCAGTCGGACATCACCGGACTCTTTGAGGACCACCCCAGGATGGCCAGTTGACTCGTGGGGCAAAAGGGGCAACCAGCTGAGGACCTGGCTAATGGTACCAATATGGAGGCCAGTGCAGAGACCCGATACAACGAGGCCCATGAGGCCACCTGGGCTGTCATTGAGCAGTGCATCTGACTCTTCAAGATGTGGTTCCGATGCGTTGACCACCCTGGTGGTCATACCCTGCAGTATACCCCCAGGAGGGTCGCCCGCTTTGTGGTGGTCTGCTGTGCTCTCCACATCCTGACACAGCAGAGGGGCTCTGGGGGTGAGGGAAGATGCGGACACCTTCAAGGCGGAGAACCAGAATGAGGACGAGATGGGGCTGGACCAGGAGGGGCTGGAAGACGAGTCTGGGGAGGACCCACAGAACCGCCGGAGGATGGGTGACAGGCAGCAGCGGCCAGGGTCCGGCAATGCCGGAGAATCAGGGAGGCCCTCAACCTCGCACGTTTCACATAGGACATGGCTTCGTCCATCATTGCACACCCTACCCCCCCCCCCCCCCCCCCCCTTCAACGCAGGGCGCCCACTTGCTGGCGACACATGCCTCGCCATGCCACCCTGCTCCAGGGGCTGACTCCAAGACACGCTTCGAGGCCCAGCTGCCCCTGCACCATTTGGCTCTGCCAGCCCTGGCAGCTCCCGGCATGGTGTCAACGCCCTCGGCGATGTTACTTAGTGACTGGGACAAGCTCTGGAGCCCCCTGGTAATGCCCACCTGAGACTGGGACATGCTCCGCAGCCCCTCAGGAAAGGAGAATGCGGGTGTGACAGAAACCTGGGTGGTGGGGTTTAGCGGTAGGCAGGCTGTGCGGGACAAGCAGCATCACAGAGGTGAAAGTAGGCGGGCTTGGCCCTGGAGTGGAGTGGAGGACAGAAGCTGGTCCCGGGGTTAAATAGACTCGAGAGAATCTGAGCAGGAAAACTGGGAATAGATGAAAAGTTAGAATGACGACTTTAAGTAACTGTGTAAATAAGAAAGTTACACTGGAGTCAGTGTAATAGATAATGACTTGTGTTCTTTCCATTGTCCTTTCACTGCCTAACCTCGATGTTCCTGTACATCTCCCAACATTATTCAAAATAAAAATTAATGCTGAACTAAAGGGGCCGCAGATGTGAAGCTTTATCTTATCGGCTCTCTGCACTGCCTGCACTGCATATTTTAATATTGTATTTGTCCTTTCCTGTTCCAGGCACTAACGTGGCCTGCTCTGTATCGACTAAAAGTATTCTGATTCCCCCCACGCTTTTATTTCCTTTTCAACATGAATGCCTCCCCAACTCCGCCATCCTCCTATTCCAGTTCCTCGTATATCCCACGCTCCTGTCACTGGCAGCCGTGCACTCAACAGTCTGGGAATCCAATCTCTGGAATCCTCTCCCTAAACCCCCCGCCACTCTACAGACCTACTCCTTTGATTGAGTCTTAAGGTTTTCTCTCCTACAGTCTCTTTCTTTGACTCAATGCTGCTGAGGAGAAGCGTGGGACACTTTACTGTGTAAAAGGTGATATATAAATCCAGGACCTTGGTAATGGTTCCCAAACCAGTATAAACAGTGGGCAAGTTACAAATAAAAACACACTGGCCGGGAATTCCCACCCCTGGGCATTGTCACGCGCGTTGGATTGGATTGGATTTGTTTATTGTCACGCGTACCGAGGTACAGTGAAAAGTATTTTTCTGCAAGCAGCTCAAACAGATCATTAAGTACATGGGAAGGAAAGGGAATAAAAGAAAATGCATAATAGGGCAACACAAGGTACACAATGTAACCACATAAGCACTGGCATCGGATGAAGCATACAGGGTGTAGTGTTAATGAGGTCAGTCCATAAGAGGGTAATTAGGAGTCTGGTGACAGTGGGGAAGAAGCTGTTTTTGAGTCTGTTGATGAGTGTTCTCAGACTTCTGTATCTCCTGCCCGATGGAAGAAGCTGGAAGAGTGAGTAAGCCGGGTGGAATGGGTCTTTGATTATGCTGCCCGCTTTCCCCAGGCAGCAGGAGGTATGGATAGAGTCAATGGATGGGAGGCAGGTTCGTGTGATGGACTGGGCGGTATTCACGACTCTCTGAAGTTTCTTGCGGTCCTGGGCCGAGCAGTTGCCAGACCAGGCTGTGATGCAGCCAGATAGGATGCTTTCTATGGTGCATCTGTAAAAGTTGGTAAGGGTTAATGTGGACATGCCGAATTTCCTTAGTTTCCTGAGTAAGTATAGGCGCTGTTGTGCTTTCTTGGTGATAGCATCGGCGTAGGTGGACCAGGACAGATTTTTGGAGATGTGCACCCCTAGGAATTTGAAACTGCTAACCATCTCCACCTCGGTCCCGTTGATGCTGACAGGGGTGTGTACAGCACTTTGCTTCCTGAAGTCAATGACCAGCTCTTTAGTTTTGCTGCATTGAGGGAGAGATTGTTGTCGTTACACCACTCCACTAGGTTCTCTATCTCCCTCCTGTATTCTGACTGTAGTCTGTGTGTGATGGAGAGCGGCCGAAAGCTGTCCGGATTTTCCAATCCCAACTGTGACAATGCCCACCACAGGCCGGACTGGAACATCCCAGCAAACACAAACACTGCATTAACTAAATTATCACTTCAGACGAAAGAGGAAAGCAATCTCTATAAATGGATTGAGGGTTTTTATAACACTCAGCATCCCAGCATGTCAGAAAGCCTCTCAGAATGGAGGAATAGGAGGAGGCCATTCAGCCCCTCCAGCTCATTCCGCCATTCAACAAGATCCAGGACTGACCTTTATCTCAATTCCATATGTCCACCTCAGCCCTGTGTCTCTTAACACCTTTGGCTCACAAACATCTATCAATATCGGTTTTAGATTTAACAATCGATCCAGTGTCAATATATTGGCCTGGTTTTAATGAGACTCCATGGAGGGGTCAAAATGGCAACTGGGACCCAATTCCAGGATTCCTGAGCATATTCCTGGGATTTCCCATCTCCGGCATGCAGGTTAAGGGTACGGGCTGTTTCAGGTGGCAGGGCTCTTCCGCGGATTCCAGACCTAACCGGCTCTATTGTGGGGAGAGGTATATCATGGTCATCCACGATTTCCATGGAGTCAAGCCCGCTTTTCAAAGAGTCGTAGTTCACGGCACCTCTGAGGTGTCAAGAGCTGTACTCTGCATGAGGGAACCTTTAGAAAGGTACGTTCAAGCAGTCTTCCTCACACTCACCATGCCAAGCCATACCCACATGCACAGGGCAGCACGGTGGCGCAGTGGTTAGCATTGCTGCCTCACGGCGCTGAGGTCTCAGGTTCGATCCCGGCTCTGGGTCACTGTCCTTGTGGAGTTTGCACGTTCTCCCCGTGTTTGCGTGGGTTTCGCCCCCACAACCCAAAAGGATGTGCAGGGTAGGTGTATTGGCCACGCTAAATTGCCCCTTAATTGGAAAAAATGAATTTGGTACTCTAAATTTTTTTTTAAATACCCACATGCACACTCTCCACCCATGACCCCATATCCTACCTGCCAAACTGTGGCATTTCCAGAAACATTCACCCCACAATACACTGTATAGAACCAATGAACTTCATCGTGGCAATAGGAGTATAAAAAAAAAATAAAACAGTCATTAACTCAGAACTTTCACCAAGTAGGTGGATTGGCCAAACTAAATTGCCCCTTAATTGGGAAAAAAAAAGAATTCTGTACTCTAAATTTATTATTTTTTAATTCATGACTTTCACGCGTGGCAGGGTGGTGCAGTGGCTAGCATTGCTGCCTCACGGTGCCAAGGACCCGGGTTTAATCCCGACCCTGGGTCACTGTCCGTGTGGAGTTTGCACATTCTCCCCATGTCGGCGTGGATTTCACCCCCACAGCCCAAAGATGTGCAGATTAGATGGATTGGCCACATTAAGTTGCCCCTTAATTGGAAAAAAAAATTGGGTACTCTAAATTTATGTTAAAAAAAAGTACCAATAGCAGAAATTGCAAACAACTTGAAATTTCTTTACCTTGTGTAAATTCATAAGATACAGGAGCAGAATTAGGCCATTCGGCCCATCAAGTCTGCTCCGCATAAACAATGTGCAATTGATAAAAGAGATCAGAGAGCCAGAGCTGTCAATCAAGCAATAATTTCTCTGGGACTCAGCTGCTTCAATGGTCTAATGGATGAATGGACTGTCATCCAAGACTGAGCCTTGGCTTGGAACCCAGATATCAATTGGAGTACTTAAGGCAGTTGGAGTTGATAGAGATCAATCATGTTCTTATTGAATAGTGAATAGGTTCAGAGGGTGAGATGAGGAGGAATTCTTTTACACAGCGAGTTGTTGCGATCTGGAAAGCGCTGCCTGAAAGGGTGATAGAAACGGTTCAATAACAACTTTCAAAAGGGAACTGGAGAGATATTTGAAAGAGAAAACGGCAGGGAGAGATCTCGCCAAGGGGAGGGGGATTGGGATCCGACAGGTGCAAGGGGCCGAATGGCCTGTAAAATTCTGTTTTTCCTGTTTCTGGAATGCTGTTTGTTGTATTTCACATTAGTGTCGATAAAAGGTTTATGTTATAACCTCACAGTGCACAAAAAGCACAGTGGTTAGCACTGTTGCTTCACAGCGCCAGGGTCTCAGGTTCGATTCCTGGCCTGGGTCACTGTCTGTGCGGAGTCTGCACGTTCTTCCCGTGTCTGCGTGGGTTTCCTCCGGGTGCTCCGGTTTCCTCCCACAAGTCCCGAAAGACGTGCTGTTAGGTGAATTGGACATTCTGAATTCTCCCTCTGTGTACCCGAACAGGCGCCGGAATATGGCGACGAGGGGATTTTCACAGTAACTTCATTGCAATATTGATGTAAATCTATTTGTGCCAATAATAAAGATTATTATGATTAATAACGATTCGGTCACTGAAAACATTGGAATGTCTGTTGGGAATACAGTATTCAACATCTTGAAACCTGTTGTGCAATTCCAGCCATCGGATAGTTTTATTTGAAAACAGGGAGTTCCAGAAATACGCAGCCGATCTGGCAGTGTCTATAGAGAGAGAATCAGAGTTAATGTCACAGGGCAATGACTTCGCATCAAAACGGGAAGATGTCCAGATTTAACCGATTGTACAAGTACAGAGGCTGGGAAAGGTTGGGGAGGGGACCAGGGAGGGAGGGAAGGATCAAAAGGGGTTATCTGTGATACGGTGGAGAGCAGGAGGGATTAAAGGACACAACGGATGATACCATTAGCACAGTGGGCTCAACAGCTGGCTTGTAATGCAGAACAAGGCCAGCAGCGTGGGTTCAATTCCCGGACCAGCCTCCCCGAACAGGTGACTAGGGGCTTTTCACAGTAACTTCATTGAAGCCTACCTGTGACAATAAGTGATTATTATTATCAGACAATTAGCAGCCAGGGTTGACCATTCAGCCCTTCAAGCCTGTTCGGCCATTCAATAAGATCCTGATCACCGCCTGAAGCGATGGTGTGAGGCTCAAGGCTGGTGAGAAGTCAAAGATCGCACCAGAGGAGGTTCAAATGGGGGGAAAGCAACCATCAGCAAAAACTGTTATCTGAAAAGAATGGGAGCGCTTGTTGTGATCAGAAATTGTTGGACTCAGCCTTGAGGCCAGGAACGGAGCAGTGTCTCATCGCAAGACGAAGGTTGCGTTGAGCTTTACCGGAACAATGCAAAAGGCGGAGGACATTGAGGTGAAGACTGAAAACAATCAGCCACTGGAAGCTTTGGTCACACTTGGGGCTGGATGGAGGTGTTCAGCAAAGCGACAGCCCAGTTTGCTCTCCCCAGTGATGAGGGGTAGGTTTCTTCAATTTCAGATGTTTGCACCTGGCTGATTCACCCTCACCTGGGATGATGAAAAAGGGGTTGTGAAATAAAGGCAGACAATTCTGGAAACATTGAGCAGGTCAGCGTGGCATCTGTGGAGACAAAGAGAGAGAGAGAGAGACGCAAGGTCATGTTTCAGGCTAATGGTTTTCTTCCAACACTGTTCAACCTGAAATGTTAATTCTGCATTTGTCTTGGAGCTGTCTGACCTCCTGACTAATCTCAGTGTTTCCTCTTTGTATTCTAGGTTTCTAGTGTCTGCAGTCTTTCCGAGTAAAAAGATTACATTTCGGTTTGAACATATTAAATTCAGATCATTTGCAGTTAATTAAAGAGTTTTAACATGGATAATGTATCATTACACCTCATCTCTTCTGATGTAAGACAGGCTGAATTGGTGATGAAGGTTCAGAGGAAAAGCCATCAGCTCCCATTAATATTACTTCCCACAGAGCAAGAGAGCGAGGCAGGTCGTGCAGGAATCTCCTGTGGCCATTCCCCTGCAGAACAGATATACCGTTTCGGACACTGTTGAGGGGAATGGCCTCTCGGGAAAACGGCAACAGCCAAACCCTTGGCACCACGGTTGGTCCTGCTGCAGAGGGGAGGGGGGATAAGTGTGACAGTGCAATAGTTATCGGGGATTCAATTGTAAGGGGGATAGACAGGCGTTTCTGTGGCCGCAAATGAGACTCCAGGGTGGTATGTTGCCTCCCTGGTGCTAGGGTCAAGGATGTCTCGGAGCGGGAGCAGGACATTCTGGAGTGGGAGGGTGAACAGCCAGTGGTCGTGGTACACATCGGTACAAACGCCATAGGTAAAAAAGGGATGAGGCCCTAAAAGCAGAATACAGGGAGCTCGGAAGGAAGTTAAGAAATCGGACCTCGAGGGTAGTGATCTCAGGATTACTACCGGTGCCACGTGTTAGTCAGAGTAGAAATGACAGGATATATAGGATGAATACGTGGCTGAAGGGATGGTGTCAGGGGGAGGGTTTCAGATTCCTGGGGCATTAGGACAGGTTCTGGGGGAGGTGGGACCTGTACAAATTGGACGGGTTACACCTGGGCAGGACTGGAACTGATGTCCGGAGGGGGCTAGTTGCTAGAGCGGTTGGGGAGTGTTTAAACTAATGTGGCAGGGGGATGGGAACCGATGCAGGAAGTTGGAAGGTAGTAAAACAGGGACAGAAACAAAAGGCAGTAAGGGGGAAAAGTGTAAGGCAGAGAAGCCATAGTCAAAAATCAAAAAGGGCAACAGTACAAGGTACAGTGACTGAGGGGAGCTCAGTGGATAGACCCAGTAATACTAAAAGGAATAAAACGGGAAGTAAAAACATAAATGGAAAGCGACGCGGCAGGTTGTTACATGAAGATATGGGTTCAACGACAAGGAAAATTAGGAGAAAAGTTAAGAGGAAAAATAACTCAGGAGAGGTTACAGATCAAGGTGTTAAGATTCAAAACAGAGGTATAAAAGCCAACATAAGTGTACTTTACCTGAATGCTCGTAGTATTCAGAATAAGGTAAATCAGTTGATGGCGCAAATCATCGTGAATGACTATGATTTAGTGGCCATTACTGAAACATGGTTAAAGGATGGTCACGACTGGGAGTTAAATATCCGAGGGTATCAAACTATTCGGAAGGACAGAGTGGATGGTAAAGGAGGTGGTGTAGCTCTGTTATTTAAGGATGACAACCGAGCAATAGTAAGGAATGCTATGGAGGATAAGGTTGAATCCATTTGGGTGGAAATCAGGAATAATAAGGTGAAAAAGTCACTGATAGGAGTAGTCTATAGGCCACCAAATAGTAATATTATGGTGGGGCAGGCAATAAACAAAGAAATAACTGATGCATGTAGAAATGGTACAGCAGTTATCATGGGGGATTTTAATCTACACAAATACACAAACTCACACACAGAGACACACACAGAAGGATTCAAACAGAGACACATGGGCTGACATGCACACAGAGACAATAATGCACAGACAGACACACACAGACTGACACACACAGAAGCACACACCCAGACATACATTGACACAAACACACACAGACACGCACACACAGATACACAATGACATACACACTGACACACAGACAGAAACACACACACAGAAATGCACGCACAGGCACACAAACACATGCACATACACAGACGCATACAGGCACACACACAGACACACTCACACGCAATCACAAACTCACCGATACACACAGACATATTCTTACACACACATTCAGAGACACAAACTCGCATACACGTGTTTGGAAGAAACTCGAGTGAAGGCAGAAAAAACGCACATTCTAACAGAGTTCACCAGTTCGTCAGTTCAACCAGCGAAAACTCATTAGTTTGGTTTCATTTCATTATTTATCTGGATTTTGCAGTGATTAGGAGCAAAGTTACTGATATACCAGTGACAGATAAGCAACAGCCGAACTTAGCCTTTCACATCACGACAACAACGCGTTCCACTCAAAATACTAAAAATGTCCCAAGCTGCTTCACAATCGAACAATAATTGCCACTGAAATGAAGCGTAGATGCCAGCGTCGGACCGGGGTTAGCGCAGTAAGAAGTCTTACAACACCAGGTTAAAGTCCAACAGGTTTGTTTCGAACCACTAGCTTTCGGAGCGCAGCCCCTTCCTCAGGTGACCCTGAGCACTGCTCCGAAAGCTAGTGATTTGAAATAAACCTGTTGGAGTTTAACCTGATGTTGTAAGACTTCTTACTGCACTGAAATGAAGGAAGAGACCAAAGGCTCGGTCGGTTTTAGGGAGACTTGTAAAGGAGGGGGGAGAGGAAAGGAGAGAAGGACAGAGGTTTAAGGAGGAAATTCCAGAGCTGAGGGCCCAGCTGAAGGCAATGATGCAATGGTTAAATTTGAATGCGTTAAGAGGTCAGAATTGGAGGATCATGGCGATATTGGGGAGACTGGACGAAATTATAGTGATGGGGGGCTCGAAATCTACAGAGGCGTTGGGGGTTTAGCCAATCAGAGCTGGGGGGGCTCTTGAGCTCCAGAGCACCATTCGGGAAGGCCGTGGCTCCCTCTGGAAGGACCGGATTCATGGAGCGACCCAGGCCACAGGCAAGCAATGTGTGGGTAGGCTTTGTGCGGTGGGTGCAGGGAGGTTAGCAACAAGGGTAAGGGGGTGGGTCTCAGCAAGCCACCCCCCCCCCCCCATGCCCAGTCCCTCAATCAGGTACTGACTTGTTCAAAATTAATTTCAGGATGTGAGCGTCGTTGGCTAGTTGCCCTTCAGAAGGTGGTGGTGAGCTGCCTTTTTGAACCGCTGCAGTCCCTGAGGTGTAGGTACACCCACTGCGCTGTTAGGGAGGGAATTCCAGGATGTTGCCCCAGTGACAGTGAAGGAGCGGCCGATATATTTCCAAGTCGGGATAGTGAGTGACATGGAGGGGAACCTCCAGGTGGTGGGGTTCCCAGATATGAAAGCAGAACTAGGGGGGCATAGCCTCAAAATAAGGGGAAGTAGATTTAGGACTGACTTGCCCAGTGAAGCAGTTGAGGCTCCTTCATTAAATGTTTTTAAAATAAAGATAGATAGTTTTTTGAAGAATAAAGGGTTTAAGGGTTATGGTGTTCGGGCCGGAAAGTGGAGCTGAGTCCACTAAAGATCAGCCATGATCTCATTGAATGGCGGAGCAGGCTCGAGGGGCCAGATGGCCTACTCCTGCTCCTAGTTCTTATGTTCTTATGTATCTGCTGCTCTTGTCCTTCTAGATGGTAGAGGTCGTGGGTTTGGAAGGTGCTGTCTAAGGAACCTTGGTGAGTTCTGCCTTTAATCACGGTTGAAGCATATTGTGTAATTCATGTTATAAATGTGGTTTGAAGTCACCTTGTTAGGTCTGGTAATGCTCAATATTAAACAGCACCCCAACCCCACCATCCCCTCTCCAAATATTCAGCCCACACCTCTGCAACGATGACGGCACAACACTGACTTTTGAACAAAACTTTGTGTTTGCCTTTGCAAAATTTGAAATCCTTGTTAAATTGAGCAACACATGTCTAAATAGTGCGCACACATTGCCAGCGCCCAGTGACAGTTTCAATTACTGTGCTGTAAACAATCGGCTTTGTGTCTTTCGTCATTCCTGCTTTGTGAAGCGTGTCAACACTGCCATCAAATACACAGTTCAGTACTGTACCTCCACACACTCTGATCCGACACTGGCAGAGTGAATCCATTTGGGAACAACTGAATTCAAATCTGGGTAGAATTTGCCAGTTCTCCAGGAATTGGAGATCCTTTCCCAGGTCAATGCTGGGACGTTCCCGGGACACTGCTGGGACATTCCCGGGACATTGCTGGGACGTTCCTGGGATGTTCTCGGGACATTACTGGGACTTTGCTGGGACATTCCTGGGACGTTCCCGGGACATCGCTGGGACATTCCCGGAACATTGCTGGGCCGTTCCCGGGACATTGTTGATACATTCCCGGTACATTGCCGGGACATTCCCAGGACATTGCTGGGACATTCCCGGGATATTGCTGGGACATTCCCGGTACATTGCTGGGACATTCCCGGAACATTGCTGGGATGTTCCCAGGACATTGTTGATACATTCCCGGGACATTGCTGGGACGTTCACGGGACATTGCTGGGACATTCCCGGAACATTGCTGGGACGTTCCCGGGACATTGCTGATACATTCCCGGGACATTGTTGATACATTCCCGGGACATTGCTGGGACATTCCCGGTACATTGCCGGGACATTCCCAGGACATTGCTGGGACATTCCCGGGATATTGCTGGGACATTCCCGGTACATTGCTGGGACATTCCCGGAACATTGCTGGGATGTTCCCAGGACATTGTTGATATATTCCCGGGACATTGCTGGGACGTTCACGGGACATTGCTGGGACATTCCCGGAACATTGCTGGGAAGTTCCCGGGACATTGCTGATACATTCCCGGGACATTGCTGATACATTCCCGGTACATTGCCGGGACATTCCCGGGACATTGCTGGGACATTCCCGGAACATTGCTGGACCGTTCCCGGGACATTGTTGATACATTCCCGGGACATTGCTGATACATTCCCGGTACATTGCCGGGACATTCCCGGGACATTGCTGGGACATTCCCGGGACATTGCTGGGACATTCCCGGTACATTGCTGGGACATTCCCGGGACATTGCTGGGACATTCCCGGTACATTGCTGGGACATTTCCGGAACATTGCTGGGATGTTCCCGGGACATTGTTGATACATTCCCGGGACATTGCTAGGACGTTCCTGGGACATTCCCGGAACATTGCTGGGATATTCCCGGTACATTGCTGATACATTCCCGGGACATTGCTGATACATTCCCGGTACATTGCCGGGACATTCCCGGGACATTGCTGGGACATTCCCGGGACATTGCCGGGACATTCCCGGGACATTGCCGGGACGTTCCCGGGACATTGCTGGGACATTCCCGGTACATTGTTTGGACATTCCCGGAACATTGCTGGGATGTTCCCGGGACATTGTTGATACATTCCCGGGACATTGCTGATACATTCCCGGGACATTGCTGGGACGTTCCCGGGACATTGCTGGGACATTCCCAGATCATTGCTGGGACGTTCCCGGGACATTGCTGATACATTCCCGGTACATTGCCGGGACATTCCCGGGACATTGCTGGGACATTCCCGGAACATTGCTGGGACGTTCCCGGGACATTGCTGATACATTCCCGGGACATTGCTGGGACGTTCCCGGGACATTGCTGATACATTCCCGGGACATTGCTGGGACGTTCCCGGGACATTCCTGGGAGGAAGATTATGAAAACAAAATTGTGGATTTTCCAAATAAATTTTGAACCCTTCCGTTTACTTAATTTCAAGATGTTGAGGGGGTGATAAGGAAGAAAAACCTCTTTCACCAGCAGTCAAAATTAATCCAGTTGGGTTTCAAAGAGTCCATTCCATTTCTAACTGGCTGTGGGAAGGAACTGGGTATATGGTGTGTACCAAAGGGAGGGCTGTGAGGGGGTATTGGGGGGGGGGGGGTGTTGACCATATTAGGTAAGCTCAGGAATGTGCCCATCCACATTCTCCCCGCGTCTCTGGGGTATCAGCCCCATAAAACCCCCAAAAGTGTACAGGTTAGGGAGACTGGCCACGCCAAATTGCCCCTTAAGTGGGAAAAAAATTATTTTATGGCATAAAACGTCACCGTTCCCATGTCGCCGTGGGGACGTGGGGCCAGAATTGGAGAACCCAGCCCAAGGAACCTCTCCAGAAAAAGCTGTGACTGATGCTTTGCTATACTGCAGACACCCTGAATGAATGAATCTATAAAAAAGATTACTGACTGAAAACCAAAGACTTTCATTCGCAAGCTTGCTGTAAAGAGAATTGTGCGAAAACCATAATCTGTAACAAAGACTCTTTCTTCCCTCCACTTATGATTTTTACCCCTTTTTTGTTACCCCTTTCCGGCCCTCTGTGTTTGTTTGTCAGTGTGTGTGCACAGGGCAAGTTAAAGTGGGTATTATGCATCAACTTGTCGTTAACCAGTCTGTTTTTCCTGCCTATTTCATGATAGTTCTTGTTAAAAACCAACAGTAATCGTGTTCACATTTACAAACCTGGTGACTGTAATTATTGGGCAGCCAAGGGTTAAAGATGTTGTGTATTTCTTCAAGAATTATTGGTTAATTCACCTGTGTTGTAACTCTGGGTCAAGTGGGACAGGAATTTACCGCACTAGCCCAGGGTGTTGTAGCAATACGTCTACGCAAAATTACTGTCTCCAAATCTCATGAAAGCGTCAGAACAGAAAGAGGCCATTTAGCCTTAGCCTACCCCCCGCCCCCCGAGTCTGTTCCACTATTCAGAAGGATCATGGCTGACCCCATGGCCGGGATTCTTCCTTCTGGGGACTATGTCACCACGCCAGTGGGAAAACCGGCGTCAACCACTCCACAATAGCCCCCGAAAGTATTGAATTCTGCGAACTTTCGGGGGATAGTTGGACGGCGGAGGGGTTGGCGCCACCCCAGTCGGCGTATTTCCGCGCATGCGCAGTCCGGCTGGCGTATTTCCACGCATGTGCAGTCCGGCCGGCGTGATTCCGCGCATGCGCAGTCCGGCCGGCGTGATTACGCGCATGCGTGGTGGGGGGTTCACTTCTCCACGCCGGCCCCGGGCAATATGGCGGAACCTTACAGGGGCCCGGCGCGGAGGAAAGAAGTCCCCCCACAGAACAAGACCGCCCGCAGATCGGTGGGCCCTGATCGTGGCCCATATAGCTACCATTGCCCCATATATCGTAGTACAATCGGTGAACAAAAATCTGTCAAACAACAAATCAATCATTAGCAATGGCAGTTTGAGGAAGAGAGCGCCAAACCTCAACTGCCCTTTGTGAGGAGAATTGCTTCCCAGGGCTGGGTACAATCGTCATGACAGCGGTTCAGCCGACTGGCCTGAGAGCAAGAGAAAGGCTGCGGGATCCAATGCCACATCTTGTCAGCAGTCAATCAATAGGCCAGCACCACCACCAGGATTAGTGGCCACTGGTTAGCACTGCTGCCTCACTGCGCCAAGAACCAGGTTCGATCCCGGCCCCGGGTCACTGTCCGTGTGGAGTTTGCACATTCGCCCCGCGTCTGTGTAGGTTTCACCCCCCACAACACAACGATGCTCAGGGTAAGTAGGTTGGCAACGCTAAATTATCCCTTAATTGGGACTGCACCTGGAAGAAGAGGAAGCCATGGAGATTGCGTCATCCTAACCAGGGAGGTGGGAACTGGGGGCCCCAGGATAAGTCAGGAGTACCTTGGCATTGGATGGGGTGAGGGTGGTTGGTGAGGGCAGATGGTGCTATTGCCACTGGGTGTGTTTCTCCACGGGCCAAAGAGTTCCTCAAAAGGAGCATCTCCCCTCCACCAGGGTTCACCTGGCCATTTCCTAATGGCGGAGGGCCCACTGTCCACTGGTAACATGTAAGTGGCAGCAAAAAGAGGCCCTCAATTGTCCACTTAAGTGGCTCAAATGAATTCTGGTGGGAGGGCCAACCACTGCACCCCACCCACTGCTGGCAAAATGGATGGTGGTGTGAAGCGGGCAGCACGGTAGCACAAGTGACTAACACTGTGGCTTCACAGCGCCAGGGTCCCAGGTTCGATTCCCCGCTGGGTCCCTGTCTGTGTGGAGTCTGCACGTTCTCCCAGTGTCTGCGTGGGTTTCCTCCGGGTGCTCCGGTTTCCTCCCACAAGTTCAAAGACGTGCAGGTTAGGTGGATTGGCCGTTCTAAATTGCCCTTAGTGACCAAAAGGTTAGAGGGGGTTATTGGGTTACGGGGCTAGGGTGGAAATGAGGGCTTAAGTGGGTCGGTGCAGACTCGATGGGCCGAATGGCCTCCTTCTGTACTGTATGTTCTATGTTCTATGGTGGACATGCCAGCCATCGCCATGCTTCACCATCTCCCAGCCCAAACTCGGCCTCGAATTTCACTATCGGATAACTCTCTAAAGAGCCAACAGAGACACGATGGGCTGCATGGCCTCGTTCTGTGACACGGGGAGATGAGGTTGGACACAGGGTTAAACCCAGCAGAACGTCACCAAATCTCCTTCCCCAGATCGAGCAGCAAAAGCAACTGTGGGACAAGTGTTATCAAGAAGCGATGTTTCCACTTGAACTTGATTCCCTTTTTAATGGTTTAATCTATGTAAAAATAGTCTCATCAATCCCTCCTGTGATTAATGTGACCATTAAATCAAACTGCACTTCGCCTTTGTTGAGCTTGTCGTTAATTGTGTGCTGACTGCTGTTTGACAAAGATGTAAATGATCTTCTGTTTCTTTACCACACACAGAAAAATCATTACTTTCTGCGTGCCTTTTCATATATATAAAATACACAGAAATCAATGAGAGAAACAAAGATCTGTACTTTCCATGGTTTTATCTTTTAATGTGAAAAATCAAGTAAGCAACATCAACAATTTCCATTTATAAACCACCTTTAGATAATAAAGCCTCCCAAGGCCCTTCATATGAATGTTATCAGTAGCACAGTGGTTAGCACAATTGCTTCACAGCCCCAGGGACCCGGGTTCGACTCCCGACTTGGGTCACTGTCTATGCGGAGTCTACATGTTCTCCCCGTGTCTGCGTGGGTTTCCTCCGGGTGCTCCGGTTTCCTCCCACAAGTCCCGAAGACGTGCTGTTAGGTGAATTGGACATTCTGAATTCTCCCTCTGTGTACCCGAACAGGCGCCGGAATGTGGCGACGAGGGGATTTTCACAGTAACTTCATTGCAGTGTTAATGTAAGCCTACTTGTGACACTTATAAAGATTATTATTAAAATTTGACAACAAGCCACGCAAGGAGATATTGCAATCGTTAGCCAAAAGTCTGGTCAAGGAAGTATTTTTTAACGTGTGCCTTGAAGGAAGAAAGAGAGGTGAAGAGGTTTAATGAGTGAATTCTCGAGCCCAGGGCCCAGGCAGCTGTAGACTTGACAGCCAATGGTGAAGCAATTAAAATCAAGGATGTTTAAAAGGCTAAAATTGGAGGAGTGTGGCGACATCGCAGGGTTTTGTGGGTTAGAGGGGGGTTAGAGCAGCTGAACACACCCATGAGAAACAGGAACAGTACTTGATCCATTTTCGGAGTCTAACTCAAGAGCTTTATTCCTCCCACTGAAATGCGTTTCCCAGAAAAATGAACTGTTTGTTCAGTCCTGACAGTCAACATTAGCTCGTGAAATGATAAGTAATAAGATAGAGCTGATAATTCAGTCAATCAGATATGAGTTCATGTCATAACGATAAGTAATGCATTGACCACTGCAGTCTCACGGCGCTGAGGTCCCAGGTTCGATCCCGGCTCTGGGTCACTGTCCGTGTGGAGTTTGCACATTCTCCCCGTGTTTGCGTGGGTTTCGCTCCCACAACCCAAAGATGTGCAGGGTAGGTGGATTGAACACGCTAAATTGCCCCTTAATTGGAAAAAATTAATTGGGTACTCTAAATTTTAAAAAAAAGTAATGCATTGACAGAGACAGTGACTGGTATAAGAGCAAAATTAGGAGCAATTGCTGGATCCGCCATTATTAAACTCATTCTCTTTGGCTGTACCAATCTGATTGGTCACTCTATTTCACCAAGGTACTGGGCAAGAATCTGAATTTGGTTAAACCTGGTAACAGTAGTTTAGTTGGCGCAGCGCTGGCTCAGTGGGAATTCTGGGGTCAAAGTGGCAGCAGGTCGCAGGTCAGGGCTTCCATGAGTCAAGTCAAGGTGAGTCGCCCTCTGCAGGCCGCTGCTGGAAACTGGATTGGCCTTGGGAGTTCGGCGGTCGCCATTGAGGCTGCCCCTCAGAATTGAATTCGGAATCAACTGGGTTAGACCAAGACTGTCAACTCAGAGTTGGATTCATTGTAGACTGCAATGAGAGTTCAAGGGAGGAATAACGTCTTGGATTGGATTGGATTTGTTTCTTGTCACATGGCAGCAGGGTAGCATGGTGGTTAGCACAATTGCTTCTCAGCTCCAGGGTCCCAGGTTCGATTCCCGGCTTGGTTCACTGCCTGTGCCGAGTCTGCACCTTCTCCCCGTGTCTGCGTGGGTTTCCTCCGGGTGCTCCGGTTTCCTTCCACAGTCCAAAGATGTGCAGGTTAGGTGGATTGGCCGTGCTAAATTGCCCTTAGTGTCCAAAATTGCCCTTAGTGTTGGGTGGGGTTACTGGGTTATGGGGATAGGGTGGAGGTGTGGGCTTGGGTCGGGTGCTCTTTCAAAGAGCCGGTGCAGACTCGATGGGCTGAATGGCCTCCTTCTGCACTGTAAATTCTATGTACCGAGGGACAGTGAAAAATATTTTTCTGCGAGCAGCTCAAACAGATCATTTAGTACATGAAATGAAAAAATGAAAATCGCTTATTGTCACAAGTAGGCTTCAATGAAGTTACTGTGAAAAGCCCCTAGTCGCCACATTCCGGCGCCTGTTCGGGGAGGCTGGTACGGGAAATGGTACGGGTGAAAGGAAAAGAAAATAATAGGAAAATACAGAAGGTACACAATGTAAATACATAGACACCGGCATCGAGTGAAGAATACAGGAGTTTTGGAAGGGGCTGGTCCGGGGGGTGGAGCACAGAGTCTCGCTCTTTGCAGACGACCTGCTTCTGTATGTATCGGACCCAATAGAGGGGATGGAAGAAATCATGAGGATTCTCGGCAAATTTGGCCGGTTTTCGGGGTATAAGCTAAATATGGGGAAAAGTGAGATGTTTGACGTCCAGGCGAGGGGACAGGAGAGGCGATTGGGGGAGCTGCCGTTTAGATTAGTAGGGGGAAGCTTTAGGTACCTCGGCATTAAGTGACGCGGGAATGGGACCGGCTGCGTAAATTAAATCTGGCCCGACTAGTGGACCAAATGAAGGACGATTTTTGGAGATGGGACGCGCTTCCGTTGTCACTAGCTGGGAGGGTGCAGACGGTGAAGATTACTATCTTCCCGAGATTCCTGTTTGTATTTCAGTGTCTCTCCATCTTTATTCCGTGGTCCTTTTTTAAACGGGTCAACAAAGTGATCACTGGCTTCGTTTGGGCGGGCAAGACCCAGTGAGTAAGGAAGGTAATGCTTGAGCGGAGTCAGGGAGGGGGCAGGCTGCCGCTGCCAAACTTCAGTAACTATTACTGGGCGGCGAATACAGCCAGGATCAGGAAGTGGGTGGTGGGAGAGGGGTTGGCCTGGGAGCGTATGGAGACGGCTTCATGCAAGGGCACCAGTTTGTGGGCGTTGGTAACTGCGCCTCTGCCGTTCCCGCTGGCACGGTACTCCACCAGCCCCGTGGTGGTGGCAGCCCTGAGAGTCTGGGGGCAATGGAGGAAGCATGTGGGAGCAGAGGGAGCATCGGTCTGGTCCCCAATCTGTAATAATCACCGGTTTGCCCCGGGAAGTGTGGATGGGGGATTCCGGATATGGCGGAGAGCAGGGATTGAGGGGATGGGGGACATGTTTACAGAGGGGAGCTTTCCGAGTATGAGGGCGCTGGAGGAGAAGTTTGGGTTGACGGGGGGGAAACAAATTCAGGTATCTGCAGGTGCGGGACTTCCTACGTAAACAGGTGTCAACCTTCCCACTCCTACCGCTAAAGGGGATTCAGGAAAGAATAGTTTCCAGGGGGTGGGTAGGAGAAGGGAGCGTCTCGGACATTTACAAGGAGCTTATGGGGTCAGAGGAGACGCAGACCGAGGAGCTGAAGCGTAATTGGGAGGAGGAGCTGGGAGGAGAGATAGAGGATGGTCTCTGGGCGGACACGTTGAGTAGATACAATTTAAGGTTGTTCACCGGGCTCACATGACAGTGGCCCGGATGAGCAGATTCTTTGGGGTGGAAGACAGGTGTGTAAAATGTGCGGGAGGACCAGCAAACCATGTCCACATGTTCTGGACATGTCCAAAGCTTAGAGGATTTTGGCAGGGGTTTGCAGATGTCATGTCCACGGTGTTAAAAACAAGGGTGGCGCTGAGTCCGGAGGTGGCGATTTCCGGAGTGTTGGAAGACCCGGGAATCCAGGAGGAGAAAGAGGCAGACGTTCTGGCCTTTGCTTCCCTGGTAGCCCGGAGACGGATACTATTAGCTTGGAGGGACTCAAAGCCCCCGAAGTCAGAGACCTGGCTATCGGACATGGCTAGCTTTCTCTGTTTGGAGAAAATCAGGTTCGCCATGAGAGGGTCAACGTTAGGGTTCGCCCGGAGGGGGCAACCGTTCGTCGACTTCTTTGCGGAAATTTAATCGTCAGCAGAAGGGGGAGGGGGGTTAGGTTAGCTTAGAGTAGGAGGTTAATAAAGTTGGGACCTGTAAGGAAGGGAGACGGCTTTTGCACTATGTTTATAGATTCCTGTACATTGTCTATTTTGTTATTGTTACAATACCAAAATTACCTCAATAAAATGTTTATTAAAAAAAAGAATGCAGGAGTGTTGTATTAATCAGGTTGGTGCATAAGAGTGTCGTTTAGGAGTCTGGTAACAACGGGGAAGAAGCTGTTTTTGAATCTGTTCGTGTGTCTTCTCAGACTTTTGTATCTCCTGCCCGATGGAAGAAGTTGGAAGAGTGAGTAAGCCGGGTGGGAGGGATCTTTGATTATGCTACCCGCTTTCCCCCGGCAGCGGGAGGTGTAGATGGAGTCAGTGGATGGGAGGCGGGTTTGTGTGATGGACTGGGCTGTGTTCACGACTCTCTGAAGTTTCTTGCGGTCCTGGGCTGAGCAGTTGCCATACCAGGCTGTGATGCAGCCAGATAGGATGCTTTCTTATTTTAAAATATAAATTTAGAGTACCCAATAATTTTTTCCAATTAAGGGGCAATTTAGCGTGGCCAATTCACCTAACCTGCACATCTTTGGGTTGTGGGGGCGAAACCCACGCAGACACGGGGAGATAGGATGCTTTCTATGGTGCATCTGTAAAAGTTGGTAAGAGTTAGTGTGGACATGCCGAATTTCCTTAGTTTCCTGAGGAAGTATAGGCGCTGTTGTGCTTTCTTGGTGGTAGCATCAACATGAGTGGACCAGGACAGATTTTTGGAGATGTGCACCCCTCGGAATTTGAAGCTGTCAACCATCTCCACCTCGGCTCTGTTGATGCTGACAGGGGTGTGTACAGTACTTTGCTTCCTGAAGTCAATGACCAGCTCATTAGTTTTGCTGGCATTGAGGGAGAGATTGTTGTCGCTGCACCACTCTGCTAGGTTCTCTATCTCCCTCCTTGTTTTTATGTCTTTCACAACTTCAATGTATCTCAAAGAGTTTCACAGCCAATGAACTGTTTGAAAGGTAGTCACTGTTATAATGTACGAAACACAGCTGCCAATTAGCACAGTGGAAGATCCCACAAAGAGCAGTAAGAGACACGACCAGTGAGAGACAAGACCAGATCATATTAGTTGAGAGATAAATGTTCCAGAGGAAACTGAAACAACTCCCGTGTACTTTCGGGGTTACTGGAGGTCGGGTTCCAACAACCTGCTATGGTGTTGGACAAGCAGAAATGCTCCATGCATGCTTGCTTTTAGGATGTTTAAAGACTGATGGGTTGATGTGTGTGTGTGTGTTTGTGTGTGTGTTTGTGTGTATTGTGGTTGAAAGTACGGGCCAGCAGCTGCCTGAGCAACTTGATAAGCCTGTATGGACCAGAATCATTGGGCTGGATTCTCCGATTCTGGGGCTTTGTCCCCACGCCGGCAAGGGAACGGCGGCGTCCTATGCCAAAAAAAACTTCTCCCGTTTTGCTGGGGGCCAGCATGCCGGCAGCGTAGAGCACCCGGCTTTAGCTGCCGATACAGCCCGGAGAATTGGCGGGTCCGTGGCCGCACATGCGCACGGCGGCGGCATACAGCAGCCGTGCCAGTGCTAGAGGCCGCTCATGGGCCCGCTCGGCGAAATAGTGCCCTCCCTTTGGCCGGCTCTCGTGCCCAGGACCTCCCCCCGCCCCAGCCCCTAATAAAGTCCCCCCCTGCCTGCGGATTGGCCCTCCCCCAACTGTGGCGGCGCTGGACCAAGTCTACAACCGTCACGCCGAGTTCCCAACGGGCGAGCCACACGCGGCCGACGCTGACGGGAACGCGGCCGGTCGGGGGCGGAGCATCGGGGGGGGGGGGGGACGACGAGCCTCAGGCAATGTCCTGAGGCCGTCGAAACGTGGCGCGGTGTGCTCAGAGAGTACGCCGCTTTGGGGGGGGAGGGGGGGGTGCATTGCGAAAGTGGCACCGCCCCCGATTTGGTTGGGAATTGTGATTCTCCAGCTGATTGCCGAACACGGTTTGGGCGGGCGTCGGTTACCGGAGAATCCTGCCCGTGGTTTTGCACGCAGGGACCTATATCAGCCTCAACCCGGCACTGGGGAAATGTAGAGAACAGACGGCATTTATATAAAAGCAAAATACTGTGGGTGCTGGAGATGACAGAATCACAGAATTGTCACAGTGCAGCAGGAGGCCATTTGGCCCACTGTCCCTGTGCTGGCTTCTCCACATCAGCATCTAATTTAGTGCCATTCCCCTGCCTTCTCCCCGTAACCCTGCACTTTCTTCCTTTCCAGCAAACAGACTAATTACCTTTTGTAAGCCTGAATTGAACCTGCCTCCACCACCCCCTCAGGCAGTGCGTTCCACATCTTAACCACTCGCTGTGTGAAAAAGTCACCTTTGCTTCTTTTACCCTTGACTTTAAACCTGTGCCTCCTGTTCTCAATCCTTTCACAAGTGAGAACAGTTTCTCCCTGTCTACTTTGTCCACACCCTCAAGGTTTTCAATTTCTCAGTCAAATCTCCTGTCAGCCTTCCCTTCTCCCAGGAAAACATTCCTAACTTCTCCAATCTATATTAAAGTGCTGGAAAAACACAGCTGGTCTGGCAGCATCTCTGGAGAAAGAAACAGAGTGAATGGTCTCGTCACGTCCGACCCAGTGACACAACGAGGCCGTTAGATCTGCGACGCTGAGAATGCCTCGCGAGATGTCGCGATCTGGACCTCACCCAGCAAAGTCCCATTTGACTTTCACACATTGTCGGCTAATATACATTTGCTTCTCAATGTGTTTTGCTCCAAAGCAGGAATATTGAAATGCTTTATTTCAAAATGCTTTGCACCCTGGGTCACTGTCTGTGTGAAACACAGAACAGTACAGCACAGAACAGGCCCTTCGGCCCTCGATGTTGTGCCGAGCATTGTCCGACAAGAGGTAAATTCAGCTAACACACTGTGTTTAATTATTCATATAATTGTCATAGTGTATATTTGCCTTGTCATGTTGCTTCAATAAATATTTTTTTATTAATTGTTTACATAACAACTGGACTGGTTCATCACTGAGTTGCACAGTAGTTTGCACATTCTCCCAGTGTCTGCGTGGGTTTCACCCCCACAACCCAAAGATGTGCAGGGTAGGTGGATTGACCACTCTAAATTGCCCCTTAATTAGTAAAAAAAAATTGGGTACTCTAAATTTATAAAAAAATCAAAAAAAGCATGCATTGTGTGTCAATGCAAAGAAGAAGGAACAGGATTTTAATTTCTTCTGCACTTCAATCCACTCATAAGTGCAGAAGGAGGTCATTCGGCCCATCGAGTCTGCACTGGCTCTCGGAAAGAGCACCCTACTTAAGCCCATGCCTCCACCCCATCCCGGTAACCTAGTAACCCCACCTCACCTTTTTGGACACTTAGGGCAATTTAGCATGGCCAATCCACCTAACCTGCATATTTGTGGAGGAAACCGGAGCACCCGGAGGAAACCCACGCAGTCACGTGGAGAACGTGCAGACTCTGCACAGCCAGTGACCCAGCGGGGAATCAAACCTGGGACCCTGGCACTGTGAAGCAACTGTGCTAACCACTGTACTACCGTGCTGCCCCTTCCAAATTTCTCTTCCAAGTTGAAATTAAATATATGCTTGGAATATTTTTCTTGTCATCTCATTTGCAAATCATTACGATTTAAACAGGGAATAAATATAAGATAAAAGCAAATTACTGCGGATGCTGGAATATGAAACAAAAGCAGAAAAGATTGGACAATCTCCGCAGGTCTGGCAGCATCTGTGGAGAGAGAAGGAGCTAGCGTTTAGAATCTGGATGACTCTTTGTCAAAGCTCCTCAAATGTAAGGTTGCTGTAGATTCCGCCAAAGCAGCCACATTGACCAAGCAGGTAGGAAACAAAGGTTATGTTTTATTTACCATATCCAAGATCTCCACTCCCCCAAAGGCTCTCCCTCCTCGACCTGCACACAGGTGGGGGGTGTCGGACGCGTGATCTAATCCCCTGTTCAGGGGAAACCCCACCTTCTCGTTACCGGGGAGTTGGTATTCAGTGGTGGTCACGGGGAATCTGATAGTCCAGATACAGTGACCTCCACGACGGTTATAACAGTCGCCATTCGAAGGGAGGAAGAGGTGAGCAGAATTTTTTTTGTTTGCTGAGGATTGTTAGTTCTGTTGATTGTTAGTTCTGTTGACCACGACAGTTGCCCCATGAGCTACAGAGGGCAAATGTCAGCTTGTGTTCCTGCTTCTAATTAATATCCAGTTACCCCGAATGGGGAGAGTGTGTCAGCAACCAGAACAGCAACTTGCATTTATATAGCGCCTATAATGCATTGTTATACTATTTGCAAAGAGCTGGGAACTAATTGCCGTGTGAAGATAGATGCCGGGGTGCCTCATTCATTGTGACACTCCAGATGCTGGTTTAGCACAGGGCTAAATAGCTGGCTTTGAAAGCAGACCAAGGCAGGCCAGCAGCACGGTTCAATTCCTGTACCAGCCTCCCCGAACAGGAGCCGGAATGTGACGACTAGGGGCTTTTCACGGTAACTTCATTGAAGCCTACTTGTGACAATAAGCGATTTTCATTTCATTTCACCTGCCCAGTAATAATGTATCAATTTATCAGCCGCATAGTGAGCAGCAAGAAATACAATCAAAACTCTAGGGCTTGGAGTCTAAAGTGTGACTGTTTGTAATGAATGGAAACCGGAAGACATTACATGAAGTAAAATGTCCCAAAGTCCTTAACAGGGGCCATCATCAAATAAAATTCAACACTGAGCCACTTAAAAGAGATGTTAGGACTGGTTAATATCTCATCTGAAGCAGGGGCGGCACGGCGGCGCAGTGGTTAGCAGTACTGCCTCGCGGTGCCGAGGTCCCAGGTTCGATCCCGGCTCTGGGTCACAGAAATGAAATGAAATGAAAATCGCTTATTGTCACGAGTAGGCTTCAATGAAGTTACTGTGAAAAGCCCCTAGTCACCACATTCCGGCGCCTGTTCAGGGAGGCTGGGATGGGAATTGAACCGTGCTGCTGGCCTGTTTGGTCTGCTTTAAAAGCCAGTGATTTAGCCCAGTGTGCTAAACCAGCCCTTCTGTCTATGTGGAGTTTGCACATTCTCCCCGTGTCTGCGAGGGTTTCACCCCCCCCCCCCCCCACAACCCAAAGATGTGCAAGGCAGGTGGATTGACCATATCTTTTTATTAAAACAGTAAAAAATATATACAAGGCCAAACTCATTTTGTGTTGGAGAAGCAGGATATCCTCCCCTCAGTACTAATGTACGTTGGGGGGGGGGGATAGTCTGATTATTAAAACAGTTCACAACACATTTCGACAAACAACAAATGGTACAAGCACCAGATACCCTGGCCTTTGTACCGACTGAAGGGAAAGGGTGGTGGAGGGGGGGGGGGGGGGGGGGGGGGGGGGGGGGGGGGGCTGAAAAGGAGGGTGGTGGGGAGGGAGGGAGTCTAAGTGTTGGTGAAGGGGGGGGGGCAATAGTGCACTGCTTGAACTATCTACGGAGACAGAAAAACAAAAGAACCTTCAATGATGATGTACCATATTCCGGGAGTTCCCCAGAGGGGGTGAGGGGTGACACAGTGTCAGGGACGAGTGGGACCCGCACCCCGCTATGGAGCATCTTGTGCACCCTGCGCTCCCCACACTGGGCGGCTGACAGCCTTCAGACAGTCGCCCTCCGGGCCCGAATCCTCCACCACACTGAGTGCGGCGGGCGGCACGGGCCCACCAACCAACCCAGGGGCTGCCTTGATACCGCCACTGGGATCCTCGATGGGCGGGATCTCCTCAGGCTCCTCCCGGGGCCCCGGGCCAGCAGGAGGTGGTGGTGCTGATGCCTGCTTTGCCCCCTGGTCACCGAAAGGCCCCAGAAATAGCTCCGGAAATAGGTCCGGAATGGTGGCAAAAGTGTCCCAAGGAAGCGGCTGGGACAGAGGGTCTTCCAAACTGTAACCCGCTAAGAATCTAAGAAGCAGGGGGTTATCGCTGACCCCCTCCCCTGAGAAATTGTACAAGTCCGGGGTGCTAAATTGTACTGAGTGGAACGGGCCGGCTCGGGTCCCGTCTGACCCCGTAGCATCCTGCTCAGGGGGGCAGCAGCAGCTTCCTCACTATCCCCCGCCTCTTTTCTTTCGGGGACTGGGCGTGACATCGATGGAAAAGAACCTGGATTGACGCCGTTTGCGGGGGAGCGAGTCACACACCGGGGAGACCCCGATCTCTGGAGACCCCTCCAGGCTGACTCCTTGCCCCTCAATGCTTCTCAGGCTACACTGCCCCTTAATTGGCAAAAAAAATAATTGGGTACTTTAAATTGATTTTCAAAAACATCTCACCTGAAGAAACAATTTATAGAAGGGGCCGGAAAAACAGGGGCTCAATTTAAATCCCTCGGCCTTGAGCAGAGCAAGGGCAAGTTTGGAATGGGGGGGGGCTGCAATCTGGTTATTTATTACTAAATAAAGCAAATTCCGAGGAGCCAGTGGAGAATCTCGAGGTGCATCGAGGCCCAAAAAAGTACAATCCTTGCTCGCGATTTTTGCCATCAAAGTACTTTGCATCGAGCCGAGGGATCAGAGGTGAATGTTGGTCATCATGTCGTAAATTGTGTTTCTTTTTTTCACTCCTTGAGGTTTTGGTTAATCCCCTGGACGTCAACTTGATGTACTTGAACTTCTTATCTGAAAGACGCAGAGTGGTGAGCTAGAGGGATAGTAACTGGCACCTGGTCATCCCTCTTTGTGAACACCATCAGGAATTATTGATTCTCCACCTGACAATGCTAAGAACAGGCTGCTATTGTTAGGATAATGCCCTAAACAAGCTCCTGTTTTGTGCACAGGGTAAACAGGAGGCACAGTCAGTAAGGGTAAGATGTCGGAAATCAATACCACACTTGCTGCACTGCCAGCAGTCAACCTGCTATTGATTTAAACTCCTTGTGTTAAAACAGAAAGCATTTACTTTGTAGTCACGTACCAAGAACTTTTGTGTTTCGCTCCAATGTTTCCCCCCCCCCCTCCCCCCCCCCCCCGTCCTGAGCAAGTTCAGCTTGCGGCCCCCTGACAGCTGTGTGAGCCCCAGGGGTCGGCAGCTGCTGGCATCAGCTCCACTTTCATTCTCTGCTCAAACTGCTCCAGGTCTCTCTCTTGTTGGCTGGCTGCCCACTGTAAAGATGTGGAGGGCCGGAACGCAAACAGACACACAAAGCCGACCTGGGGGGTGGAAGGGGGGGTGGGGGGGGGGGGGGGGGTCCCAGGGGAGGAGGGGGGGGGGTCCCAAAGGGCTTCACAGCCAAATGAAGTGCATTTCTTTTTTTTAATACATTTAGAGTACCCAATTAATTTTTTCCAAGGACCAATTTAGCGCGTTCAGTCCACCTACTCTGCACATCTTTGGGTTGTGGGGGTGAAACCCACGCAAACACGGGGAGAATGTGCAAACTCCACACGGACGGTGACCCAGAGCCGGGATCGGACCTCGGCGCCATGAGGCGGCAGGGCTAACCCACTGCGCCACCGTGCTGCCCCCATGAAGTGCATTTCTGAAGTGGCCGTCTCTGTCGTAATGTGGGTGACGCGGCGGCCAATTTGAGCACAGCAGGATCCCAAGCACGGCAACGCGATCATGGCCAGAAAATCGGTCCTACATACAGAAGCAAAAGGGGTTGAGATTGCTGGAAATGTATTGACAGAAAAACAGAAACTGTTGGAAACACTCAGCAAAACTGGTGAAAAGTCACAGGTCTGAGCCGTAAACACTGGCAGAATTTCACACTCTGGCATCTCCGTCCAGCGGTGGCTGGGAAAGTCTCCGTGTATCCCACAGGACAGCAGGATAACGGAATCTTCTATTCTTCAGGCCATTGATTCTGCATCTGCAAGGAGCACAGCGAATCATGGGATGGGGTGAGCCAGGGGTCACCCGCACTGTCATTACCTGATGGGGTCAAGGGTCCTGCCGCCATATTTAAAAGGCGCCCGGACAGACAGTCACCCATTGCAGAGCAGGAACTCCCCATTACTCCTCCAGTGTCCTTGCAGTCGCAGCTCACACCAGAGAAGTTAGCAGGTGTGAGAAACCACACCACTGTTGTGTTCTATGATCTTGCCGTTGCAATGATGTACGCAGAACGAACATCCAGTTGTTTAACTAGAAAGATGATTTATTAACAAACACGGGGAAAGATGTCTAACGGATTATTTTACATACAAAGGCTACTAAACAAATTCCGCGAGTTCTCCCAGAGCTAATCTAAGTGCAACTATCCTCTCATACGTCTTACTGCCAACTGCTCGGTACTCAAGTCAAGTGATGTATCTCTGACGCCAGCAGCTGGTTGGAGGTCGCCATAATCTCGCGACATAATAATAATCTTTATTGTCACAAGTCGGCTTACATTAACATTGCAATGAAATGACTGTAAAAAGCTCCTAGTTGCCACATTCCGGCGCCTGTTCGGGTACACTGAGGGAAAATTCAGAATGTCCAATAAAGAACTTGTGGGAGGAAACCGGAGCACCCGGAGGAAACCCACGCAGACACGGGGAGAACACGCAGACTCCGCACAGGCAGTGACCCAAGCTGTGAATTGAACCTGGAACCCTGGAGCTGTGAAGTAACAGTGCTAACCACTGTGCTACCGTGCTGCCCAACATATGAGGGCGTCTCCAGCATTGCCTTTCCCTCATCTCTAGATGGGAGCACCGTCAAGGATACAGCCATGTTCAGGCCAATGCTCACTATTTCAGTGTTCCGTGTTCACCAGCATCTTGACCTGGAGCCCCTGCTGCTTCTTGCCGCTCAGGCCCTTTTCCTCATGGCCCTGTGCCAACTGCTGGTGACGGGTCCGCCTTCTTCTCATCTGGATAAGGAGCATTACCAAGGCAAGGGATGTCTGCATCCTGCATCATTGAGGCCTCAGTAGGCAGGTGCACAAATTGGGAATATCTATCCGAGGGAAAAATCAATGACTGAAGCGATGTACAAAGAACAAAGAACAAAGAAAATTACAGCACAGGAACAGGCCCTTCGGCCCTCCCAGCCTGCGCCAATCCAGATCCTTTATCTAAACCTGTCTCCTATTTTCCAAGGTCTACTTCCCTCTGTTGCCGCCCGTTCATATACCTGTCTAGATGCCTCTTAAATGATGCTATCGTGCCCGCCTCTACCACCTCCGCAGGTAAAGCGTTCCAGGCACCCACCACCCTCTGCGTAAAAAACTTTCCACGCACATCTCCCTTAAACTTTCCCCCTCTTCGGGCAGCACGGTGGCCTAGTGGTTAGCACAGCTGCCTCGCGGCGCTGAGGTCCCAGGTTCGATCCTGGCTCTGGGTCACTGTCCGTGTGGAGTTTGCACATTCTCCCCGTGTCTGCGTGGGTTTCGCCCCCACAACCCAAAAATGTGCAGAGTAGGTGGATTGGTCACAGTAAATTGCCCCTTAATCGGAAAAAATTATTGGGTAATCCAAATTTATAAAAAGAAAAAAAAAAGAAAAAACTTTCCCCCTCTCACCTTGAAATCGTGACCCCTTGTAAGAAAGGAAAACTGCAAATGGAGGAAATCTGAAATAAAAATCAGATAAGAACAGGTTTTTAACACAGGTGTTTTGCCAAAACCTCTGCTGTCAGGTCAGTGGATAAGGAGGTCACATGCTGGGAGTCTCGGACAGTACAGATGAGTTGATGAACTGTGGCAGGTGAGGAACATCGGAGCCCAATGGCGATTTGAAGTAATTCATTGACAACAGATCACATTTAAAAAGAAAGCAACTTTACAGAAAGATTTATTATTGGGATGAGTGCAACCAGCTCTTACATCTCAGCAACTGCCTTTGATGTTATCAATCAGTTCCACTGCTTACAACAAGAAATTCTCGACAGAGCAGGGACATTGATATTTAGCACTGTAATAAATGTCTCCTTCTGTAAATCTTGCAGCATTAAATCATTGAAGGAGTGATGACTGGTTTCTAATGTGCGTCTCACTGTTTCTTGTGTCTGATGTTTCTCACTTCTGTCTCCACCATCTCTGCCCTTCTATGTCCTTCTGATGACATCTCTGTACTATGTCTTGTTGACTACCTTTGTGGATCGATAAGTGTGTCTCAGTCAGACTGACTGAGTCCAGTGCCTCCTTATCACTGTGTATATTTTATAAAATCGCTTCCCTCATCTAGAGATGAGGGAAAGGCAATGCTGGAGACGCCCTCATATGTTGGGCAGCACGGTAGCACAGTAGTTAGCACTGTTACATATGTTGGGCAGCACGGTAGCATTGTGGATAGCACAATTGCTTCACAGCTCCAGGATCCCAGGTTCAATTCCCGGCTTGGGTCACTGCCTGTGTGGAGTCTGCGCGTTCTCCCCGTGTCTGCGTGGGTTTCCTCCGGGTGCTCTGTCATTCATCACGCTGCATTTCTTTTTTTTAATGAATATTTTTATTTAAATTTTCCAATTTTTTCACGCGTCATTTCTGATTTTGTGGTCAATAGTTAGTGCAAAAGGGCAGCACGGTGGTGCAGTGGGTTAGCCCTGCTGCCTCACAGCGCTGAGGTCCCAGGTTCGATCCCGGCTCTGGGTCACTGTCCGTGTGGAGTTTGCACATTCTCCCCGTGTTTGTGTGGGTTTCGCCCCCACAACCCAAAGATGTGCAGGGTAGGTGGATTGGCCACACTAAATTGCCCCTTAATTGGAAAATTGGATACTCTAAAAAAAATTTTAAAGTTAGTGCAAAAAGAGTTCAACGGTATTTGCGCCTTCTTCCACAGTTCTGCTGTCTGGTTACGACACCCTGGGCGAGTACTTGGTCAATTCCAACCCCACTTGACTCAGAGTCACAACGTAAGTGAATTACCCAATAATTCTTAGAAAAATTGGCCAAAGGATTTGGCCCTTGACTGTCCAATAATTACAGTCACCAGGTTTGTAAATGTAGGGACAGCATGGTGGCGCAGTGGGTTAGCACTGCTGCCTCACAGCACCGAGGTCCCAGGTTTGATCCCAGCTCTGGGTCACTGTCCGTGTGGAGTTTGCACATTCTCCCCGTGTTTGCGTGGGTTTTGCCTTCACAGCCCAAAGATATGCAGGGTAGGTGGATTGGGCATGCTAAATTGCCCCTTAATTGGAAAAAATGAATTGGTACTTTAATTAAAAAAAGGTTTGTAAATGTAAACACAATTACTGTTTATTTATAGCAAGAATTATAATGAAATATGCAGCAAATACAATTGGGTAGCTAATAGTAATAATAATAATCACTTATTGTCACGAGTAGGCTTCAATGGAAGTTACTGTGAAAAGCCCCTAGTCGCCACATTCCGGTGCCTGTCCGGGGAGACTGCTACGGGAATTGAACCATGCTGCTGGCCTGCCTTGGTCTGCATTACAAGCCTGTGTGGAGTCTGCGCGTTCTCCCCGTGTCTGCTTGGGTTTCCTCCGGGTGCTCTGTCATTCATCACGCTGCATTTCTTTTTATTAATGAATATTTTTATTTAAATTTTCCAATTTTTTCATGCGGCATTTCTGATTTTGTGGCCAATAGTTAGTGCAAAAGGGCAGCACGGTGGCGCAGTGGGTTAGCCCTTTTGCCTCACGCCTTTCTGGAGAGAAAGCGAGCAGGTTCCTGTCTTTGTTTGCAGCCTGTGATGGTTCCCCTGTAGATTCATTCATTTAGGTTCTCTGCAGCTTCAGGGATCCAGCACTCACAGCATTACTGGAGAAGGAGAGAAAGCGGCTCCTCGTCTTTCTGTGTCGAGGACTCAACTGCTCCCTCAGATCTCTGAGAACCATCCCACGGTGATAGGATCTAATCACCACCTGTTACCAGGCAGAGTACAGTCTTTTGGCCAATTCATTGGCCACCAGTCAATCAATCAAACTGAGTCTCACTCCATCTCTCTCTCTCCGGTGCTGAAAATCCTGAAACATCTGTTCAAACTGGCAGGGACGAGCAAGAGCGTTCTCTCCTGTAACATCTGAATTCCTCATTCTCTCTGCTGCTTGACTGAAAGATATATGTCCATTAATGACCCACGGATCAAAAATGATAATGGAAAAATGTGGAAATAAACAGGAAGGGTCCTTCCATGTCCATATCTTAACTCTCACAAAGTCCGTGTCACCCATCACCCCTGATCTTAGTGGCCCTCATAGACTCCAAATCCAGGAGGATCTCAGTTTAAAAATTTATCACTATGTTTACAAATCCTTCTGTGACCCTGAACCTTCACATCTCTTCACCTCCTTCAGCCCTACATCACTCCAAGATTTCCACGCTCTTCCAATTCCGGCCTCTTGTACGTCCCAATTATAATTGTCCCACCATTTGCGGTTGAGCCTTTAGCAACCGGGCCCCCAATCGCTGGAATTCGCTCCCTAAACCTCTCCACCTCTCTGTCTCCTCCTTGAAGATGCTCCTGAACCTTTCTGCTCTGACCGCGTTTTTGGTCACCTTTCTTAATATCTCATTAGGTGGCTCAGGGGTCTGATTTTAAAAATTGCACCCCTGTTTATGAATTCCTCCATGGCCTTGCCCTCCTCCCTATCTTCCTCCAGCCCCACAACCCTACAAGATCTCTGCAGTCCTCCAATTCTGGTATCTTCTGCCAGGGCCGGCTCAAGGCACCAGCAACTCGGGCAGTCGCCCGGGGCGCCATGTGCTAGGGGGCGCCGGAGACTCGGGTCCCGCGCATGCGCAGCTGGGCCGGTGCCAACCAGCGCATGCGCGGTGGCCGCCCTCCCCAGGGCGGCCCCCCCGCCCTCGGTCCGCCCCCCAGCCCTCGGTCTGCCCCCCCGTTCCGTCCGCTCCCCCCCTCGGTCCGCCCCCACCCCTCGGTCCCCCCGCCCCCCACCCCCTCGGGTCCGCCCCCCCGCCCACCCCCACGGGTCCGCCCCCCCTCTCTCGGCCCCGCCCCCCCTAGGCCCCCCCCCCCCCCCCCCCAAGGGCGCCGAAGTTCAGCTTGCCCGGGGCGCCAGCAACCCTAGGGCCGGCGCTGACTTCTGCATTCCTGATGTCCATCACTCTGCCATTGGCAATCATTCTTCCCACTTCCACCCCTCCCCCTCTCACCACCAGCCAGAGCCATGCCTGTCTGCCTGCTGGATTCAGATTAAAGCTATCCTAAGGGGCTGGTTTAGCACACTGGGCTAAATAGCTGGCTTTGAAAGCAGACCAAGGCAGGCCAGCAGCGCGGGTTCAATTCCCGTACCAGCCTCCCCGAACAGGCGCCGGAATGTGGCGACTAGGGGCTTTTCACAGTAACTTCATTTGAAGCCTACTTGTGACAATAAGCAACTTTCATTTCATTTTCATCAGTGGGGGTGTCTAGAATTGGTTCCCTTATTTCTGGCCCCCAACGGACCAGAATAACAACCGAGTGGAATTAGTTCCTATCCCAGCACAGAATGATTTGAAAATGAGAGATCCACCCCGGATGGATCCCCCCCCCCCCCCCCCCCCCCCCACCGCAATGATGTTGCCCACTGCGCACCTGAACTTTCTGGTATGTGTTATATGGAAACTGAAGAAGTAGAAGTCAGACCAGTTCCCCATCTCAAAGTCGCTCACTTTCAACACTTCCCTCAGGATATCCTGGGTACTTCATTCTCCAAACTGCTCGCCAGACAGAACTCATTTTTCAGACAATCTTTAATCACTGGCTTCAGCTGACGAGACCAAAAATAAAGATTCTCGTCTGAGAAGCTGCAAGGAATTTTGCACTGATTACACTTGTTTTGCTACTTGTTAAAACCTCATTCGATAAATTGGACAACGTAGCGTTAAAGGTTTCACATCAGCAATTTTAAGTAGCCTTGATCACTGTTTCCAAGTAATTCCACTGTAACCTGCATCATTTTAAATGTTCTGGCAGATGTGCTTGAAGTGCAATAAATCACTAAATGCAGACGCAGGTTAATGAGGCCCATTAAAGAAACAAACCCTGGGTTTCATTTAAAGAGGGACAGAATTGAAAAAAAACCAAAGAATGATGTTAAACGTGTGTAGAGTTTGATCATTAGCTGGCACCCGGATTACGGTGAATGCAACAAAATGAATGTAGAGGCACTGGAGAAGGTGAAAAAGAGATTTACAAGGATGGAGCTGAAACTGAGAGGGAAGAGTGGATAGGTTATAGCGCGGAGAGCGATGACCTGGTAGAGCTCTTTAAAATTATGAAATAGTTTGTTCGTGTTTGCGGGGAGACACCACAACTAGGACCCAGAAAATATACGATAGACACTCATAAATCTATTAGGGAATTCAGGAAAATTAAGGCAGCATGGTAGCACTGTTGCTTCACAGCACTAGGGTCCCAGGTTCGAATCCCGGCTTGGGTCACTGTCTGTGCAGAGTCTGCACGTTCTCCCCGTGTCTGCGTGGGTTTCCTCCGGGTGCTCCGGTTTCCTCCCACAAGTCCCGAAAATCGTGCTGTTGGGTGAATTGGACATTCTGAATTCTCACTCTGTGTACCCGAACAGGCGCCGGAATGTGGCGACTAGGGGCATTTCACAATAACTTCATTGCAGTGTTAATGTAAGCCTACTTGTGACAATAATAGATTATTATTAAAACGTCTCAAAGAGTGCTGAGAATGTGGAATTCACTATCGTGGTTGAGACAAATATCAGAGATATTTTTAAAGGGAAGCTGGACAAACACATGAGAGAAGAAAGGTATTCTGATCAGTGTGAGATAACAAAGTGGTGGAGCATAAACTCCAGGATGGAGCCATTGGGCCGAATGACCTGTTATTGTGCCGTTAATACTGTGCAATCGTCTGCAAAATACACTTGACAAATGAGCTGCTGTACTTTTCACTCAGTAAAAATGCCTGAAATGGCCCAAGGGGTTATGTATTTTATACAAAGAGTGTCTGTCACACTGACACACTGCCTGAACTCCCAGTGGGCTGAAATCAAATGCAGCATCAGCCTGCGCTGTGTCTCGAGTCTCACTTTACCGGACTCCCAACTTTAATCCTTCCTGGTGAGGGTGCTTCATAATGTCGGAGGAAAATATTTTCTTTCCTTACACACCGGATTATCATAGAATTTACAGTGCAGAAGGAGGCCATTCGGCCCATCGGGTCTGCACCGGCCCTTGGAAAGAGCACCCTACCCAAGCCCACACCTCCACCCTATCCCCGTAACCCCACTTAACCTTTTTTGGACACAAAGGCAAATTTAACTTGGTCAATCCACCTAAACTGCACATCTTTGGACTGTGGGAAAGGGCGGCATGTGACACAGTGATTAGCGCTGGGACTGGGGCGCCTGAGGACCCAGGGCCGGGATCGGCCCTAGGTCACTGTCCGTGTGGAGTTTGCAAATTCTCCCCATGTCTCCGTGGGTTTCACCCCCACAACCCAAAGATGTGCAGGTTAGGTGGATTGGCCACGCTAAATTGCCGCTTAATTGGAAAAAATGAATTGGGTACTCTAAATTGTCTATGTGTCTGTGTGTGTATCTGTGCATGCCTGTGTGTGTGTGTGTGTGTGTATATCTGTGTGTGAGTGTGGGTCTGTGAAAACCAGCATTGTTTTGTTTATTTAGTTTAAATCGGGTTCCTGTGGTCACTTGCCATCCACCAGTGGAAGCAATTTCTCCTTATTCACCGTATCAAGGCAACACTGTGAGGAAGGAGCTTTGGTGGAAATTAGCAAAGGAAAAATGCTCGATCCCATTGTAAACGATTGACATCGTGAGAATTCAGAAGGACTTCAATAGGTTCTAGTAGGTTATTGGGGATTCCTTGTTTGTTTCTTTGCCTCTGCTTAAATTCAGCAGGTTGCCTCGTCTGATCCACTTTGTGGGGCAGGTGAATAGGAATCAGGGATAACCTCTTTACCCAGGGGATAGCGAGAATGTGAAAAGCACGACCCAGAGGGGATATGAACATAGGAACTAGGAGCAGGAGTCGGCCATCTGGCCCCTCGGGCCTGCTCTGCCATTCAATGAGATCATGGCTGATCTTTTGTGGACTCAGCTCCACTCTCCGGCCCGAACACCATAACCCTTAATCCCTTTATTCTTCAAAAAACTATCTATCTTTATCTTAAAAACATTTAATGAAGGAGCCTCAACTGCTTCACTGGGCAAGGAATTCCATAGATTCACAACCCTTTGGGTGAAGAAGTTCCTCCTAAGCTCAGTCCTAACCCTACTTCCCGTTATTTTGAGGCTATGCCCCCTAGTTCTGCTGTCACCCGCCAGTAGAAACAACCTGCCCGCATCTATGCTGATAGGGTGAGATGAGACAAGGTGGGAGGAGGCTTGTGTGTGCAGCATAATCACCAGCACGAAGCAGATGGGCCGAATGGCCTGTGCCGACCAGGTGGTCACAGGGAGGCTGGGATGACGCAGGTACTAAAGGGGACAGGTGTCAGGAGCACAGGAGTCCTCCCCGGAGCGCAGTCATCCAGACAGCATGTCAGAGCTGCTCAGAGTTAACAATAAACCGTGATTGTTCTAACCCTTGGTCGGCAGTCACTGCAACCCCGCACGCACTTCCACAGCCTGTTTCTGTGAAACTGTCAGTCTGTGCCACCAGCAAAGGAGAGGGGTAGAATTCATTAAGAATTAAACCCAAAGTGAACAATCACCGCGGTGCCGACAGGATTTATAGGGCCTTTGCTTCCTTCAGCAATTAGGCATATGTTAGATTGTGGCACCCAGGCAGGGCAACAGTGCCTCAGACACTCTGAAATCCATCTCAGATGAATGAACCCAATCGGTGGCAGCTTTCCATCAGGATTATTTGGGAAGCCCTGCAGTTCAGGAAAGATGCAGATTACATTCCGGCATCTGTACCCTGCCATTTTCTCCGTTGCCATGCTGATAATGTGAACAGATGCTTCCTACAGTCACGCTGACACAGAGAGTGAGCGTCAGATATGAGAGCTCCCTACTTAAGGAATCATGTTGCGCAGCTTAGAAGCACAATATCTTGAAGTGTCAATGGGAGAGGCGAGAGTTGGCGGTGTCAGCTGAGGCCGCGGTGGGTAGTCCTCCTGCCTCAAGAGTCAGGAAGCTGTGGGTTCAAGTCCCATCCCAGAGGCTTGAGCACGTATTTTAGTGCGGTACTGGAAACAGGTGCTGCTCCAGGCGAGGTATTAAAAGGAGGCCCTTACTGCCCTCTCTCAGGTGGGTGTACAGGATCCCGTGGCTCCATTTAAAGAAGAGCTGGAGTTCTCCCCACTGTCCTGGGCAATACAGTCAACATCACCAAAACAGACCATCCTCACTTCGCTGGCTGCCCCACTTACCCCATTGAAACAGTGACACTTTAAAAAGCACTTCATCAGCTGGAATGTATTTTGGAACATACTGAAGTCATGGAAGGCCCGATAGGAATTATAACAAGGAAGGAATCCGTCGTTAATGGAGGTGAATCTATTTATATATTTATAATTACACCCTTGGCACAGCTTCTCACTCCCAGTGCAGCCAGGAGGGTGGGTCTGACCAGGCCTCGAATTGGGCCTGCTTTTTATCCCCAGCCTTAATCAACCCCATCCTCTCCCTAACCAGGGAGCTCGTAGTCCTCCTTTCCCACTGGGAGATTATATCTTTATTAATTTTTTCAATCTATAAAATACAAAGCAATAACAAAATAAACAAATTTACACACACAACCACAAGAACAGAAACATAAAACAGCCCCCTCACAAAACCTAATTATCCTCCTCCCGTCTCTCCCTCCCCCCTTAGCAGCTAAGGGTGACCATTTCCCTGAAATAGACAATAAACGGCTGCCATCTCCGATAGAACCTCGCGATTGGTCCCCTCACGGTCCACTAAACTCTCTCGAGGTACAGGAACTCCATCAGATTGCCCAGCCACACTGAGGGCACTGGGTGGAGATGGAGAGCTCCAGCCCAAAACTACTCGCCTCTGGGCGATCAGCGAGTCGAGGGGCAGAACGTCGGCCCCACAGCCCATCTGCAGCTCTGGCAAGTCTGACCGCCCCCCGCCGAACGTGGCCACTAAAGGGCAGGGATCCAGCTCAATCTTCAGAATCGCCGACGTGGTGCGAAAGGAGACCCAAAAACCCTCGAGCTTGGGACAAGACCAGGACAGCTGCCCGTGATTGGCCGTGTGTATGTTACTTAGACTAACATAAGCCGCGACTTGGTGTAGGCGTTGCTGAAGGATACTCCAGACCTTGAGGTAAGTTGAACGTATTCATTGAGCCATCAACAAAGCTCCTAAATGAGTTCTACACTCTACTAATCTGACTCTAGTAACACAGTCTACTCTACTAACTATATGAGCTTGATCTAGACCACGTGCTATGGTGTGACGGTACTGTTCACCACACACATCTTGCTCTCTAGGTTTCTGCCAGTGGAAGAGGCAGGGCCTGTGTGCCTTGTCCTTTTTATAGCGGTCGTGTGGTGCCCTCTTGTGGTGATGCCACCTCTGGGTGTCCTGATTACCCATTGGTTGTGTCCTGTTCTGATGACCCATTGGTTACGTGTTTGCCTATCATTACAGGCCGGACCTCCTGAACTGTGCTCGCACCTGTCCTCCACTCCTGCGAAGAAGGCCTCACCCTGGACTCGGTCAGGCAGGCCTTAAAAACTACCCCAAGCTGGATCAAACCAAGCCTCGCTCATGAGGATGTGGAGTTCACCCTGCGAAAGGCCTCACTCCACACCGCGTCATCTGATATGGGCCCCAACTCTGTTGGGGCTGTTTAGCACAGGGCTAAATCACTGGCTCTGAAAGCAGACCAAGCAGGCCAGCAGCACAGTTCGATTCCCGTACCAGCCTCCCCGAACAGGCGCCAGAATGTGTCGACTAGGGGCTTTTCACAGTAACTTCATTTGAAGCCTACTCGTGACAATAAGCGATTTTCATTTCATTTCATTTCATCTTCAAAGTGCAAACAACCACTGGATTTGGCGAGTACTTTGTCGGTAAGACCGGGAGCGAGGCCGTCACTAATGCCCCCAGACCAGACCCTCTGGCATGACCCCGATTCTATCTGCACCCAGATAGCCCCCAGATCACCACACCAACCCAACACCTGCTCTGCATTAGCTGCCCAATAATAAAATAGCAGGTTCGACAACGCCAGGCCTTCGCCTGTATATCCCTTTGACGAGTTCACCGGAAATCACTCACTCTTTTCCAGGTTTAATTTATATCCCACCCCTTCGTTACCGGGGAAACGCGTATTCAGTGGAGGTCACGGGGAATCTGATTGTTGTGATGCAATGACCTCCAGGAGGGATTTTTTGGAAGTGTTTTTATTAAAAGTTTTTCATTTTAGACAATACAAAATAAACAAATCAATGTGGACCAGATACAATTTACAAAATCTCAACATTGGAAGGAACCCCCCCCCCCCCCAAAAACCAACTCCTTTGCCCCCACCCCCATCCACCTTTATTGTTATTTTAAAATATTTTTATTGGGATACATAGTTTGCAAACGGTGATTGTCCTGTATTTACATATTGATAGTTCTTTCCCCCTCCCCCCCC
Source organism: Scyliorhinus canicula (assembly GCF_902713615.1). NCBI lineage: Eukaryota > Metazoa > Chordata > Chondrichthyes > Carcharhiniformes > Scyliorhinidae > Scyliorhinus > Scyliorhinus canicula. The sequence continues at coordinate 8,516,768 of NC_052146.1, forward strand.
CCACCTTGTTTCAGATGTTCCATTGGGGTGTTGTTCCATTTCATCTCTCTGCCCTTCCCCTCCCCTCCGCTCCCCCCCCCCCCCCCCCTCCTTTCCTCCCCCTTCCTGTTCCCTGGTCTGTTGATGGCCCCTGTGTGCCACCCCACCCCCTCGCTCCATTGGCTGTTGACTTCAAACAGGTCCTGGAACAACTTGGTGAACGGTCTCCACGTTTCGTGGAAACGCTCCTCCTCCCTGACCCTCAGATGGCAAATTCGATTTTCTCCAGGTGGAGAAGTTCCGAGAGGTCTGCCAGCCATTCTGCAGTTTTGGGTGGCGCTGCTGATCGCCAGCCGAGCAGGATTCTCCGGCGTGCGAATTAGGGAAGCAAAGGCAGGGGTGTCAGCCCCCTTCCCCATGAGGAGTTCTGGCTGGTCCGATACCCTGAAGGCTGCCAGTTGTGGGCTTGGTTCCTCCCTAACCCCCACCACATTGCCGGCCCAAAACCCAACACGTCTGGGGTATGCCCAGAACATGTGGGCGTGGTTGGCCGGGTCTCCCTGGCACCGGTCACACTTGTCCTCCGCCTCCAAGAAGAACCAGCTCATTCAGGTTCTGGTCAGGTGCGCTGTGTGCACCACTTTCAATTGCATGAGGCTTAGCCTTGCGCAAGTGGAGGTGGAGTTGACCCTGTTCAGTGCTTTGCTCCAGAATCCCCACCCTATTTCTATCCCTAGTTCCTCCTTCCAGTTTTCCCGTGTATTGTCCAGTGGGAAGCGTGCCCTTTCTAATAGTCATCCATATAGGTCCCCACAGATCCCCTCTCCCAGATTGCCCACATCCAGTAGTTCTCTGACACAATGGGCTGGATTCGCCTCACCCTCGCGCCAAAATCACGGCCGGTGCTGGGGCGGAGAATCTAGTTTGACGCAGAAATCGTGAGCGCCGCCGGTTCGCCTATTCTCGGGGCACCAAAAGGAGGCGTCACCGGGGAGTACGCCGCTCCGCCAGGGGGCATTGCCAGCGGCCCGCTCCGGCATCCTCCGCCCCCGACTGGCTGAAGTCCAACAGCGTGGATTTAATCTGGTCCTGGCGGCCGGAATACTCGTGTGGCGGCTGTGGACTCAGTCCTGCAGCTGCCCTGGTTGGAGGTGGGCGGATCGGAGGCCGGGGGGGGGGACCTTATATGCGGCTGGGGAATATTCGTGCAGGGGTTGAGGGTCAGGCGCGCGGCCGATCGGGGGAGGGTCTCCTTTGTGGGTCTACCTCCGCGGCCGAGTCCGCCATTGGGCACAGCGCAGCTGCTGACCCAGAATTGGGGGGGGGCCGTATCTGCAGCAAAAGCTGCGAGATTTATTCCGAGTCCCTGCTCGCCTCCTGCAGGGCTGGGAATTCCAGTCCCTTTAATCCCGGATTTTCAGGAGTAAAACTCCACAGTCAACACATGGGTGGAACTCTCCAATAATGGGGCTATGTCCCAACACCGATGGGAAAACCGGCGCCAACCGCTCCGGCCTCAACGGCCCCCGGAAGTGAGGAATTCTCCACTTTCTCGGGGGCTAGGTTGCTGGCGGAGTGGTTCCCGCGGCTCCAGCCGGCACGGAACAGCCCGCGGGAGTTCGCGCACGCGCAGGACGGCTGGTGTATTTCCGTGCATGCGCAGAACGGCCGCCGTATTTCTGCACGTGCGCAGGGGTTCCCTTCCCCGCAGCGGCACCCAGGCAATATGGGGGAGCCCTAGAGGGGCCCGGCGCGGAGTAAAGTAGGCCTCCACGGAACCAGCCCGCCCAGCCGATCGGTAGGCCCCCATCGCGGGCCAGGCCACCGTGAAGGCACCCCCCGGGGTCGGATCCCCCCCCCCCCCCCCCCCCCCCCCCCCCCCCACCCGCACACTTACCTGCCAAGTCCTGCTGTGCGTGGGGTGAGTAATCCACGCCGGCGGGTCTGGGCAAAACGTGTCGGCCACTCGGCCCATCGGGACCTGGAGAATCGCCAGGGGGGTGGGGGGGCGGCCGCTGTCAACGGGCCCCAACCAGCGTGGCGGCAATCCCTCTGGCACCCGCAAAACGGAGCCAGAGTATAGGGAGGCAGGCATCAGGGCGCGATTCACTCCTCCCCCCGGGGATTCTCCGATCCGACGCAGAGAGTGGGAGAACCCCCGGCTTAGTCTCCAGATTGGAGAACTCAGCCCGGTGTGTCTCCACGAAGGTTAGAACACCAGTCCCCTGTTCTCCTTCTCCCAACCCACCTTCAACACATCCCCAGCCCCCCCCCCCCCCAACAACCCCTGCTCACACCTCTCAAAAGTTACAATGAAGGCTGAAGTTTTAAAAAGACATTTCAAACCGCATTATCCCACATTGCCTGGAATTACAGAAACGATACAGCACAAAGACAGACCATTTGGCTCAACTGGTGTTTAAAAAAAGGTGTTTATAACCACATCCTCCTCCCTCATTCGCCTCACCCTGTCCTGAAGTTGGAAATTTAAATTGCGAGACATTATTGCACGAACTCTTTAACGCAATTGTATAAAACTCCTCTCGCCAAGGTGTCATTGGAGAGTTTAACCTGTTTACTTAAAGTGAGCTATTACCATTATTAAAACAGTGGAGAGACTAACTGATGTGACTGTGTTGAGTGTTCTTGCAATGTGATATCTGCTCCCCAGCTAATTTTAGCGCCTCCACATCATCAGCAGTTTGCCGGTGAGGATTCGGATTTCTACACCTCGGTGTTCTGCTCACCCATCACTGGGCTTGTTTAACACATTGATCCCAATACATTGAATTGAGAGCTGAGCAACAGGTCAAACAGTCCATTGGTCTGTGCCCATGATTTTGCACCACGTGAACCACGTCCTATCAGCATGTCCTCCTCTTCATCTACCCCGTCAAGCACCTTCATAATTTTTAAGGCCTCTGTTCAATCACCCCACAGCCTTCCCTTTTTAAAAATTAATTTTGAGTACCCTATTAATTTTTTGCAATTAAGGAGCAATTTAGCGTGGCCAATCCACCTAACCTGCACATGTTTGAATTGTGGGGGCGAAACCCACGCAAACACGGGGAGAATGTGCAAACTCCACACGGACAGTGACCCAGAGCCGGGATCGAACCTGGGACCTCGGTGCCGTGAGGCAGCAGGGCTAACCCACTGTGCCGCCCCTTTTCTACAGTAAGATATCCCAGCCTTGTGGGAAGAGGTAGAGAGAGAAAGAGCAGCCATGTGATTGATAATCATTTTTCATGATATTGGTTGATGAATAAACCAGGATGCACAACTTTGCTCTGCTTCACATTGTGTCGTGCGACCTTATGTGTGAGAGGGCAGTCGGATTCCCAGTTTGATGAGTTATCCTGCAGACAGTACCCCCAACAGTGCAGCACTCCCTCTGCGCTACCCTGGGAATGTCAGTCTGGATTCCCGTGCTTACCGCTCCGGATTGGGACTTTGTCCTTCTGACCCAAAGGCAAGGGTGCAACCCACTGAGCCAACAATTTCTTCTGTTTATTAATTGCCAGTCTCATTAAGAATTATCTTCTGAACTGTTTTGTATCAAAATAAAGGAAATATTAAATGAACAAATCAAACTTTACTTTCAGTGTCTGTAATTTGAATGATGTGGAGATGCCGGCGTTGGACTGGGGCGAGCACATTAAGAAGTCTTACAACACCAGGTTAAAGTCCAACAGGTTTGTTTTTGAAACACTAGCTTTCAGAGCACTGCTCCTGCCTCCTCCCTTCACCTGAGGAAGGAGCAGCGCTCCGAAAGCAAGTGTTTGAAACAAACCTGTTGGACTTTAACCTGGTGTTGTAAGACTTCTTAATGCAGGGGTGGGCAAACTACGGCCCGCGGGCCGCATGCGGCCCGCCAAAGGTATTTCTGCGGCCCACCAAGTCATTAAAAAAAAAAAAAAAAAAAAAATTTTTTTTAAAAAATTTTTTTTTTTTTTTTTTTTAATTTTTTTTTAAAGGTTAATGGGTGGGGGGGCTGTTGGGTTACTTACTGGTATAGGGTGGATACGTTGACTTGAGTAGGGTGATCATTGCTTGGCACAACGTCGAGGGCCGAAAGGCCTGTTCTGTGCTGTACTGTTCTATGTTCTATATGAGGCGCCCAGAATCATAACCGGGTGAAGTAATTATTTTACTTAATATACTATGCGGCCCTTTGTGAATTGTGAATTTCTGAATGCGGCCCTTGCACGCAAAAGTTTGCCCACCCCTGTCTTAATGTAATTTGAATGGCAAATAAGTAACCACATGTGATTGATTCAGCTTGTGGGAAAAGCTGTCTGTAGCCTGAGGCCACTGGAATCACAAACGTGTGGTGCACCATGCCAGCTGATACACTCTCCTTCATAATGTAGAACTGGAGACATCAAACAGCATGCATCACCAATTGTAAACGTGATGGGACACTGGCGTATTGCAGTGCGCTCCCATTCTACAAACCATTCCACATCCCCCAGGCCCCAATTCATTTCATTTCCATTGGCTTCAATGGTGAGATGGCAACTGGGCTTCGGATTTGCAATCACCAGCTTCACACGATTGCACAGGGCCCAGATTGAATCCATCTTTTCAAAGTGACCGTCTCTGACTGGAATCCGACATGAAGCTCTGCAGCTGCACAGACCAGTTTTCACTCCAGATCTTCGGCCTCTCGGAGTGAAAACAATTAGTGGGCTGTTTGTTTCCATCCGTCTGGTAGGGCGGGGCCTCATGACGAAGGCGCCATCTTTAAAGGGAGTCCTGATCAGAACTGGAGTGCAATCCCCCCCCCCCCCCCCCCCCCCCCCCACCACGGAGGTATCGGTGCTCCCCTCCCCCCCCCAGACTATCGTAGGGGGCTTCCCCCACCTTTGCTCTGCTGTTCCCTCTCCTCATCTCCACTCTCATTGCTATCGTGCCCCCCTCCACCACCTCCACTGGCAACGTGTTGCAGGCACCCACCACCCTCTGCGTGAAAAACTTCCCCTACCTATCTCCCCTAAACTTTCCCCCTCTCACCTTGAACCTGTGCCCTCTTGTAATTGCGTCTTCCACCCTGGGAAAAAGCTAATGACTATTCACCCTGTACCCGTACCAGCCTCCCCGGACAGGCGCCGGAATGTGGCGACTAGGGGCTTTTCACAGTAATTTCATTGAAGCCTACTCGTGACAATAAGCGATTTTCATTTCATTTTTCTATATCTCTCATAATTTTGTGGACCTCAATCAGGTTTCCCCTGGGCCTCCGTCTTTCCAACAAAAACAATCCAAGTTTATTCAACCTCTCCGTATAGCTAATTTTAAAAAAAATATGTAGAGTACCCAATGTGGTGGTATGACTAGGAGGCCATTGGTGCAGAGCACTCGCTGCCCATTGGCTCAGGTCGGTCATGTGCCTCTCTGCTGATTGGTTGAGGCTAGTCATGTGACTGCTCACCCATTGGCTGAGAGGCAAATAGTCCCGCCTACGAGGCGGGGTATAAGAACCCATAGGACCCGTCAGTCGGCGTTTCTCTGTAAGTCGACTGCCCGGCACACAACTAGTTGATTAAAGCCTGATATATGGAACTTCTTCACGACTCGAGTCCAATTGATGGTACATCACCTAATTCGTCTTTTTACGATTTAGGGGCAATTTACCTTGGCCAATTCACCCACTCTGCACTTCTTTTTGGGTTGTGGGGGCGAAACCCACGCAGACACGGGGAGAATGTGCAAACTCCACACGGACAGTGACCCGGGGCCAGGATCGAACCTGGGTCTTCGGTGCCGTGGGGCGGCAGCGACAACCGCTGTGCCACCATGCCGCCTGAGGTGAAATTCATACCTGCCAATCTTCTCCCCGGTCTCTCCAGAGTCAACTCCCTGATCTGCCCAACTAGGCCCCCATTACCCCGAGCCTTCTCCCCCTCCACCCTCCCTGGTCTCCTCCGAATCTTCCCCCCCCCCCCAGTCAACTCCACCAGTCTCCCCCGACCAGGCCCCTTGAACCCTTCCAGTGTTACCCCCACCTCCCTGAATACCTTCTGACTCGGCCCACAGCAACCTTCCAGCCTCACCCCGGACTCATTGCTCAGTTACCACTCTCTGTCGAGTCACAGGTCTGTCCTCCTGAGTCAAAGGGTGGTCACTCACAGCCAGAACCAGTGGCTGTGATGTCAGAATCCACTGACATCACGCCTGCGTGGATTCATTATTTGACATGGGGTATGATTCCGGTGTATGGGCCCAATAATGAGATGCAAATATATTATATATTATATATGGGGGGGGGAGACCCACGCAGACAGGGGGAGAATCCGGATCGAACCCGGATCCTCGGCGCCGTGAGGCAGCAGTGCTAACCGCCGTGCCACCATACCGCCCGGTCCTTTAATTACTTTGCCAGGATGTGGAACTAGTTACTTATGTACATGTTGAGTCTCGCCATTAAGAATGAAGATGCATCAAAGGTAAATTTACATTTAGGGTAGATAAGGCGAAACCACTTCCTCGGATGGCAGTTTCACCTCAGGATGGGAACGGGGCAGAGAGGGGGGGCTCAAAGAACAAGGAAAAGTACAGCACAGGAACAGGCCCTTCGGCCCTCCAAGCCTTCGCCGACCATGCTGCCCATCTGAACTAAAATCTTCTACAATTCTGGGTCCATATCTCTCTATTCCCATCCTATTCATGTATCTATCAAGCTGCCCCTTAAACGGCGTCACTATCGTCCCTGCTTCCACCACCTCCTCCGGCAGCGAGTTCCAGGCACCCACTAACCTCTGTGTAAAAACACTTGCCTCGTATATCTCCTCTAAACCTTGCCCCTCGCACCTTAAACCTGTGCCCCCTAGTAACTGACCCCTCTACCCTGGGGAAAAGCCTCTGACTATCCACTCCGTCTATGCCCCTCATAATTTTGTAGACCTCTATCAGGTCACCCCTCAACCTCCTTCGTTCCAGTGAGAACAAACCGAGTTTATTCAACCGCTCCTCATAGCTAATGCCCTCCATACCAGGTAACATCCTGGTAAATCTCTTCTGCACCCTCTCTAAAGCCTCCACATCCTTCTGGTAGTGTGGCTACCAGAATTGAACACTATACTCCCAAGTGTGGCCTAACTAAGGTTCTATACAGCTGCAACATGACTTGCTCCCTGGAAGCTCTTCTCCACACAAAGGGCAATGGAAATTTGGAATAAATTCTCTCCAAAAACATGTCGAGGCTGTGGGGGTCAATCGAAAGTTTCAAAACAGGATTTTATAAGGCCAGGATATTGAGTGTTTCAGAACCAAGTTGGGCAGTTGAAGTTGACTTATTGATCAGCCATCATCTAACTGAACGGCAAAAGAGGCTCAGAGGGCTGAATGGCGTTCCCCCACCCCCCTTCCAAAGTTTGCTGTGTTGAAATGCAAGCTCCTCAGTTTAAATCCCTTTGGGTTAATGTAGCTGATTCACCTTTCACTTGGCTTCAATACCAGAACCCAACAGATAACGTTGGCCATGGGATATGGTTTACACCCCTGTAACCCTGAATAATCCACTCATTCTCCCCTAACCCAGATTCTCCAATTCATGAACCCCGAGAGAGTGTAGCATCCTCTTGGAAGCACGGGGCTGCAGACTTGTCCTGCTTGGTTATCCATCCATTGTCACAGATCATCTATTGCAGAAGCACTCAGCAATGCCTCTGTTACCTCTATAATCAATTATTCCAATACTCCTTTGGCCACCTTCCCATCTTGTGCCCTCTGTAAACTTAAAGTCACGCAAAGTTCTACTGTCCAAATTTGCTCTCCTATCCCAAACTCCGATATCCTAACTTACACCAAATCCTTTTCACCCAATCATACCTGCGTTCATGTCTCAATCTGAAAATTTCTGAGCTTATTTTTATATCCCTCCATGGTTTCACCCTGCCCCATCTCTGAAATTGTCTCTGACCCCCACCACTTTCGGAGATTTCTGCACCCATTCAATCCTGGCCCCGTTTCCAAATTCCCAATTTTCAACGCTCATTCATTGATGGACGTCTTCAACGGCTGAGCTCTTCTGCTCCGAAATCGTCCCCATAAACCTTCCACCACATCTCTTCCCTCCTTCGAGACAGATCAACCTCTTTGACCGAGCTTTTGGTGACCTTTGATAATGATCTCCTTATGTGGCTCAGTGTCCAATTAGGTTTGATAACACTCCTGAAAAGCATTTCAGTGTTTTTACGGTATGGAAAATGCCATTTAAATGCACGTTGTCGTTGTGGCACCTTCATGTCGGAGTCATTCTGCAAAACCAACCACGTCAAAAGTAATTTAAGCCCAGGACGTGATATTGTTTCTGTAATTCAGAGGAAAGCTGTCGTTAGTGGAGATTGATTTATTTACATGTTTACAGTAGTCTGCGTAATGCAGCATCTCACTCCCAGCACAATCCTAGCTGGGAGGACCCGTCTCCAGGCCCCGAGTTGGGCCTGCTTTTAATCCTCGCTCATAACAAGCCCCAGATGGTTGGCCTCCGTCCCCTACCTGGAAAGCTCGTACTCTGAGTCCCAGGGGGAGGTCAACAACCGTTTGCCCCTGGGCCTCGTGGGGACGATGACACTTTCCCTGCTGCTTTATTGGGCAAATCCAAAATTTTATATCACTGCAACCAGGAGGTTGAGATCATGCCGTGAGCTACGTGAACGACTGACTAACATCACCTGGTTGAACATAGAACAGTACAGCACAGAACAGGCCCTTTGGCCCTCGATGTTGTGCCGAGCATTGTCCGAAACCAAGATTAAGCTATCCCATGCCCTGCCATTCTGGTGTGCTCCATGTGCCTATCCAATAACCGCTTGAAAGTTCCTAAAGTGCTCAACTCCACTATCACAGCAGGCAGTCCATTCCACACCCTAACCACTCTCCGAGTGAAGAACCTACCTCGGACATCCCTCCTATATCTCCCACCACGAACCTTATAGTTATGCCCCCTTGTAACAGCTCCATCCACCCGAGGAAATCGTCTCTGAACGTCCACTCTATCTATCCCCCTCATCATCTTATAAACCTCTATTAAGTCGCCTCTCATCCTCCTCCGCTCCAATGAGAAAAGCCCTAGCTCCCTCAACCTTTCCTCATGAGACCTACCCTCCAATCCAGACAGCATCCTGGTAAATTTCCTTTCCACCCTTTCCAATGCTTCCACATCCTTTCTATAGTGAGGTGACCAGAACTGCACCCTATACTGATTGGACCCTTCTCCGAACACAAAGCAGAGTTTGCTGTTCTTATAAGGCTCCTCACTGTTTTCTCTCACTCAGTAACCAGTTGTACTCCTGTCAAGTTCTGACAAATCTACCACACGATTTGACACGTAATGATAATGTTCTGCAAGATTTGACAAACTGTGATAGGAGGGCTCATTTAGTTGGATTATGGAAGAATGTCATACTCCCTTCTATTAAGAAATAACCGCCAGGAGTCAGGGTGAAGGAGATGATATCCCTGACGCCCAAATAAACAGGGTCTGAGACAGTCAAATGCTGTGATGGAAGCACTGAGGGTAATTCTGCTTGGATGAGCTAGGAGATGGGCTGACTGCCTTTTCTCAATGTGTTTCTCTTGTGAATTACTCATTGCGACTTCCGGTTGCGGCTATGCGGAGCTAAGCCGCACGTTCGGCAGCTCCCGCTAGGAATGGACTTTTGGGCTCTTTTTAGGGCCCCCAGCGGTACCTGATCGACGGTTCCCGACGTGGGAAGGTGTCAGCGACAGATCCCCAGTGTTCTATGGTCTGGACCAGGAGCGGGGCCAGCAAAATAGCGGTGGCAGCGCCTAGAAAAAAGCGGGGGAAGTAAAACAAGATGGCGGCCGGCGGAGGCCTCGAGGAATGGAGGCAGTGGGCACAGGAGCAGCAGGAGACTCTCCAGCACTACTTTCGGGAGCTCAAAGTGGAGCTGCTAGAATCGCTGAAGGCTTCCATCGACAAGCTGCTGGAGACTCAGACAGCCCAGGGGGTGGCAATCCTGGGAGCTCCGACAACAAGCCTCCGAAAGAGAGGATGAGGCCTCAGCCCTCACGGTAAAGGTGGAGATGCATGAGGCGCTCCATAAGAAGTGGCAGGAGCAGTTCGAGGAGATGGAGAACTGGTCAAGGCAGAAACATTTGCGGATCCTGGGCCTCACAGAGGGGCTGGAGGGGTCAGACCTGGAGGCCTATGTGGTCGTCTTGCTGAACCCGCTGATGGGAGCTGGGTCCTTCCAGGGGCCCCTGGAGCTGGAGGGGGCTCACAGAATACTGGCCAGGAGGCCCAAGCCGAATGAGCCGCCACGGGCGGTGCTGGTGCGGTTCCACCGGTTCGTTGACCGAGAGTGTATGCTTAGGTGGGCCAAGAAGGAGCGGAGTAGCAGGTGGGAGAACACGGTGGTGCGGATCTACCAGGACTGGAGTGCGGAGGTGGCTAAGCGGAGGGCCGGGTACAACCGGACGAAGGCGGTGCTACACAGAAAGAGTGTGAAGTTTGGCATGTTACAGCCGGCGCGTTTGTGGGTCACCTACAGGGACCGTCACTTTTACTTTGAGTCCCCGGAGGAGGCGTGGGCCTTTGTGCAGGCCGAGAAGTTGGACTCTAACTGAGGGTCGGGGGCGGGGGTTTGTATGTAACTGTGTTAAGTTTTGGTGGGGGGGGGGGTTCTCTGTTTTATGCTGGTTGTGTGTTGTTTCTAGGGCGGGTGGGGCTCTGTCTTTTTGCGTGGGTTCGGTGGATGGGCTCGAGTCGGGGGGTAGACTTGGAGTGTGGGGAGCTGGTGGTGGGGGCCGACAATGGGAGCTACCCTAGAGGAGGCGGGGTCGGGCAGGGTGAAAGCGCGGGCTTTTCTTTGGTTTCCCGCGCTGAGGGTGGATGGGGGCGGGGTCAGAGCTGAGAAGCGCGGGCTTTATTCCCACGCGAGAGCGGGAGGGGGTCGAGGAGGGTCTGCTGATGGGCATTTGGGGAGGAGAAGTAGCCCCACGTTGGAAGGGGTCGGAGGTGTGGCGGGAGTCGCCGGGGTCAGCAGACGTTAGCTGGCTCACGTGAGTGCTATGGAGGGGGTAACGTGGCTGGGAGGGGTCCTGGCCTTGGTGGGGCGGATACAGGGTTGCTGCTGAAATGGCCAGGAAGGAGCTGGAGGATGCAGGGGGGGGCTTGCCGCTGTGGGGAACGAGCCGAGCGGGGGGCGCTGGCCAGGGGATGGGTTTTGGCTAGTCGGCAGGGGAGGGGGGCAGGGAGCCCTCTGATCCGGCTGATAACTTGGAATGTGAGGGGGCTGAATGGGCCGGTCAAACGGGCCCGCGTGTTTACGCATCTGAAGGGGCTGAAGGCGGACGTGGCCATGCTCCAGGAGACGCACCTGAAGGTGGCGGACCAGGTTAGACAGAGGAAGGGATGGGTGGGCCAAGTGTTTCATTCAGGGCTGGATGCAAAGAACCGGGGGGGGTGGCGATCCTGGTGGGAAAGAGGTTGTCCTTTGAGGCATCAAAGGTGGTGGCTGACAGTGGCGGGAGTTATGTGATGGTGACCGGCAAGCTGCAGGGGGAGCGAGTGGTGTTGGTGAATGTCTATGCCCCGAACTGGGACAATGCGGGTTTTATGCGGCGCATGTTGGGCTGCATTCCAGATCTGGAGACAGGGGGCCTGATATTGGGGGGGGGGCTTTAATACAGTGCTGGATCCCCCATTGGATCGATCCATGTCCAGGACGGGCAGGAGGCCTGCGGCGGCTAAGATATTGAGGGGGTTTATGGACCAGATGGGAGGGTGGATCCGTGGAGGTTCACGAGGCCGAGGGCCAGGGAGTATTAATTTCTCTCCCACGTGCATAATTCCCGGATCGGTTTTTTTGTTCTGAGCAGGGGGCTGATTTCGAGGGTGGAGGATGCCGAGTTTTCAGCCATAGTTATTTTGGATCATGCCCCGTACTGGGTGGACCTTGAGCTGGGGGAGGAGAGGGACAAGCGCCTGCTCTGGCATCTGGAGGTGGGGCTGCTGGCGGATGAGGAGGTGGGCGGGCGTGTTCGGGGGTGCATCAAGAGGTATTTAGAGGCCAATGATAATGGGGAGGTCCGAGTGGGGACGGTTTGGGAGGCATTAAAGGCGGTGATTAGAGGGGAGTTGATTTCCATCCGAGCCCATAGGGAGAGGGGGGAGCAAAGAGAGAGGGAGAGGTTGGTGGGGGAGATGGTGAGGGTGGACAGGAGATACACGGAGGCTCCGGAGGAGGGATTGCTGGGGGAGCGGCGTAATCTTCAGGCCAAGTTTGACTTACTGACCACCAGAAAGGCGGAAGCTCAGTGGAGGAAAGCACAGGGAGCGGTTTATGAATATAGGGAGAAGGCGAATAGGATGCTGGCGCATCAGCTCCGAAAGCGGGACGCGGCCAGGGAGATTGGGGGAGTGAAGGATAGGGGAGGAAATGTGGTGCGAAGGGGGGTAGACATAAACGGGGTCTTCAGGGACTTTTATGGGGAATTGTACCGGTCTGAACCCCCGGTGGAGGGGGGGGGGGGGGAGAATGGGGCACTTTTTGGACAAGCTGAGATTTCTGAAGGTGGAGGAGGGTCAGGTGGAGGGGCTGGGGGCGCCGATTGAGCTGGAGGAGCTGGTTACTGGGATAGGCAGCATGCAGTCGGGGTAGGCGCCGGGGCCGGATGGGTTCCCGGTCGAATTTTATAAAATGACTGCAGACCTGTTGGTCCCCCTGTTGGTCCGGACCTTTAACGAGGCAAGGGAGGGGGGGGGGGGGCTTTGCCCCCGACTATGTCACGGGCGCTGATTTCCTTGATCCTTAAGCGGGATAAGGACCCCCTGCAGTGTGGATCATATAGGCCGATCTCGCTGTTAAATGTGGATGCCAAGCTGTTGGCGAAGATCTTGGCCACAAGGATAGAGGACTGTGTGCCGGGGGTCATTCATGAGGACCGGACGGGGTTTGTGAAGGGAAGGCAGCTGAACACCAATATACGTAGGCTTCTGAATGTTATAATGATGCCGGCGGTAGAGGGGGGGGGGGGGGGGGGGGGAGATAGTGGTGGCATTAGATGCGGAGAAGGCCTTTGATAGGGTTGAGTGGGGGTATCTGTGGGAAGTGTTGGAAAGGTTTGGGTTTGGGGAGGGGTTTGGCAGTTGGGTGAGACTGTTATATGCGGCCACGATGGCAAGTGTAGCCACAAATAGGAGGAGATCGGAGTACTTTCGGCTGTACCGGGGGACGAGACAGGGGTATCCCCTGTCCCCCTTGCTCTTTGCGTTGGCGATTGAGTCCCTGGCCATGGCGTTGAGGGAGTCAGGGAACTGGAGGGGCCTGGTGCGGGGTGGGGAGGAGCATCGAGTGTCGCTTTATGCGGACGACCTGTTGCTGTATGTGGCGGACCCGGTGGGGGGAATGCCAGAGGTGATGAAGATTCTCAGGGAATTTGGGGGCTTTTCAGGGTACAAGCTCAACCTGGGTAAGAGTGAGTTGTTCATCGTGCACCCGGGGGATCAGGAGGAGGGGATTGGTAGGCTCCCACTGAAAAGGGCAGGGGGGAGCTTTAGGTACCTGGGAGTCCAGGTGGCTAGGAGCTGGGGGGCCCTACACAAACTTAACCTTATAACCCTTAGGCTTATGGAGCAAATGGAGGAGGAGTTTAAAAGATGGGACATGTTGCCGCTGCCGCTGGTGGTCAGGGTGCAGTCAGTCAAGATGACGGTGCTCCCGAGGTTTTTGTTCCTGTTCCAGTGCCGCCCCATCCTTATCCCGAAGGCCTTTTTTAGGAGGGTCAACAGAAGTATTACGGGATTTGTATGGGCGCATGGGACTCGGAGGATGAGAAGGGTGTTTTTGGAGCGGGGCAGGGATAGGGGGGGGCTGGCGCTGCCCAACCTCTGTGGGTATGATTGGGCTGCCAACGCAGCGATGGTGCGAAAGTGGGTAATGGTCAGGGAAGGGGCAGCATGGAAGAGGATGGAGATGGCATCCTATGTGGACACGAGCCTGGAGGCGCTGGTAACGGCGCCGTTGCCGCTCCCTCCAACGAGGTATACCACGAGCCCGGTGGCGGCGGCTACCCTCAAAATTTGGGGGCAATGGAGACGGCATAGGGGGGAGGTGGGGGGCTCGACTGAGTCCCCGATACGGGGGAACCACCAGTTTGTTCCAGGGAGCATTGATGGCGGGTTTCTTAGCTGGCACAGGGTAGGTATTAGAAGGTGGGGGACCTGTTTGGGGGTATTTTAGAAGGGGGTAGCAAGCACGGTGTCGAGGGTGGAAGGATCCAGGGTCGAGCCAGGCTGGGGGCTCGCGATATTTGGGGTAGCAGTGTTATAGAACATAGAACAGTACAGCACAGAACAGGCCCTTCGGCCCTCGATGTTGTGTCGAACAATGATCACCCTCCTTTAAACCCACGTAACCCGTATACCCGTAACCCAACAATCCCCCCATTAACCTTACACTACGGGCAATTTAGCATGGCCAATCCACCTAACCCGCACATCTTTGGACTGTGGGAGGAAACCGGAGCACCCGGAGGAAACCCACGCAGACACGGGGAGGACGTGCAGACTCCACACAGACAGTGACCCAGCCGGGAATCGAACCTGGGACCCTGGAGCTGTGAAGCATTGATGCTAACCACCATGCTACCGTGAGGCCCCGCTCACGGTAGCATGGTGGGTAGCATGTTGTTAATACTGTTTTCTTGTTGATATTTTCTGTTTTTGATATTTTGTGAAAATCTCAATAAAAATTATTTTTTTAAAAAGTGAATTACTCATTGCACTCCCAGAGAAAAGTGCTAGGACCGTCCATGATGAGCCTTAAAGGTACCAGAGCAAATAATGAAATATCCACAAATTACCAGGCACAGAGCTTTTAATGATACAAGTAGCAATTTTATGAACCCTCAATGCATGTTACAATAATAACTTTTAAAATAAAAATAATAATCTTTATTGTCACAAATGCGCTTACATTAACACTGCAATGAAGTTACTGTGAAAAATCCCCTCGTCGCCACATTCCGGCGCCTGTTCGGGTACACAGAGGGAGAGTTCAGGATGTCCAATTCACCTAACAAGCACGTTTTTCAGGACTTGTGGGAGGAAACCGGAGCAGACACAGGGAGAACGTGCAGACTCCGCACAACTGTGACCCAAGCTGGGAAATCGAACCGGGGACCCTGGCGCTGTGAAGCAACAGAGCTACCCACTGTGCTACCGAGGCTGCCCAAAAAGGATATAGAGGCATTGGAGAAGGTGCACCCTTGGAGGAGGCAGTGGCAAAGTAGTATTGATGGACTAGTAATACAGAGATCCAGGGTAATGCTCTGGGGAGCAGAGTTCGAATCCCACATGGCAGATGGTGACATTCCATTAAAAAATCTGGAATTAAATGTCGAACGAAGACCATGAAACCATGAGCCTCTTCCCAAACTGCTTCATCCCATCATCAATATCTTTCCATTCACTTTTCCCTCATGTGTTTATCCAACTCCCCGGATTAATATTATCCACCTCAACTGTTCCATGTGGTAGCGAGTTCCACATTAGAACATAGAATTTACAATGCAGAAGGAGGCCAATATGCCCATCGAGTCTTCACCAGCCCTTGGTAAGAACACCTTACTTAAGCCCAGGCCTCCACCCTATCCTCGTAACAGTAACCCCACCTAACCTTTTGGACATTAAGGGCAATTTATCAAGGGCAATCCACCTAACCGGCACATCTTTGGACTGTGGGAATAAACCGGAGCACCCGGAGGAAACCCACGCACACACGGGGAGAACTTGCAGACTCCACACTGAGTAACCCAAGCCAGGAATCGAACCAGGGACCCTGGAGCTGTGATGCAACTGTGTTAACTACTGTGCTACTGTGCCGCCCCATTCTCACCACTCTCTAGAGTTATAATTTATTTCAGTGCCAGTTCCCTGTGACTAACCTCCTGTTCTGTCAATACTGCATCTGACGTCGATTGCACATCTCCCCATTCACCGCCAAGTCCAGTGCAAATTCCTCATGTTGTGCATCAGGTTGGCACTCGCCTGCAAATTAGGTAAAGTAGGGAGGAGGCAAGTGTCAAGATTAGTTGCGTGAGTCAGTTTGAATCATCAGACTGATCCTGATCTGAACTGAATGTGATCTCGGTGTTAAGCGAGAGCCATGAAAGTTAGGAAATAAAACCAACATATTGCACATGCTGGAGATCTGGAATAGAAAGTGCTGGAATAACCTGCCTTTCTTCCTGTTCTACCTCACTCTCTCCCCTGTTCAACAGCATAAAACCCATCACATTTCTAACTCTCTTCAGCTCTCCGAAGATGGGTCACATTGGACTCCAGACATTGGGCACAATTTAATTAAATTGCAACAGGGTCCCATGACGAGTGTGTTTAGCCGGGTGTTGAGAAACACCACTCTATCTATCGGGGCTTTGTTGCCATTCGGAGCCTCAGCGGGGAAAGCTGCTCCGAGGCCGTACTTACTCCAGTTTCCTATACGGAGGGGCTCCGCTCGCCAGAACTACTCAGTACAGGAAGAGATCGGAATGCCATTTCTCTTGAATGGCCCCAACCCAAGCAACCCCTGAACCCTCCCAAAGCCCTGACACACCTATAAAGGGGGATCTTAGGGCTCCCCGCACAAGTGCAGGGAGTCCCCGGACCCGATCCCCAACAAGGGAAGCGTGCCAGCCTGGCAGTGCCAGGATGGTTCCCAGGTGGCACCGTCAGGGTGCCCAGGTAGCACCAGTGCCAGGGTGCTACCCTGCCCAGAGGGCAACCATCTGGGGGCCTCAAATCCCCTGGGAAGTCCCCCCAAGTGCCATTCCGTGTGTGATCCCTGTTGTGAGGACCAGCACTGAACGGCGTTCGGTCAAGATCCCCGACGCGAAGGGTTAGATGCCAGGGCCTCGGTAAATCCGGCGTCTGCACATTAGAGTCGGACTACCTGTCTCGCTCTAATATGCAGATTTGCAAGATAGTGATCCCGCCCACAATGGATCGGATTCAGGTCGCGACGTCTCGTCAGATCACGTTAGATCTCCCAAGGCATGGCGAGCCGGGTAGGTCCCGGAAGAGGGATCTCCCGACATATACCAGCCGTGCCGCCTTTCAAGCACAAGGCAGCTGGTAGATCGTGCCCGTTAGCTCGGCTTTCTCTCCCCACAGATACTTCCAGTCCTATTTCCGTGAAAATGTGGAACCTTTTCTTTCAAAACAGCTGTTGAGGATCAATTGAAAATGCCAAAACTGAGATTGATAAGACTTTTGTTAGGCAAGGGTACTGAAGGTTTATGGAACCTGGTGGGTAGAAATATTCGATTTCAAATCTCTCCATGGCCTCACTGCCTGCCGATTAACTCAATCAGCCTCACAAACCTCTGGATATTGCTACAATTCTAACCTATTGACCCATCCCCGATTTCCATTGGTAACTGCTGAGGGTCACGTTTGCAGCTAACCGAGTCTTAAGCTCTGGGTTTCCTCCTTGAACCTCTCTGCTTCTTTCTCCTCATTTAAGATGCTGCTTAGAATTTAACTCTTCGACCTAGGTTTTGGTGACCTGCCCTCATATCTCCTTGTGTCATTCAATGTCAAGGGTTGGCTGTAAGCATTTCTGGTAGGTGCCTAGGGAGTTTTATTATAATAAAGGCAACAGATAAGGGAAAATTATTGTGAAGAGATCAGCCATGGTCTAATTGACTGGTATTGGATTGGATTACTATCACGTGTACAGAGTACAGTGAAAAGTATTGTCCTGCGTGCAGCTTAGACAGATCATTCCGTACATGAAAAGAAAATACATAATAGGGCAAACATAAAATACACAATGTAAATACATAGACACAGGCATCGGGTGAAGCATACAGAAGTATGCTACGCAGTAGAGAAGATGTGTGAAGAGACCAGATCAGTCTACAGGTCCATCAGTCCATAAGAGGGTCATTCAGGAGTCTGGTAACAACGGGAAGAAGCTTGAATCTATTAGTACGTGTTCTCAGACTTCTCAGATTCCTGCCCAATGGAAGAGTGAATAAGCCGGGTGGGAGGGGCCTTTGATTTCGCTGCCCGCTTTCCCCCGGCAGCGGGAGGTGTAGATGGAGTCAATGGATGGGAGGCAGGTTTGTGTGATGGACTGGGCTGTGTTCACAACTTTCTGAAGTTTCTTGCGGTCCTGGGCCGAGCAGTTGCCATACCAGGCTGTGATGTAGCCCGATAGGATGCTTTCTATGGTGCATCTGTAAAAGTTGGTAAGAATCAGTGTGGACATGCCGAATTTCTTAGTTTCCTGAGGAAGTATAGGTGCTGTTGTGCTTTCTTGGTCGTAGCGTCGACGTGGGTGGACCAGGACAGATTGTTGGTGATGTGCACGTCCAGGAATTTGAAACTGCTAACCATCTCCACCTCGGCCCCGTTGATGCAGACAGGGGTGTGTACAGCACTTTGCTTCCTGAAGTCAATGACCAGCTCTTAGCAATAGGAGGCCATTCAGCCCCTCAAATCTATTGTGTTCAGTTTCACACCACCACCACACAGTAAATTCCTAATCTTTAAAAAAAAAATTTAGATTACCCAATTATTTTTTCCGATTAAGGGGGCAATTTAGTGTGGCCAATTCACCTACCCTGCACATCTTTGGGTTGTGGGGGCGAAACCCACGCAGACACGGGGATGTTTTTCTAAATTCACCTATATGTTTTAGAATTCCCTTTATACCAAAGAACCTTAAGGGCCAATATTCTAAAAACGGTGAACAGGGAACTCCCTCCCTGACTCCAGTACAGGCCTCTGTGAGTGCTATTCGGGTCAAACTCTCCTTTCAAGTTATCCCCCGGTATAACTCATACCTTCACTGAAGAATTTTACTTACTTACCCCTTAATGGCATTGATGTCCCGGGTCCTGCGTTCTTAAGGAAGTGAAGTAAGCTAATAACCACTTTTTCAGGTTAAATTATTTTATTATTAACATACTCTTTTTTATCTCATTAAATTAAAACATTATTTACTTTTGGATGTTGTCTGGTTGGTTGTTGAGGCCTTCAGACTCTCTCTCTCTCTCTTTCTCTTTCAAGTCTCCTGGTCATCTCTCCTGGTGCTGTTTTCTCTTTTTCTCCTCTTCTGTCTTCATTAGCTGCTGGGCCGCTTCTCTCCTGGGCCTTTCCTGCTGCTCCTGCTGCTGGGCCGTCTTCCTTCTGGTCTGGTCTGCCGTTGGGCCGCTTCTCTCCTGGGCCGCTCCGCTCCGCTCCTGCTGCTGCTCCTGCTGTCCTTCTTCCTTCTTCGGGTGCCGCTGGTGTTCTGCGCTGGTCCCTTTGTTCCTCTCTTCTTGCCTCGTGGGGAGAGAGGAGGAGTCTGAAGCCCGCGCTGGTTTCTTTGTTTCAGCTGTTCTGGAAGCCCGCGCTGGCTGATCTCTGGCGCGAGATCGGGACCTCTGATAAGGATCGGACTTCGGGTCTTAAAGGGGCAGTCCATCACAATTTTCCAACAACACAAAGAGATTTTTTAAAACTTTTTTCTTTTGCCTTTCTCCTGCTGCAGGTTGTAATAACCATTCTGATAGACTGAAATTGCTGCCCACAGTTTCTGTGCTCTTCAGCTGCCACCAACCTCTTGTGGGATCTTTCCCTGCACTCTCCCCGATCAGATGTTGGCAGACCTCTATGTTTCAAATGACACATTCTGTATTTTCCAGAACAGGGAGAATGTGCAAACTCCACATGGACAGTGACCCAGAGCCGGGATGGAACCTGGGACCTCGACACTGTGAGATAGCAGTTCTAACCACTGCGCCACACACCGGACTCTCAGATCCAGTCAGACATCAAGATTGGATTATTAGTTGCCTCTAATGTTTAGTTGATGTTGACTTTAGTTTGTTGCCAAAGTCCTAAAATGTGAGATCTCGCCGTGTGAATCCTTGCATAGGACACGGTGAAATTTACACCATTTTGAAATATGGATCAGTTTCTACAGCAATCAGAATTGGGGGGGCTCGAGCTCGGAGAGGGCACAGGTCAGGAGGAGATAGAGGAAGGAGAAAATTATTTGTAAATAATAAAATAGAAGCTGCAAATTGGAATAATAGCATAAACTGAAGAATTATAACCTTGGTGAATTCTTGTAAATGTTGTTCAATCGCTCAGTGAATTTACCCAACGAAAAGCTGAGCCAATCAGGTCAGGTGATTTCCAGCTTGGGTCCCTGGCCTTTGCCGAGGCAGCCAGTCTTCGCCAAAGTGGGAACAGAGCGTGATTATTTTGCTCAGTGAGGAAGAAGAGAAAAATCAGCTGAGATTCCTGTTTATGGCTGCTGCTCAGTGACTGAGTGGAAACGGCTGTGACAGGTGAGGATGAGATTGGGTTCAGTTGTAATGCTGCCTCACACACACGCCCTCTAGGCTCAGCTCACTTTTCAAGAGGGGTGGAACTCGCAAGCAGCAAGGATCCAAAGCCTCTGAAGGAAAGGGGAAACTTGCGACAAAGAAACCTCAATAAGAATCCTGTAGAATTCAATAAAAAATAGCAAATGATGGAAGGAACTTTGTCAGAGTGTTTAACGATTTGAGGTTTAAACGAAGGGGAAGAGATATTAACATTTGCCCATGTATCACTTCTGCTTCATGAGATATTCTTCCTGAAAGTTGCCAGTAATTGCAAACCACGGACTTTCCAAATGACTCCAAAGCAAATGAAGCAGATTGACTCTTTATTGACAGTTTTACTGCCAAGCACTGCAGGCTTCCCATTCTCTGCGCAGAGTTGTACATTGCACCAAGCTTGCCTCTCCACACATGGGCTGTAACAGCTGTTCGAACGTTCAAACAATCCTTCCAAAAACAAGAAACTATTCTCCCAATACTTACAGAAAATAGGGTGGGATTTTCCAACCCTCCCGCCGTGTCGGAGAATCCCCGTGGGGTGCGGCGCAAATCCAACCAGGCGCGTTTTTCGGGCGGGGACAGATTTCACGCCACGCCGGTCGGGGGCCGGAGGCAGCAGCTCCCCGGAAACTCTCCAGGCCCCGTTGGGCCGAGCGGCCGTCCGTTTTTGGCCAGTCCCGCTGGCGTGAATCACTCAGCTCACGTACTGGCGAGACCTGGCAGGTAAGACAACGGGGGCAGTCCTCAGGGGGATCCGACCCCAGGGGAGGGCCCCCACGGTGGCCTGGCCCATCGATCTGCGGGCAGGCCTGTGACGTGGGAGCACTCCTTCCTTCCGTGCCAGCCCCTGTAGAGCTCCGCCATGGATGGCGCGGAGGAGAACCCCCTGCAGATGTGGCAAAATACGCAGGCCGGTCTGTGCATGCAAGGAGCCACGCCGGTGGTTCTGCGCATGTGCAAGATCATGCCGGCCCTTTGGAGCATGCGCAAACTCGCGCCGGCTGGAGCAGCGCCAACCCCTCCGCTGTCCATCTAGCCCCCCCCCTGTCCATCTAGCCCCCCCCCCCCCCCCCCCCAAGGCAGGTGAGACTGCCTCACCTTGGGGGCCTGTTGATGCCGGATTCCCTCCGGCGTGGGGACTTAGTCCCCGGAAGGGAGAATCCCAACCATAGAAGATAGGAGCAGGAGGAGGCCATTCGGCCCTTTGAGCCTGCTCCGCCATTCGTCACGATCATGGCTGATTGTCCAACTCAATAGCTTAATCCTGCCTTCTCCCCATAAATCCCAACAGAAGTTAATGCAGGCAATTTTCAGGATCCAATGCTGTAAGACAAAGATTTAATCCCCTCCCCTTCCCGCACCTCCTCCAGTATTCTCGTGTTGGTAACATAATGTCACCAACAGACGTTGGCACAATACTAGAATTTTCCTGCCAAGAAGCAGAGGATGGGAGTGCTTCCAGCTCCTGAAACTGACCGGGAACAGTCATTCATTGGGATTTTCAAAGGGTTAGGGTTAGAGTTCTTAATTGACATGGAGACAGGCTGCCTTTCCAATCGAGGATCATGGGCAGGCTTGCGAAGCTGGAGGACCAATCAGAAGGCTGACAGCAGGAAGAGAAGGCTGTATTGAAGAGCGAACGTATTGTCATGTGAGAGTACCTTTAAGAAATGGATGTTTATCAGTGATGTCAGAGTGTGGGTGGAGCTGGGTTGTGTCAGCTTTTTACTTTCATTTTAGGCTGTTTGCTGCAGGGTGTGTTTTAGTTTCGCTATCAGTGTTGGAGCTGAAGTCAGACAGAGCAGGTGTACTGTTGAGCTCTCAGCCATGAAAAGACCGTGGGCGGGATTCTCCCCTACCCGGCGGGACGGGGGGTCCCGGCGTAGGGGAGTGGCGCCAACCACTCCGGGGTCGGGCCTCCCCAAAGGTGCGGTATTCTCCGCACCTTTGGGGGCTAGCCCAGCGCCGGAGCGGTTGGTACCACGCCGACTGGCGCAAAATCCGGCGCCAGCGGCCTTTCAGGCCCGCCGCCCGGCAGCGGGGCTGGCCGAAAGGCTTTCGCCGGTTCACGCATGTGCCGGCGGTGACGTCAGCAGCCACTGACGTCACCACCGGCGCATGCGCGCTGTGGGTTTCTCTTCCGCTTCCGCCATGGCGGAGGCCGTGGCGGCGGACGAGGAGAAAGAGTGCCCCCAGGGCACTGGCCTGACCCCTGATAGGGGGGCCCCAATCGCGGGCCTGGCCACCGTGGGGGCACCCCCCGGGGTCCGATCGCCCCACGCCCACCCCCCAGGACCCCGGGGGCCTGCTCGCGCCGCCGATCCTGCCGCCACCAGAGGTGGTTCAAATCTCGGCGGCGGGAGAGGCCTCCCAGCGGCGGGACTTCGGCCCATCACGGGCTGGAGAATCGCCGCAGGGGCCTCGCCGATCGGAGTGGCGAGATTCCCGCCCCCGCCACTTCCCGGGTGGCGAAGAATCTCTGCCACGGCGGGGGCCGGATTTTCGGCGACCCCAGGCGATTCTCCGACCCTGCTGGGGGTCAGAGAATTTCGCCCTATATCTTGATCATTATAACAATTATAAATGTTTTCAGTAGTGAATGTAAACCTCATTTGCTTCTGTTAAAAAGGTGTTTATTTTGTCTTCTGGATGTTGTTAGGGAAGTTGTTAAGAATTACTTAGTGTTGTATTCTTTGGGGGTTGTATTTGAATTGATGGTTGCTAAGATGTTCACTGTATGTTTTAAAAAGGTTCATAGAATAAACATTGTTTTGCTTTAAAAAATACTTTTCCATTTCTGCTGTACCACACCTGTAGAGTGGGCCGTGTGCTCCCCATACCACAATCTATTAAAAGTTGTGGGTCAGGTGAACTCCATGATACACTTTGGGGTTCTCTAAACCCTGGCCCATAATAGTATTTTTAATTTCAAATGAGTTTGTCAGCCAGGCCTTAATGGTGGAATTCCTCGCCAGGGAATATTGTACCTGCGCATCATTGAGCTGGAAGTTGGGATCGGAGGGAGAGCCTTGGCTCCTGCCATCAGCAGGAACTTGGAGACGGACTGGGAAACCTCCTATAATTGGCCTCAATTGGCTGCCTCAGGAGTCCGAGCGGCTCCGTTTCTGAAATTGAACATGACAATGGGAGAGGAAAATAAGCCAGCAATCTCCCAAGAAGGGTGGCAAGAAAGGGCAGAAGATGGTGACAACAAAGGGTGGCAAGAGGACGAGACCCAGGAAGGAGAGTTACTCAATCTGCACATACAAAGTGATGAAGCAGGGACGCCACGGTGGCACAGGGGTTAGCACTGCTGCTTCACGGCACCGAGGCCCACGGTTCGATTCCGGTCCCAGGTCACTGTCCGTGTGGAGTTTGCACATTGTCTCCATGTCTGCGTCGGTCTCACCCCCACAACCCAAAAATGTGCAGGATGGGTGGATTGGCCACACTAAATTGCCCCTTAATTGGAAAAAAAAAAGAATTAGGGGCGCGATTCTCCCAGAGAGGGAGAAATCGTAAGGCTGGCGTCAAATCCAGGCGGGTTTGACGCCAGCCTCCCCCTCCCCGACCGGGAACCGATTCTGGTCCCCGGTCGGGGCTAGCATGCCGCCGCCGTAAACTCCGGCATCGCGGGCTTAACGAATTTCGTTAAGCCCGCTTGCCAGAGTTTGCGCCAGCTGACGCGTCACATGACATCAGCCGCGCATGCGCGGATTGGAAGACTCCAACCCGCGCATGCGCGGATGATGTCATCGCGCATTTGCGCGAAACCCGCGCATGCGCGGGCCGGGATGCCCCTCAGCCGACCCGCAAAGTGATACAGCGGGGGGGCGGAAGGACAAAGAGTGCGCGGGAATCGGACCCGCTGCCCACGATCGGTGCCCACCGATCGCGGGCCCATGGCACCCTTGGTACGGCCGTGGTACTGCCGTGCCAATCGGTGCCACGGTTTTAAAAATCGGCACTTTACGGCCGTTTTTACGAACGGCCAGACCAGGTGTGTTTGCCGTTCGTAAAAACAGCCGTAAAGGGCTTGGAACTCGGCCCATCGGCCAGCTGAGAATCGCTGCTGGCCGTAAAAAAACGGCGGCAGCGATTCGTATCGGGAGTCGGGCGTGGGGGGGGGGGGGGGGGGGGGAGAATAGCGGGAGGGCGTCAGACTAGCGTGGCCGTAAAATTTTACGAACCCCGCTATTCTCCGCACCGTCGTGAGTGCGGAGAATTGCGCCCTAGGTGCTTTAAATTTACTTTCAAAAAAGTGATGAAGCAGGTTCACCCCGACACTGACATCTTCTCCAAGGGCAAGAGCATCATGGACCCATTAGCCATCGACAGTTTTAAAAAACAAATGTGTTCTCTGAGCATAAACTGCTAAATATTGGTCCACAGTAACTAAGTACAGGATTATATTCCTTGGTCATTGTGTTAAAGAGTTGTTGGATGTTTGCCAATAAAACCCACTTTGAAATGACCAGGAAGAAGTCATCAATATTTTTGAGCGCATCCCAGGTGAGGCATCTCACCTGGTCCATGTAATAATAATAATAATAATAATAATCTTTATTATTGTCACAAGTCGGCTTACATTAACACTGCAATGAAGTTACTGTGAAAATCCCCGAGTCGCCACATTCCGGCGCCTGTTCGGGTACACAGAGGGAGAATTCAGAATGTCCAATTCACCTAGCCTGCACGTCTTTTGTGGGAGGAAACCGGAGCACCCGGAGGAAACCCACGCAGACACGGCACAGACAGTGACCCAAGTCGGGAATCGAACCTGGGACCCTGGAGCAGTGAAGCAACAGTGCTAACCACTGTGTTACCATGCCGCCCATTACAACGTGTGCAGCATCTACAGCTCCTGGGGGATCCAGGCCACCGTACACCTGCTGCTGCCTGGGGAACTGGTCAATCGCGCCATGTCAGAGGGCACAAAGGAGGTGACCAAGTCCACCAGCTCCAAGTAGAACAACACCAGGTGTACCGATCCCATCACTGCCCAGAGATACGATGGAGACGTGGAACTGGAAGGTTGGGAAGCTGAATTGTGGATCCAGCTTGCCTCTGTTCATGTTCCCAGCAGGATATGAAGACCCATTGTTAGATCCAGGTGTTTAGTGGAGTAGAACAGGAATATGCACATATCATCGAGAAAATAGACCAGGGAATCATTGAGAAAACAGACCAGGGAATCATTGAGAAAACAGACCAGGGAAAGGACAGATGTGGACCAAAGCACAGCTAGGGAACAGTAGCTGTTACTCTGCACTTGGAAAGGATCCAAGTGTTACCTGTGTTTGTATCTGAAACATTTATTAAGCAGCGATATTCCTACTATTTAAATCTCACCATCCCAACTTTATACATATTGGGCACAGATAACAACAAAAACAGTATGCATTTAGTATCTTTAAACATAGTGAAATATCTCACAACACTTCACAGGAGCATTATCAGATTAAATTTATTTTATTTATTTATTTAAATTTAGAGTACCCAATTATTTTTTTTCCAATTAAGGGGCAATTTAGCATGGCCAATCCACCTACCCTGCACATCTTTGGGTTGTGGGGGTGAGCCCCACGTAAACACGGGGAGAATTTGCAAAGTCCACACGGACAGTGACCCAGGGCCGGGATCGAACCCGGGTCCTCAGAGCCATAGGCAGCAGAGCTAACCACTGCGCCACCGTGCTGCCCTGGACAGAATTTAACGCACAAGGAGGTTTAGGGCATTCTGGTAATACTGAACACTCTCCAAACAGGAAACGCTTATGATTTATCTGTGGCTCTTAATTAATATAAACAATCGCTGAAATCTTTTGCTAAATCCTGCAATTCACGTGATTTGGAGTTGAAGGAAATTGGAGATCTCAGGGGGGAAGATGATCAGGGATTTAGGAAGAATTGAAAACAAGGATGAAAATGTTAAAATCAATGGTGTTTCTGGGCCAGGAGCCTTTGCCAATTAGCAGGCAGGGGATGGATGAATGGGCCTTGGTGTGAGTTAGGATACCGGCTGAGAGTTTCTTTTCCAATTCTGGCCTCTTTCACGGCTCCAACATTGGCGGCAGAGCCTTCAGCTTCCGGGCTCCAAGCTCTGGAATTTCCTCCGTAAAACCCCTCTGACCTCCCTTCAATGTGCTCTTTAAAGTCTGCCCCTTCAAACAAGTCCCTTCTCACGGGGTGGCACAGTGGTAACCATTGTTGCTTCACAGCACCAGAGTCCCAGGTTCGATTCCCAGCTTGGGTCACTGTCGGTGCGGAGTTTGCAAGTTTCCCAGTGTCTGCGTGGGTTTCCTCCGGGTGCTCCAGTTTCCTCCCACAAGTCCCCAAAGACGTTAGGTGAATTGGACATTCTGAATTCTCCCTCTGTGTACCTGAACAAGCACCGGAATGTGGCGACTAGGGGCTTTTCACAGTAACTTCACTGCAGTGTACTACTTGTGACAATAATAAAGATTATGATTATTATTACCTACTCCAATATCTCCTTGTATGACAGCATTAAATTGTGTCTGAATAACACTCTGGAGAAACACCTTTGGATGTTTTACTACATTTCAGGCACTTTACGGACGCAAGATGCTTTCAAGATTAGTTTGTTCTGTTTTCTCAGGCAACTGGGGGTGGCTGGAACCCCTCGCATGCTCCTTTTACTGACAGTAGAGACTTTGCATTGAAAGATTATGTAACTGCAGAGCCGTTTGATACCAGAAATGATCCTCACAGGAAAAAGTTGTCTTAATTATGGCAAACATACAGGCTGATCGTTAAGCCTGCCAAAAAAAAAAGTAGTTTTAATGTAATTATCGTTGTGCAATTAAAAAGGCGATGATGGATTTTTTGCAAATGTTTCAGGATAATTGTGTAATTAGTAATTTTATGATTCAATTTGACATTTAGTCAGAATGCCCAGTGAAACCTACCCAACTTCCCCCCCCCCCCCCTCCCCGGCAACCTCCCTCAAACACAGAAATACTTGGTGCACATTCATTTCTGGAGCGGTGTCACAGAATGATACAGCACAGGAGGAGATCCATCAAGCCCCTGCCAGTTCTTTGAAAAAACTATCCAAATTAGTCCCACGACACTCTGCCCCTTGGAAGAAAAATAATACGGAAAGCATTTTAACTTCCTTCCAGATTAAAGTCCCTTTATCTCCAGCGGCAGTAAGGCTGGTATTGGATTACTGATCGACAAACACCTCCCATGTAAGATTAAACAGTGTGTGCACACATGTTCTTTGACAGTTAACATGTGGCAACTGATCCTAATTCAGCACTTGCTCAGATCTTGGCGTCTGCACTTCCAGC
Organism: Scyliorhinus canicula; assembly: GCF_902713615.1. NCBI lineage: Eukaryota > Metazoa > Chordata > Chondrichthyes > Carcharhiniformes > Scyliorhinidae > Scyliorhinus > Scyliorhinus canicula. Next base: position 8,544,420 of record NC_052146.1, read on the forward strand.
AGCAATCACTGAGTCAATGTTCCACATTATGTGATGCTGAGTCAGTGCCACTTCATGTGTGTCATGTTTCCATCCCAGAATAAACAGTGATTCTGGCACAAGTCAGACTGTTCCAGGAGTGATGCTGCTCACTGATTCTCCCCCCGCCATCCTCCCAAACCTGGAACACTGACACGACTATTAGTGTCCCCACAATTGGGCTGAGATTAGTTAACTCGGCACAGCCTTTGGAAGTTGCATGGCTGAGAGAGGGTTTATAGCCACAATTACTTTCACTTATACAGCTCCTTTAAATGTAATAAAATATCCCACGGTGTTATTGTGAAACAAAACTTGACACGGAGCCACATAATAGGTGAGATGACCAAAAAGCTGGACAAAGGAGTAAATTTTCAGGGGTGTCTTAAAAGGAAGAAAGTGAGGGGGAGAGGTCACGCCAAAACTGAAAAGGTCAACCGGGAAAGGCCAATAATTCCAGGGTTCTTCTCTCTCAATAAAAGGTTGAGGAGTGTCCTAATAGAGGTCTTTATAGTATAGAACTTGAACATTCATAAAAAGAGGGATATGTTGCTGAAACTTTTTATTTTGCAGTCTTCAGGACAAATTCAAGAATGCAAAATTTCAAATGACCACAATAATTCTTTTTTTTATATATATTTAGAGCACCCCCAAACATTTTCCCCCCCAATTAAGGCGCAATTTAGCATGGCCAATCCACCTACCCAGCACATCGTTGAGTTGTGGGGGTGAAACCCACGCAAACACGGGGAGAATGTGCAAACTGACCCAGAGCCGGGATTGAACCCGGGTTCTCAGCGCTGTAGGCAGCAGTGCTAACCACTACACCACCGTGCCGCCCGACCACAATAATTCATAGCACAGGAGGAAAAGGATTGGTTGGCAAGTCGACTGACTGGCCAAGGCACTTGCCATGGAGAAAACAAAGGGAACTATGGACTTCCCAAGCTCCTGGATAATTCAACAATGGCACAAGGCTTGATTAATAAGGGGATCAGGGGTTATGGGGAGAAGGCAGGAGAATGGGGGGGGGGGGGGGGGGGGGGGATGGGAAAATATCAGCCATGATTGAATGGCGGAGCAGACTCGAAGGGCCAAGTGGCCTAATTCTGCTCCTGTGTCTTATGGTCTGAGGCTTGGACATATTCCTTTTGTTTGCAGAGAATGGGTCCCTGCATTTCGATGTAGGTCACTCCTGTGAGTGTAAATGAGTCATTTTCAGAGCTCATAAACATCTCTTACTTTGGCAGTCCCTCAGGGTCAAGGATGACTTGCTTCCACACTGAGCGGTGGCTGAAATCGGCCAATCCTGGATCCGCAGACTCTGCCACAGGTGGAACAGCTGGTGACCAATGAGGTGGTGATTGGGACTCTCTTTCCACTGCTAACGCTCGGCCTCCGTGTACTCCACCCAGTGACGCTCGAGGTGGTTGGCACCTTCACGGATGCTTCATCTCCAGTTTGTGCATTCTAGCGTCCTTGTAGTGTTTCCTCTGCCCTCCTAATGATCGCTTGCCACTGCGGAGCTCGTGTAGGGAGTATTGTGTCAGGCATATGGACAATGGGGCCCACCCATCGCAGGAGTGCTGCCAGTGCCTCTGGGATATTGGCCTGGGAGAGGAAACTTGCGTTGGTACGCCTATCCTGCCAGTGGATTGTGATATCTCTGCAGGGAGGTGTCTGCTGTATATTGTCCATGTTTCTGTGCGTACAGGAGGGTGGGGAGCACGGCTGTTCTTTAGAGCTTGGTGCTGGATTGGAGTCCTGGTCTTTGAACACTGTTCCTCAGGTGTCTGAAGGCTGTGCTGGCGCATTGGAGTAGAATTTAGAATTCATCGACTTCATTGTTGATGTTTGCTCATGCCGAGGGGTGGCTCCGGAGGTATGGCAAATTATCATAGAATTTACAGTGCAGAAGGAGGCCATTCGGCCCATTGAGTCTGCTCTGACTCTTGGAAAGAGCACCCTACCCAAGGTCAACACCTAGCCCCTATCCCCATAACCCAGTAACCCCACCCAACACTAAGGGCAATTTTGGACACTAAGGGCAATCCACCTAACCTGCACATCTTTGGACTGTGGGAGGAAACCGGAGCACCCGGAGGAAACCCATGCACACACGGTGAGGATGTGCAGACTCCACACAGACAGTGACCCAGCGGGGAGTCGAACCTGGGACCCTGGAGCTGTGAAGCAATTGTGCTATCCACAATGCTATTGTGCTGCCCTTAAATGGTCCATGTTGTCCAGGGGCCCGCCATGGATCTTGCTGGTTGGGGGAAGTGTTGTGACAAGAGCGGGCTGGTGGAGAAACTTTGTTTAGTCGGAGGGACAGTCTCCCATATGCCTCGGTGGATCCATCAATGATGGTTTTTAATTTAGCCTCGGTGTGCGCACACGCCGGCATCGTCTGCATAACGGCAGCTTAATAACAGAAGTTGGGGTGGCCCTGGTTCTGGACTGGAGCCGTCAGAGATTGAACAGTTTCCCATTTGTCCAATAGGTTAGTTCCACTCCAGCAGGGAGCTTCACGGTGATGTGGTGGAACGTTGCAGTGAGGAAGATGGATGGATTAGAGTGTTGGTGCTATAGTACAGCCCTACTTGAGCCCAGTTTGCACTCATATTGGGTCTGTGGTAGTTCCGTTGGTGATGATCACAGCTTTCATCGTAGAGCACGCAGAGATCTTCCACAACCCCTCATGGTTGGCAGAGTCAAAGGCCTTTGCGAGATCAAAGGTCATGGTCAAGGGTTGGTGCTGCCAACCTGTACTTTTCCTGGATTTGCCACATGCTGAAGATCATGTCCACCATGCCGCTTGACGGATGGAAGTGTATTGAGATTCCAGGAGGAGCTCTTCAGCCTGGGAGGAGACGACCGAGGAAGATTCTCGCGATGACCTTTCTCATGGCGGAAAATCCCTCTGCAATTTGCACAGTCGGTCCGGTCTCCTTTCTGGACGATGGTCACAATTACGGTGTCTCGGAGGTCTCCCAGCATGCTCTCTGCGCCGGAGGCCTTTTTCGACTTTCTGCCAGGCTGGAGTTCTGCTGAGATGGTGGTGGGCAGAGTGTTTTGGAATGGCGTTGAGGAAATCTTGAAGTGATCTTGCCAGCGGGCAGAAGACTGTGTCTCTGACTTGGGTGATCGTCTCCCTGTTTTTGGCTCTGCGGGTTGGTCCCCGAGTAGTCGGGCCGGTCGTGATTTTAATTGCGCTGATGAAGCCTCACACGTCGTGGTTGTTGGCAAGTTGCTGAGTCTCTTTCAGAACAGGAGTTCTCTTTCCACTCACCATCCGTTCTTTCGGTCATGGGTTCCTAGTTGTACCTTGGCCTTCAGTTGCCTATAGGCTGGTTTCCTCTCTCAGGTTTTGGTGGAGATGCCAGTTCAAGGACACCTTACATTTGCGGTCTAGAAGATCCTGGATTTCTTGATTGATTGAACGAGTCCTGGTGTGTCATGAGACCGAGTGTCTCCTCGCAGGCGCCGACTGTGATGGCTATTGCGGCGGACAAGCCGCTATGGGCACTCTGCAGCTCTGGCTCATTGGTTGTCGCCAGGTTGGCTGTGAGGTGCCGGCTGAGTAGATCTTTCTTCTCAGGGTCTTGGAGTCCAGAGACATTGAGTCTCCTGTGGCAGAGTTCTTTCTGTCTGTGCTGATAGGGGGCCAGGTTGATGGAGATAGTAGAGCGGATTAGTCTGGTCAGTTCAGCAGTTGTCAGATTGAGTCATTACGCAGGTGATGCAGTGATCTTTGTGGTCCCTTACTAGGCAATGAACACAGAACATAGAACAGTACAGCACAGAACAGGCCCTTCGGCCCTCGATGTTGTGCCGAGCATTGTCCGAAACCAAGATCAAGCTATCCCACTCCCTGTCATTCTGGTGTGCTCCATGTGCCTCTCCAATAACCGCTTGAAAGTTCCTAAAGGTGTCTGACTCCACTATCACAGCAGGCAGTCCATTCCACACCCTAACCACTCTCCGAGTAAAGAACCTACCTCAGACATCCTCCTATATCTCCCACCCTGAACCTTATAGTTATGCCCCCTTGTAACAGCTATAGCCACCCGAGGAAATAGTCTCTGAATGTCCACTCTATCTATCCTCCTCATCATCTTATAAACCTCCATTAAGTCGCCTCTCATCCTCCTCCGCTCCAAAGAGAAAAGCCCTAGCTCCCTCAAATCTTTCCTCATAGGACCTACCCGCCAATCCAGGCAGCATCCTGGTAAATCTCCTTTGCACCCTTTCTAATGCATCCACATCCTTCCCATAGTGAGGTGACCAGAACTGCACACAATACTCCAAATGTGGTCTCACCAGGGTCATGTAGACCCATAACCCGCGGCTCTTAAACTCAAGCCCCCTGTTAATAAACGCTAACACACTATAAGCCTTCTTCACGGCTCTATCCACTTGAGTGACAACCTTCAGAGATCTGTGGACATGAACCCCAAGATCTCCCTGGTCCTCCACATTCCTCAGAACCCTGCCATTGACCCTGTAATCCGCATTCAAATTTGTCCCACCAAAATGAATGACCTCGCTCTTATGTTTCCATTTTAAACCTAGTTATCTATAGGAGGACGATTTTGCACCAATGTTAGCGGACAGCGTGAGTTAATCTATTAGGTGCCAGTGGTTGGAGCGGGGGTATTGCCAGAAGGTTGCCAGACTGGTCTGTCTGGTAGAACAGGGTATTTGTTATGACAAGGTAATGTTCCAGGCATTTTGTCAGGAGGAGGACTCGGTTGGGGTTTGTTTGCTCTACGCATTCCTTGTCTAACATCCTTTCCAAAGATTGCATCCCTTACTAGGCAATGAACACAGAACATAGAACAGTACAGCACAGAACAGGCCCAACTCTGGCATTGAAGTCACCAAGGAGAATCGGAGTTTGCACATTTCCCCCGTGTTTGCGTGGATTTCGCCCCCACAACCCAAAGATTTGGGTAGGTGGACTGGCCATGCTAAATTGCCCCTTAATTGAAAAAATAAAATGAGGTGCTCACTTACCCCACAGGGGGATTCACTGAGATATCCAACCAGTTTGTGTTTTTTTTTTAAAAAGATGACGTTCTCCTTCTGGTCTGCCTTTCTACACGAAAGTGTATCTGCCACTTTGTTCATTAAGCTGACCTTCTCTTGCCAGTCGTGTCTCGCTCAGCGTGGTGATGTCACTGCTGTGGCGTCGGCAATCTCGGGCTATGATAGTGGTGCAACGTTTGGATCCATCACTGTTGGGGTTGTCCACAAGGGTCCTGACGTTCCAGGTCCTGAAATCTATTTGGGTGGCTGGAAGATGCCTGTGCCTGGGACTCTTAACAGGGGCAGCTGGTGCACACCAACCAATTCACGGTCTCAACGGAGCGAGGTCTTGGCCCAATGGTTGGGAAATCAGACGACTGGAGACCAGGTTCTGCTGTAGGACAGTGCCTGTAGTTCATCATTTTCTCCATGGCAATGCCTTGGCCAATCAGATCTAACTTGCCAATCAATGAGCATCCTTTTCTCCTGTGGTACAAGTTGTTGCGATTGTCTGAAATTTGGCATTCTTGAGTTTGTCCTGATTAGTGCAAAATGAAAAGCTTCAACAACATGTCCCTCTTTTCAGAAATATAGAAGTTTTCATGATAATGAAAGTATTTGATAGGGTAGATGTGGTGGCTGTCCAAAACGAGAGGTTATTCATATCAGAGATCTGCCATCCAATAAGATCCACTGTTGACCTTATTCAACATTTTTTTGCCTTTTGCCCATATCCACTGATTCTCTAAGATGTCCAGATAGGGGAAGGTAGGTCTGGGATTGGCAGGATATGCTGATAGGGTTGGGTAACGCACAAGGAGGCGGAGGCTCCTGTGGGTCATGAACACCAGCATGGGCCGATTTGCCAGCATAGTGCTTAGCACGGTTGCTTCACAGCTCCAGGGTCCCAAGGTTCGATTCCCAGCTTGTTTGTTATGTGAAAGCGTCATTTCAAACAGCTTCCACTTTGATAGAGTGCAGTTAAAAAATTAACAGAGATCTCCAAGTTCTTCATCCAGTATTCAGATTGCACTCATTTGAAATTCCAAACAAATTCATTTCCTGCATAAGTTGATTTAGTGCACTATGTCTGTGCGGGGTCTGCACGTTGCCTGCGTGGGTTACCTCCGGGTGCTCTGGTTTCCTCACACTTCCACAGCAGTGCAGGTTAGGTGCATTGGCCATGCTAAATTGTCCCTTAGTGTCTAAAAAGTTTTTTTTAATTTTAAAAAATAAATTTAGAGTATCCAATTCATTTTTTCCAATTAAGGGGCAATTTAGTGTGGCCAATCCACCTACTCTGCACATCTTTGGGTTGTGGGGCCGAAACCCATGCAAACACGGGGAGAATGTGCAAACTTCACACAGACAGTGACCCAGAGCCAGGGACGAACCTGGGACCTAGGCATCGTGAGGCAGCAGGGCTAACCCACTGTGCCACCGTGCTGCCCGGTGTCCAAAAAGGTCTGGTGGGGTTGCTGGGTCACAGGGATAGGTTGGATGTGTGGGCTTAAATGGGGTGCTCTTTCCAAGGGCCGGTGCCGACTCAATGGGCCAAATGGCCTCCCTCGGCATTGTAAATTCTATGATTCTGTGCTGTACATACCGCGGTGGCTTCACCATCCATTTATTCCATTCCTGTGGGGCTTCTCCAACCCATCTCTTTGTCCATGAGAAGCCAAATTGATTTCATTATGTTTTGACAGGAGAGCAGCTGTAACAACTGATCCAGGCCTAAGCTCTTTCTCTCCTTTCCTGTCTGCTTGGTCAGCTTGAGGCGCGGCGCTGGTCCAGAAAAGATAAACAGCAAAGTCCCAAGATGCTCCTACTCATGGGCTGGGTTGCAATTTACTCCGAAGAAGCATTGTGACAGAGCAGTGGAGTTAAGCATCGCAAACAGCAAAGGGGTTAGACATGGGCGTCTGTGGAGCAGAAAGACAGCACAATCTGTAATTGCAGTGAATCCCCTTGCAAGGGGCTGGTTTAACTCACTGGGCTAAATCGCTGGCTTTTAAAGCAGACCAAGCAGGCCAGCAGCACGGTTCGATTCCCGTACCAGCCTCCCCGGACAGGCGCCGGAATGTGGCGACTAGGGGCTTTTCACAGTAACTTCATTGAAGCCTACTCGTGACAATAAAGCGATTTTCATTTTTCATTTCATTTTTCATCTGCACATTGCATCCCAAAAATCTGCCAAGAAATCAAAGTACGTTTCATTGGGTTGAATCTCGGTGATTTTATTCTTTAACCCCCATGTTTCTAATGCTTTTAAAAAGGGGCAGATTGTTGACAACAGTTTTGACAATAGTCCAGTTGCAAATGAAAGAGGTTTTTTTTCTTAATAGCGTTTTCTGATTAATAATTTTAAGTTAAAATAAACTATTTTCAGTGTTTTCTTTTATGTGGGTTAACAACTGCGTTAAAATAGCGCACAGAGGAATTTTACTCCAGGGTTAAAAGAATCCCCTTTATGTTGAGGTCGGTTTCTTGGCTGATGTCAGTTTCCCCCCCTTTCACTGTCAGTGTCTCCTCATTGACATTTCACCTCATTAACAACACAAGCCATTATTGGAGACGTTATTAATCGACAGGCTCACCTCCTCCTCGCGGTTTGTTGAACTCCCCCTCTCCCCCTGTATGTTTCGGAAGGGAAGAGCATGGTTTCTCTCAACGCCAGCCTGCTCTGAGCCGGTGACCCATTCGGAAACAGTGCAAACCTGAGTATGGTTGTTGCTCTTGCCCCTCAAGCTGAGTTCAATCCTGTAGGTGCCATCAGAGTAAAAAGATTTTTTTTTTACAAGTCTGTGAGCACAAGGCAGTGAATGATTTAATATCAACACGGTCAGCTGGAGCAGGCACCAATTCATTATATTACTGAATATTAGTCAGTAAGTCAGGATTGATGTTGCAAATGTCCCAGAGGTTTGATCTGAAATACATCAGTAATGCTGCACAAAGCTGATTAAGTAAGCGGACAGGTTGATAGTTTCAGAGTAACAATACACATAACATTTCAAAAATATTACATTAACATATTAAAAACATGCAAAATCACCGGTGATTGAAGCAAAACCTAACCTTCTCATCCTGGCCAGATTTCGTGTAGCCTTAGAATTGGAACTTTAAGTATAGACATCTTCCTGTTGTACTTTGTGTTAAAGACCGTTGCACTGACTGAGGGGGAAATGATCCTTCTGCAAGACCTATTGTGGTGAGGCGGATGGCGACAGTGGAGGGGGGTGAGCAATCGATCCACTGGGACTACTTTTGAAGCGAGAGGGAAATAGATTAGATATTGATGGATAAACCACAGCTTGTGTGGGCCTGTCAGTGAGAATGAGGATTTGTCAGTCCCCGAGAGTGTCCATTCTCCAGGCAGGTATTGTGTTTTTTAAAAATAAAATAGACTTCGATTATAAAATGTGACCATTTAATATTGTGACAAAAAGTTTAAAAGTCACACATTAGTTTGCTGCAACACATGCACCCAGGAAGTTCATCATATTGAACTCGTGTGTAGGGAAATCCTTTTAGATAATTACATTGCAAAGGGTCTCGGCTGCATACAATTGAATAGAATATCAAATCCTGGGGAGTGTCCATTGGGGCTGGTTTAGCTCACTTGGCTAAATCGCTGGCTTTTAAAGCAGACCAAGCAGGCCAGCAGCACGGTTCAATTCCTGTACCAGCCTCCCCGGACAGGCGCCGGAATGTGGCGACTAGGGGCTTTTCACAGTAACTTCATTTGAAGCCTACTTGTGACAATAAGCAATTTTCATTTCATTTGGCAGCTCAAACGCCCAGGAGGGGGTAATACTACCGGGACCAGTGAGTTGGAGCTGGGAGCTGTTTCACTGTAATTGACAAAGAGTCATCCAGACTCGAAACGTTAGCTCCCTTTTTCTCTCCACAGATGCTGTGAGACTTGCGAAGACTGCCCAGTATTTTCTGTTTTTGTGTCATTGAGGCCTGGGTCATGTTAAAATTTACTCCGGTGTGGGGGAGGAGGTAGAAAGCAGTGCTCAGATTTGATGCTGGCGGATGAACAAGTCAAAGAAAATGCCAATTTTAGAGACACAGGCGATTTATCGCTCGAGTGTTGTGTTCTTTTACATAGAAATATAACTGCTTTTGCTGTTCGGGGTTCACACAAAATTGGAGAAAGGACCACACCACAAAACTCAAAAGCATCTCATGTTACAGTGGTTAGCACTGTTGCTTCAATGCGCCAGGGACCCAGGTTCGATTCCCAGCTTGAGTCACTCTGTGTGGTGTCTGCATGTCCCCCTCCCCCCGTGTCTGCATGTGTTTCCTCCGGGTGCTCCGGTTTCCTCCCTCAGTCCCAAAAGACATGCTGTTAGGTGAATTGGACATTCTGAATTCTCCCTCTGTGTACCCGAACAGGCGGCAGAGTGTGGCGACGAGGGGATTTTCACAGTAACTTGATTGCAATGCTAAGCCTACCTGTGACAATTTTTTTTGTTTAGAACTTTAAGAGTATCCAATTACTTTTCTTCCAATTAAGGAGCAATCTTTCGGGTGGGGGTGGGGGTGGGGGGGGGGGGGGAGAGACCCACGCAGACACGGGGAGAATGTGAAAACTCCACACGGACAGTGATCCGGGGCCAGGATTGAACCCGGGTCCTCAGCACCGCGAGGCAGCCGTGCTAACCCACTGTGCCACCATGTCTACTTGTGACAATAATAAAGATTATTATTATGTAAACTGTTCCCAATCACTGCTTTGTTTATAAGGTGATTCCGAAAGAACCTTCTGCACTCAAACTGGCAGGTATTGATTGCCCTCTCGTTTTCCCACTCTTGTCCGGATAGTTAGTTGTCTTTAGAACCACCAGGGGCTACATACAGAGGTGACCTATTGATCATTAAAACTATTTAGCATTCCCTATCTGCCATGTTTGTACTGAGCCCCCCCCACCCCCCCCCCCCCCACCCCCACCCCATGAAGGACGAACGATCTATTCCCCAATGAGCAGCCTTGTGAATACTGCAGATTCGTTTTTTTAAATTATTTTAAATGGTATTAGCATCTCACAGTTCCAAAAATAACTAGATCTGGCTGTTACGTGATGGTCCTAAATTGCAGTTGGGAATGGCTCCCCCGTCAATGTACTGTTTATTTTTGGAGACGATTTTCTTTTCACACTTCAGGTTTGCAAGAGGTGAGACAACGGCAGTGTAGAATCGGAAAGTAATGAAACTTGCCTCGTTAAGTGTAATGTTTAAAATGATCAAAGATCATGGATATTGCATGTGGGGCTCGTGTTGCAAACTTTGCCTGAAATGACTAATCTTTTATCAGCATTCTTGGTGACTAAAAGCTACCTTTCCTCAGTAGTTTCACAGCACATTGAAAACATTAATTTTAATGGTTGCAGACGGAGGGGAATAAACACTATGAAAGGCTGAATGGCCTTCTCCTGCTTCTATTTTCTACGTATGTTTCTATGATGCACAGTGCCAGGATGCTTCACTTGTTCTGAGAGTGCAAGATCCAGGGGTTACAATCATAAAATGTCCTTTCACTGTACATAGAACATAGAACAGTACAGCACAGAACAGGCCCTTTGACCCTCAATGTTGTGCCGAGCCATGATCACCCTACTCAAACCCACATATCCACCCTATACCCGTAACCCAACAACCCCCCCCCCTTAACCTTACTTTTATTAGGACACTACGGGCAATTTAGCATGGCCAATCCACCTAACCCGCACATCTTTGGACTGTGGGAGGAAACCGGAGCACCCGGAGGAAACCCACGCACACAGGGGGAGGACGTGCAGACTCCACACAGACAGTGACCCAGCCGGGAATCGAACCTGGGACCCTGGAGCTGTGAAGCATTTATGCTAACCACCATGCTACCCTGCTGCCCAAAGTAGGTAAAGGTCTCTCAGTAATGGTGTGGTCAGTTTGTTTCCCAGTAAGCTGTTTTGTTCAAATTAAATGTGGCTCTTTCCTGAGCAGCATGATGGCACAGTGGTTGGCATTGCTACCTCACGGCGCCGATGTCCCACGTTCGACCCCGGCTCTGGGTCACTGTCCGTCTGGAGTTTGCACATTCTCCCCGCGTTTGCGTGGGTTTCGCCCCCACAACCCAAAGATGTGCAGAGTAGGTAGATTGGCTACGCTAAATGAATGAAATGAAAATCGCTTATTGTCACGAGTAGGCTTCAAATGAAGTTACTGCGAAAAGCCCCTAGTCGCCACTCCCGGCACCTGTTCGGGAAGGCTGTTACGGGAATCGAACCGTGCTGCTGGCCTGCGTTGGTCTGCTTTCAAAGCCAGCGATTTAGCCCAGTGTGCTAAACAGCCCCGCTGTATGCCTAATTGGAAAAAATGAATTGGGTACTCCAAATTTATAAAAACAAATGTGACTCTTTCCTGTTGAAGAAGATGAGATTCTATTATTATTGCAATAATTCCTTAATTTGGGAAATAAAAACTTGCATTCTGCAGATACGGGTAGAATGTGCAAACTCCACCTGCATCACCCAGTGACAGGATTGAACCCGGATCCCTAGCACTGTGAGGCAGCAGTGCTAACCATTGTGTCACAATGCCACCGTAATGAAGTACTTTTCACATGTTATCATAGTACTGTTGCAATGTAAGAAACAAGGCAGCCAATTTGCTCCCAGGAAATGTGCTAACATTCAGATAATCTGTTTTTGTGATGTTGATTGTGGGATAAATATTGGCCCGGATAACAGGGGTAACTCCACTGCTCTTAGGGAAAATGTACTGGGATCCTTTACACCCACCAGAACAGGCAGATGGGATCTTGGTTTAATGACTAATCCAAAAGACAGTACAAATATCAGCCTTGATTTCTGTGCCCAAGTCCTTGAATGCAACTCACACCCAGAACCTGTGCCTCAGATGAGAGTGCTCCCCACTGAGAAAGAGCTGGCATGGGGAGATGTGGGCTTGATGGAGAACTGCCGATTTTGGTTGTGTCAAATTTTGTCCAATCCTCCTGTGAAGAATAGGGCAGAATTTCACATGCGACATGCAAGCTTGGCAGGGGGAGCCAGAAGCAGCAGCGATTCCCAGTCCTGCCGAGATCAATTGAGATTCGCGATATTGTGCTGGCTGGCCACTTAAGTGACAACCAGTTTAAATTGCGGCCACAGTGGCCCAACGGGGTCAGCGGGTGCTGTGCCCAGCAGGGTCAGTGGGTGCTGTGCCCAGTAGGGTCAGTGGGTGCCATGCCCAGCAGGGTCAGCGGGTGCTGTGCCCAGCAGGGTCAGTGGGTGCCGTGCCCAGCAGGGTCAGTGGGTGCCATGCCCAGCAGGGTCAGTGGGTGCCATGCCCAGCAGGGTCAGTGGGTGCCGTGCCCAGCAGGGTCAGCGGGTGCTGTGCCTAGCAGGGTCAGCGGGTGCTGTGCCTAGCAGGGTCAGTGGGTGCTGTGCCCAGCAGGGTCGGCATGTGCTGTGCCCAGCAGGGTCAGTGGGTGCTGTGCCCAGCAGGGTCAGTGGGTGCTGTGCCCAGCAGGGTCAGCGAGTGCCGTGCCCAGCAGGGTCAGTGGGTGCTGTGCCCAGCAGGGTCAGCGGGTGCTGTGCCCAGCAGGGTCAGTGGGTGCTGTGCCCAGCAGGGTCAGCGGGTGCCATGCACAGCAGGGTCAGCGGGTGCTGTGCCCAGCAGGGTCAGCGGGTGCCATGCCCAGCAGGGTCAGCGGGTGCCATGCCCAATGATGGCCTACTGCAAAGTTTAACGGCAACATGCAGAGCCCACCGAGGCATCACTGCCTGTAGAATAGCCAATGCTGGGATATGAAGAGAGGCAGTGGCATAGTGGTATTGCCACTGGACTAGTAACCCAGAGACCTAGGATAATGCTTTGGAGACCTGGGTTCAAATCCTATCAGGGTAGATGGTGGAATTTGTATTCAACAATAAAAATCTGGAATTAAAAGTCTGGTGATGGCCATGAAACCATTGTCGACTGTCATAAAAACCCATCTGGTTCACTGATGTCCTTTAGGGAAGGAAATCTGCCATCCTTACCCGGTCTGGCCTACACGTGACTCCAGACCCACAGCAATGTGGTCGACTCTTAACTGTCCCTTCAAGGGCAATTAGAGACGGGCAATAAATGCTGGCGACACCGACACCCCAGCGACAAATACATTTTTAAAAACAAATTAGGCGGGAGTTGAGTTACGGTGACCAAGCAAGCCCATCATTTCCCAGACAACTAACAGACCACTAATTAGCGTGGCCAATCCACCTAGCCTGGACATCTTTGGGTTGTGGGGGTGAAACCCACGGAATCATGGGGAGAATGTGCAAACTCCACACGGACAGTGAGCCAGGACCGCGATTCGAACCCGGGTCCTCAGCATCGCAGTCCCAGTGCTAACCACTGTGCCACGTGTCACCCTCAAAATCTGCGGCACTTTTCCTCTGTCATGTCCAAATAGTTTGAACGCTGCCTGTGCCCCCTGGCAGCAGGGCAGTGGCACCTTCTGCAGGGCTGTGCTCCTTGTCCACCTGGCTGTCCCTCATGACCCTGTGCCTCTATCCCAGCTGGATGCGGGTGGCCACCAGGCCTCTTCCCTCCTTGTTCCCTGTCCTCCGAGGAGGTGCCCCACGCTGAGTAAACAATACCCATCTGCGTGGATGACCCCCGCACAAGAGGGTGACAGAGGGAACTACCTCTGGTGCCAGAGGGGAACAATGAACTGAGAGCTCCACCCTATGCTGATCCCAACATAGGAAACACTCTCTCAAAACAGCAGAACACAACCGCAACTCACTCCCTAAAACTCCCAACCCCTCATCCAGCAATTTCCCCATTCCCCTTTCTTATCCTGCACTTGAATCCAAGAAGTTAATAATCGGTTGGTCTGTTTGCCTGGGTTTCCTGCATTCCGAACTTGAAATCACACAGGGAAAATAAAATCTGTCAATTGGGGATTTAATCCTGGGCCACTGTGCGTGTGGAGTTTGCACATTCTCCCCGCGTCTGTGTGGGTCCCCCCCCCCCCCCCCCCCCATAACACAAAAGATGTGCAGGATAGGTGGATTGGCCATGCTAAATTGGCCCTTAATTGGGAAAAATAAATAATTGGGCACTCTAAATTTATAAAATTAAAACAATCCTCTCACCAAGCAGGATGATTGTCGGCGGTGCTCTGCTAATCCACATCTGCACCCGCTCACCGAAATAGCACGCATGTGCGTGATGATGTCGGGATACGTGCCAACGTTATCACATGCATTTAATGTACTTCTGGGTCGGGCAGCTCCACAAGTGTAGCACTCTCCGAGTGTCAATCAGAGGGTCAGCTTTAATCTGTGCAGAGATAGCTGTCAGTGTTTCAAGCTGGGTTTTTTTTAATTTCAAAAATATACTTTATTCATAAAACCTCTGAAGAAAAAACATTACAAATACATTTCAAATTGTCATAAAAGTAAAGTAAGATAATAGTTACACTTTCTTCAGATGCTCTCTGAGGGTGTCAGTTCAATAATGAGGACACTACACACATTTCAATATTTCCATTACAATTCTTTTCAAATTATTTGGTGCTTCAGTACAGTTTTATACATTAAGTATTAATCACCCGGACCGGGGCTTTTACACGGTTACCAGCTCCTTGGTGTACAATTGCTGAAAGGCCTTTCACAGTGGCCTTTCCCCATTGCACCTCGGCCGTAGCTGCCCCAAGCTTGAGTTCGTCCCTCAGCATGTCGTCCTGGACCTCGGAATGTGCCAGTCTGCAACACTCGGTCAGGGATAATACTTTGCACTGGAAGATCAGCAAGTTTAGGGCAGGCCAAAGAGGGCTGGTTCAGCACACTGGGCTAAATCGCTGGCTTTTAAAGCAGACCAAACGCTGGCCAGCAGCACGGTTCGATTCCCATACCAGCCTCCCCGAACAGGCGCCGGAATGTGGTGACTAGGGGCTTTTCACAGTAACTTCATTGACGTCTACTCGTGACAATAAGCAATTTTCATTTTCATTCATCTTTCACCGAGTTGATGACCTTCCAGCAGCAGTTGATGTTTGTCTCGGTGTGTGTCCCTGGAAACAGTCCGTAGAGCACAGAGTCCTGTGTCACAGAGCTGCTCGGGATGAACCTTGACAAATACCACTGCATCACTCTCCAGACCGTCTTCGCAAAGGCACATTCCACAACGAGGTGAGTGACTGTCTCACCCCTCCACACCCCCCCCCCCCTCCTCCATCCGGGTTAGGGGATAGGGTGGAGGCGTGGGCTTAAGTAGGGTGCTCTTTCCAAAGGCTGGTGCACACTTGATGGGCCGAATGGTCTCCTTCTGCACTGTAAATTCTATGATCTGATGGGGAGGGCTCTTCTGACATCCAGCCAAGCTAGGTCTTGGTGCTTGTTTGAAAGTTCTGGTGATGAGGGGTTCTGCCAGATGACTCTGAAAGTCTGCTCAGTCATCTGACAGGGTCCACGGCCTCCTCTTCCCTAAGGGCCTCGAGGACATTGCGTGCAGGCCACTGCTTGATCGCCTTGCGGTCAAAGGTGTTTTTCTTAACTAATGTTTCCATGAGGGACAGGTGATACGGCACGGTCCAACTCCTTGGAGCGTTCCGCGGCAATGTGACCAGATCAATCCTTCATAACACCGGGGACAGGTAGAACCTCAGTACATAGTGACGCTTGGTGTTTGCGTAGTGGGTGGTCCAAGCACAGCGTGATGCAGCCACACACAAAGGTGGCCATCAGGATGAGGGCGGCCTTGGGTACATTTCGCTCTCCCTTACCCAGAGATTTGTACATGGTGTCCCTTCGGACGCGATCCATCTTGGATCTCAGTGTTTCAGGCTGTTGGCCCTCTCTCAAAAACCGGGAGATGGCACGCATGCATGGCACGTAGAAAAATCAACATGGTGATTAGATGCAAACAAGGCATCTTTTGGAGGTGCTGTCTTTCACATGAGACTTTATAATTGCTGCCTTTCAGGTTGATGTACAAACAAAACTCGTGGCACTATTTCAAAGAAGAGCAGGAGTGTTCCCCTTGATGTTCTGGCCAATTATTATTTCTTAATTAACATCACAAAAGCAGATTATGGGGTCATTATCATATTGCAGTTTTTAAACATAAATTTAGAGTACCCAATTATTTTTCTTCCCCCAATTAAGGGGAAAATTTAACTTGGCCAATCCACCTACGCTGCACACAAAAATAAAATAAACTTTATTGTCACAAGTAGGCTAACATTAACACTGCAGTGAAGTTACGTGAAAATCCCCTCGTCTCCACATTCCGGCGCCTGTTCGAGCGCACACGGGGAGAATTCAGAATTCTCAGCTGGTACGGGAATTGAACCCGCGCTGCTGGCCTTGTCCTGCATCACAAACCAGCTGTCCGGCCCACTGAGCGACATCTTTAGGTTGTGGGGGTGAGACCCACGCAGACACGGGGAGAATGTGCAAACTCCACACGGACAGTGACCCGGGGCCGGGATCAAACCCGGGTCCTCGGCGCTATGAGGCAGCAGTGCGCCACCGTGCTGCCCATCGTATTACTGTGCACAACTGGCATTTTCTATTCTACATAGTTGTGACGCTGTTGAAAGGCGCTACAGAAACGCAAATCCATTTTTGTTTGTTCTATCAACTGACCACCTTGTGGGATGGGAGTGCTCCCTGTCCTGGGAATGTGCTTGCGGTAGTATGACTAGGGGTATTACGGTACCTGGTAGTGTGAGCTGCCATTGGTGCAGAGGACTCGCGGCCCATTGGCCCAGGTATGTCATGTACCTCTCTGCAGATTGGCTGAGAGGTAGGTAGCTCCGCCTATGAGGCGGGGTATAAGAACCCGTGTTCCCCGGCAGTCTGCCATTCTTCTGTACGTCTACTGCCGGGTCCACTTCTTGTGTATTAAAGCCTATCGTTCGGACTTGATCTACGTTTCATGTCCATTGATTGTGCATCAGTGCTGACAGAAGCACCGCCAAACCCAGCTGCTTCACCCATGATGGCATGTTTACCGGCAGCGGTGAGGAAGACCCAGATTGAAAATAAATCACACGACCTAGGACAAGGAAAGCCAATCCAGGAGTTTAGATTTTGACGTGTCGGCTACCTAAGACGGCACTCCTGCACCTCCTCAGCTTCCCCTGAGAGCAGAGCTCGCAGAGAGCGGCTAACCCACTGCCTCTGCCTGCCCCGAGGGAATGGTTTGTGCGTCTGAAGGGCTCTGGAGGGAAGAAAAGATGTGGAAAGGGCAATCCTGTTTTTTTTTAAAACGCCATGGGAAAAAACTGTAACATTGAGGAAGATACCAGTGAAGAATCTTGCAGAGAACAACACAGAAACAGGAGGAGGCATTCGAGTTTCTCCACCTTCCACCACCATTCAGTCAGGTCACAGCTAATCTGTACTTGAGTTCCATTTCCCACCTATTAGCAGATATCGGGGCGTGTCGTTATGCTTGTTGTTGACCTGCTTTTTGTTTTCTTCTTTCACTAGACTCCTGGGAGCCTGATCCAAGCTGCTAGGGGTTTTTTTTTTAGCTTCCCTTTCTCCCTCTTCAGCTATTCTCTGTCTCACACATGTCGCCTTTTTTTTTCACTTCTCTTGTTAGACCTCCCTTTTTGTCTCCTGTCAAGATCACATCTGCCACTTAATCATCTGTCATGCACCCAAACACTTCATTCTGTTTCTTTCCCTGTGTGTTGGTGTTTTTCCTCCCCGTTCCCTCGCCGTTTTCCGTTTTTAAATGCCGCTCAACTGTAACATTTCCTGGTCTTGAGAGAGGGCCAACAGCTTGAAAAATTGACTGCTATTTTCCCACAGATGCTTCCGGACTCGTGAGTGGTTCCAGCTTTCTGCTGTTTTCTTCTTTCTTTCTCTCTCTCCCACTCTCTCTGTTCCCCCCCCCCCCCCCCCCCCCCCCCCCGAATAACTGCAAGTTCTGTCTTTGGATTACCATTTTTATTGGACTGAATTGCTACATTGCTGGAAGGAACTTTAAAACTCTCATCCCTGTTGTCAAATCCCTCCATGAATTCCGCCACCCCTCCCTCTGTCACCTCCACCAGCCCTACAACCCTCTGAGATTTCTGTACACCTCCAATTCCTGCCTACTGCACATCCCTGATTTTCACTCCCCCCCCCCCTCCATTACCAGCGTTCCTTTAGCTGCCTGGGTGCTAAGCTCTGACATTCCTCCTTTCAACCAATCCTGATTCTCCACCTCTTCTTTCAGCTTCTCCCGTTTAACTTGGGAGCAGCCACAATGCCGGTTGACCACCTTCTCCATCTCCTCCTGCCAGTCACCCCTTCCTATTCCAATCCCTCTGGGTTTAGGGGCTGTTTAGCACAGAGCTAAATCGCTGGCTTTGAAAGCAGAGCAAGCAGGCCAGCAGCACGGTTCGATTCCCGTAACAGCCTCCCCGAACAGGCGCCGGAATGTGGCGACTAGGGGCTTTTCACAGTAACTTCATTGAAGTGACAATAAGCGATTTTCATTTTCATTAAGTCTCTCACCACCGCATCTCTCCACCTTGTCTTAAGCCTTCCTCCCCTTCTTCCAGCCACTTCCACCTCCATCGCTCACTTCACCATTTTTCCGCACTGTCTTTCCACAACCGATGAGTATATCATTTCAATCTCTCCTTTTACTTTATTTGATGCTCCCATGATTTTCACCGACCCCCTGATGTGCTAGATGTTGACTTCTGTCCTTGCTCGTTACTCCACACGTCCATCTCAGTATCTGAATCACATTAGTATCCAGTTGTTGCTTTTCTCGCCCAGATATTATCCAGGTTTCTTCACTATATAACAAGGCCGGCAACACATCCACCTTGTAGATTCTTCCTTTGTGTTTCAGCCATCATTTCCTATAACATAACACCCCAATGCACTTCATCCAATTACTCCAATCAGAGTAAATCCTTTGCTTAAATTCTATTTCCATACTTCTATCTTCTGCCACCACTGGGCCCGGGTATTTTTAACTACTCATTATCCCCAAATCTTAACTCTGACCATCCTCCCTCGGTTCAAACTGATGGTCCATAAATTGGGCCTTTGGTCAACTGATCTTTGTGCCTCTGTCTGCCAGTGCTTTCCTCCAGATACTCGGTTATCATCTTCCCCTCCACATAGCTCAGTATCATTGGAAAACATTATTGATCACGGCAATTCCTGACTCATATGTTCAGTTAGAATATCCGTGACAATTTGTGAAGAGGATGGGGCTCAATACCGATCCTTAGCTTTTGGGCATCTGTCCTAATCTCCTTGGGTGACTTAGCATCAAATTTTGTTTGATAATGGTCCTGCAAAGCAACTTGGAACTTTTATTATGTCAAAGGCACCATATAAATGAAAGTTGTTGGTGTGTGTACTTTCAAAGAAAAGGATCACACTGCCAGCTCGGAATTGCAGATAAACGGTTTGCACAGATTAACTGTTGCAGGCTGCACTTTACGCTACTTTAATGAGTAGCACTCTGGCTCTTGGGTCAGAACGTCCTGGTTTCCACCCAGAGATTTAAGCGCAAGATCTGGGACGATACTCTGATGCAGTACTGAGGGAGTGCTGCACAGTCAGAGGCACTTTCTTGAGTATGGGGCATTAAACCGAGACACTGTTTATTATCACGGGTGGGAGTAAAAGATCCCACAGTGCTATTGGACAAATAGTACGAGAGTCAATTCTGTACATTCACAAGGTCACATTGCTGCTTAGGGGATCGTGCACAAATTGACTGCAGAACCAAATAATAATAATAATCGTTTATTGTCACAAGTAGGCTTCAATGAAGTAACTGTGAAAAGCCCCTAGTCGCCACCTTCCGCCACCTGTTCGGGGAGGCCGGCATGGGAATTGAACTAGCGCTGCTGCCTTATTCTGCGTGACAACACAGCTGTTTAGCCCACTGTGCTAAACCAGCCCCTACAACATAATGAGAGTGCCGAAGCATCAAAGGTTTTTTGTTGGCTGTAAAGTGTTTTGGGGTGTCCTGAGGTTGTTAAATTTGATCTATAAATGCAAGTCTTTTAACTTTACGGTCACACTGTGCTGCACCTAGTTTTGGAAGAGAGGTATCTGTTCACTGCTGTCTCACTTGGGACTGAGTCTCTTGCATTTGCATTACTTAACTGGCTTGTGACAGAACTACAGACTCTTGTTTCCTTGTGCCTGCGATGCCTGGCGATTGAAGAGAGCCCGACTCTCGTGTGCTATGCACTGGGTATCCTTCTGTTGGCTGCACAGGTTGGTTGTGCAAATCCTACTGGATCTTGGACTCATGGAGCCGGAGGCTACCCCAGGATAAACTTTTCATCGGAACGAAGTTGAGCTGACACGTTGGGCTGGGTTTTCTCCGTCTTCAACAAAAGGTGGAGTCACACGGGATCAGAGGAGAGCTGTCAACGTGGATACAGAACTGGCTCGGTCATAGAAGACAGGGGGCAGCAGTGGAAGGGTGCATTTCTGAATGGAGGGCTGTGACTAGTGGTGTTCCGCAGGGATCAGTGACCTTTGTTGTCTATATAAATGATGTAGAGGAAAATCTAACAGGTTTGATGAGTAAGTTTGCGGGCAACAAAGGTGTGTGGGTTAGGTGGATTGGCCATGCTAAATTTGTCCTTAGTGTCCAAAATTGCCCTTAGTGTTGGGTTGGGTGATGGGGTGGGGGTGTGGGCTTGGGTGGGGTGCTATTTCCAAGAGCCGGTGCAGACTCGATGGGCTGAATGGCCTCTTTCTGCACTGTTAATTCTATCTATCTATCTATAACACAAAGTTTGGTGGAGATGTGGATAGTGAAGAGGATTGTCAGAGGATACAGCTGGATATTGATCGGTTGGAGACTTGGGCGGAGAGATGGCAGATAGAGTTTAATCCGGACAAATGTGACGGAATGTATTTTGGAAGGTATAATACAAGTGGGAATTATACAGTAAATGGCAGAACCCTTAAGAGAGAGATCTGGACATACAGGTCCACATCACTGAAAGTGGCAACGCAGGTGGAGAAGGTGGTCAAGAAGGCATTTGGCAAGCTTGCCTTCATCAGTCAGGGCACTGAGGATAAAAATTGGCAAGTCATGCTACAGCTGTATAGAACCGTGGTCAGGCCACGTTTGGAATATTGTGTACAATATTCTGGTCACCACACCATGGTGGATACTTTGCAGAAGGTACAGAAGAGGTTTACCAGGATGTTGCCTGGTATGGAGGATATTAGCTATGAGGAAAGGTTGGATAAACTTGGATTATTTTCATTTGAACAATGGAGGTTGAGGGGCGACCTGATAGAAGTTTACAAAATTCTGAGTGGCATGGACAGAGTGGATAGACAGACGCCTTTCCCTAGGGTGGAAAAGTCAATTACTAGGGCCATAGGTTAAAGACGCGAAGGGCAAAGTTTAGAGGAGATGTGCAGGCTAGGTGGATTGGCCATGCTAAATTGCCCCTTAATTGGAAACATGAATTGGGTACTCTAAATTTATAAAACAAAACAGGCTGAATCAGCTAGCCACCATGTGCACGCAGATTAGAACATAGAATTTACAGTGCAGAAGGAGGCCATTCGGCCCATCGAGTCTGCACCGGCTCCTGGAAAGAGCACCCTACCCAAGGTTAACACCTCCACCCTATCTTCATAACCCAGTTACCCCACCCAACACTAAGGGCAATTTTGGACACTAAGGGCAATTTATCATGGCCAATTCACCTAACCTGCACATCTTTGGACCGTGGGAGGAAACCGGAGCACCCGGAGGAAACCCACGCACACACGGGGAGGATGTGCAGACTCCGCACAGACAGTGACCCAAGCCGGGAATCGAACCTGGGACCCTGGAGCTGTGAAGCGATTGTGCTGTCCACAATGCTACCGTGCTGCCCCTTCTATTGCACCCTTCAATCCCGCCTTCGGGAAAATGGCCCGGGTGAGGGATGGAGCTGGGGAACTGGCGTAGCGCTGGCGGTGACTATTTTTAGTCCCCGGTCTGTTTCCATCCCTGGTGCAGGCTCAAAAGCTCTGTGCTTCTTTCACATCAGATACTGCCTGACCTGCTGAGCTTTTCCCGCATCTTCCTGTGCTCATTTCAGATTTCCACAAGCACCTGTATTTTACTTTTGTTCCAAAATAAATTTGTTGGATTTTCTGATTGCAGCCCACCTACCTAATTACCAGTTACCGTGCAAGCTTGCTTTGGTGTTGCCAGCAATAGCATTGGAACCGGCAAAACCAGCAGAGAACTTGTTGCATATATTAAGGAGACTAACTACCTGTTGGGACTCTAGTTGAAGTTGTGCCTGCCGTGTTTGCAAAGGCAAAATATAAGTAGTAGTTGTAACAATTTAAGTAATCCACTTCCAACAAATCTTGCTCTGAAGAAGATTTGGATTGGATTTGTTTATTGTCACGTGTACCGAGGTACAGTGAAAAATATTGTTCCTGCGTACAGTCCAGACCGATCGTTCCATACATGAAAAACATGGGACATACGATAAATACACAATGTAAATACACAGACATAGACATTGGGTGAAGCTTACGGAGTGTAGTACTGCTCAGTAGAGAAGATGTGTGAAGAGATCAGTTTAGTCCATAAGAGGGTCATTCAGGAGTCTGGTAACAGCGGGGAAGAAGCTGTTTTTGAACCTGTTGGTGCGAATTCTCAGACTTTTGTATCTCCTGCCCGATGGAAGGAGCTGGGAGAGAGAATAACCTGGGTGGGAGGGGTCTTTGATTATGCTGCCTGCTTTCCCCAGGCAGCGGGAGGTGTAGACAGAGTCAATGAATGCCATATGGACTCAAAAGGTTACCTCTGTTTTTTCCCCCACAGATGTCGCCTGATCTCCTGGCTTTTTCCAGCATTTTACTTTTTTATTTCAGACGTCCAGCATCCGCAGTATTTTTATTTTTGTGTCTCATTCCAACAAAAATGGTTGTTGTCAATAGACTTCATAGAATCGCGCGTAGGTGGCATGGTAGCACAGTGGTTAGCACTGTTGCTTCACAGCGCCAGGGTCCCAGGTTCGATTCCCGGCTTGGGTCACTATCTGTGTGGAGTCTGCACGTTCTCCCCCGTGTCAGCGTGGGTTTACTCTTTTTTTTAAATTTAGAGTCCCAATTCATTTTTTCCAATTATGGGGCAATTTAGCGTGGCCAATCCACCTAGCCTGCACATTTTTGGGTTGTGGGAGCGAAACCCACGCAGACACGGGGAGAATGTGCAAACTCTACACAGACAGTGACCCAGAGCTGGGATCGAACCTGGGACCTCGGCGCTGTGAGGCCGCAGTTCTAACCACTGCGCCACCGTGCTGCCCTGTTTTTTGTATTCTTAACAAAGAACAAAGAAAAGTACAGCACAGGAACAGGCCCTTCAGCCCTCCAAGCCCATGCCAACCATGCTGCCCGACTAAACTAAAATCTTCTACACTTCCAGGGTCTGTATCCCTCTATTCCAATACTATTCATGTATTTGTCAAGATGACCCTTAAATGTCACTATCGTCCCTGCTTCCACCACCCCCCCCGGCAGCGGGTTCCAGGCACCCACTACCCTCTGTGTAAAAAACTTGCCTCGTACATCTCCTCTAAACCTTGCCCCTCGCACCTTAAACCTATGTCCCTAGTAATTGACCCCTCTACCCTGGGGAAAAGCCACTGACTATTCACTCTGAATGGGGTGAAATCCATGCAGGCACGGAAAAATGTGCAAATTCCACACGGACAGTGGCCCGGGGCCGGGATCGAACCTGGGACCTCGGCGCAATCAGGCAGAAATGTGCCGCCCTTGAAGACTTCTTTAAGTAGCATTATCCGGGCTCCTTTCTGCTATACTGACTGGCATGTTCAACAGTGCAAGGTTAAAGAGGATGCTAATTAATGTGAAGAGATTCAAAATGGCAGGTCTGGTGTTCCATATTAAAAAGACTGTGGACAGCTGACATTGCTAAGTGCTAACTCTTGATGGTCAATTAGTTTGACAAGCATGAGTCTCAGGAATGTTAGAGGGCAGAATTGCTTCATGCTAAACCCCGCCCTATTCTTTTGCCCATACTTGTCTTTTTTTTAATATAAATTTAGAGTACCCAATTCATTTTTTCCAATTAAGGGGCAATTCAGTGTGGCCAATCCACCTGCCCTGCACATCTTTGGGTTGTGGGGGCGAAACCCACGCAAACACGGGGAGAATGTGCAAACTCCACATGGACAGTGACCCAGAGCCGGGATCGAACCTGGTACCTCGGCGCCGTGAGGCAGCAGTGTTAAACACTGCGCCACCGTGCTGCCCTGTCCATGCTTGTCCTAATATGTGGCTCTGTGTCAGATTTTTAAAATTGTTGCATGAGTTGTGGTGATATGCCATCAATGAACATACGACGAGTGGTGAACGTAACTGAGGCTTTAGTACACTAAACAGCAAGCCTCCTGCCTCTGGACCCGAACTGGGTCGGAGGTGGAGACTTGCCACCTTTATACATAAGCCCGAGGGGAGGAGCCACAGGCAGAGCCAGTCTGGGCAAGCCCAGGCAAGCACAATACAATACACATATAATGCAATAACGTGGTTTACCACATGCGGGCATTCATTGGCAAGGCCAACAGTTGTTGCCCATGCCCTTTTGCCCTTGAACTGAGTGGCTTGCAATAGATCTGGAGTCACAATGAGGGCAGACCAGTTAAGCACGGTGAGGACATGATTAAACCAGATTACGTCTTACACCATTCCGTGATGGTTTCGTGGTCACTATCGGACTAGTTTGCAATTCTGGATTTCTTTATTGAATTTAAATTCCATCAGCTGCCATGGTGGGATTTGAACCGATGACCCCAGAACATTAGCTTGGGTCTCTGGATCACTCGCCCTGCGACGTTGCCGCTATGCCATCAACTCGCCTGTTTTTTGTTTGTAAATCCTCCTGTGAAGGGCCTTGGGATGTTTCCCCCCATTGTTAATTTGCTGAATGCATTGAGGTGTTGCGAATGAGGAATTATCCTGTTAATTAAGTGGTACAAGGCTGCTTGTGTATCTGTGGAACAGAGGATTTTCCCACTCTGCCAGACCACCTGGGGATCCATTATGTGGGGGCAAAGTGCTTCGCTGGGTAATGAGTGAAGACAGAGGATGAGTCAGATTTCCTGCCAGATGCACTGGAGGCCGCTTTATTTTTATTCTTCAATGGGATGTAAGCATTGTAGGCAAACCAGTATTTGTTGCCCACCCCTAATTGCCCTCGAGACGGTGATGGTGGTCTGCTCCATTATGAGCTGCGGCAGTCCATCTGGTGCAAGTGCTGCTGGGAAGTGAGTTCCAGGAGTTTGATCCCACCACCGTGAAAGAGAGGCAATATGATTCCAAGTCAGGATTGTGTGTGAATTGGAGGGGAATTTGCAGCTATGTGATCTCCCTGCTGCTCAAACAGTCACTGTTGTAGATTGCATGTGAATAACAGGCTGCTTGGCAAAGTAATAATAGTCATCTTTATTAACGTCGCAAGTAGGCTGATATTAACACCGCAATGAAGTTACTGTGAAAATTCAGGATGTCCAAGTCACCCAACAAGCACGTCTTTCGGGACTTGTGGGAGGAAACCGGAGCGCCCGGAGGAAACCCACGCAGGCACGGGGAGAACGTGCAGACTCCGCACAGACAGTGACCCAAGCCGGGAATCGAACCCGGGTCCCTGCCGCTGTGAAGCAGCAGTGCTAACCATTGTGCTACCATGCCGCCCTCGAGTAGTAGAGCCAGTTCCCACAGAGCTGCCAGCACCTTCAGGAGAGGAGTGGGAACCTGTGACAAGAAAATGTTGGTTGACACATTTAACAGCTAATTATTTTGGGAGGTGCATTTTTAAAAGTGCTGAATGGAGACATGCAGGGTGTTGGAGTGACGCTGAGCAATGTGGATTGGGAAGGCGGAGGATGCATTCTATAATGAATGCTGAGCGAATAGCTCTTGACTAGTCTAGTGGTGGTGGTGGGGGGGGGGGGGGGGGACAGATGGTCGGGCGAGAAGAGAGGCTTCTTATTGCTAAATTACCAAGTGTTAAGTACGTGGGGACAAGTTTAGTCTCCACTGTATTGGATTCACTGACTTTCCTTTACACACCCAACCCCCATCACTCAATTAAAAAAAAATCTATAACCAACTGGTACTCATTGTCTAAACGCTCACATAAAGAACAGCCACTTGGATGAGAAAGGAAGGTTTGAGACCCACACCAGATATTTAAGTACAAAACTCGGGGCGCAATTTAACCACCGTGTGGCGCCTGGCGCAGATCTGGGAGCGCCGGATAAATACCTGGAAAGGCCGATCTAACCGGTCTGCTGCCGATTGGGCGTTCCGGATCCCGCCCAAATATGGCAAGCGTATAATTAACCCTCGCTTGCATTCATTTCCAACTCATTAGCAAGATTGAAGTCGAATGCAATGGCCTCGCGGGAATTAACCCAGCTCTCCAGGCCACGTTTACCATTCCTTTTTAAAAGCGTGAAGCTGGTGCATTGGCTGCTGAGGGGGAACTGAGGAGGTGAGTGGCTGTTTCCATTTTAAGGCATGCTGCTCAAGGCACCGGAGCTGCTGCCCGGGGGTGGGGGGGGGGGGGGGGGGGGTTTGAAGCGTTCATTCCAGGGTCAGGGGTCGCCCTGTGGTGTTGGGGGGGGGGGGGGGGGGGGGCGGGGAAGGAAGGTGCTTATCGTCTGTGAGGCCTCCAAGCCATGTTTAAATATTTTAGATGCCCGTAGCAAGCTCAACAACACTGTTGCCTGTCTGTGCTACCAAACACTTCCAGGACAGAGCTCTGCTGTTGGTTCTATGCTGAAGGTCACTTTAACTCCCTTTGACTGTGAGCAGCCTCTAGCTTCAAAGCTGAAGACGATTGATAATGAGGAATTGGCTATTGGTTGAGCTCACTTCACAGCTGCAGGTTGTGTTTTCTGCTTGCTCCTGCTGGTGGCTGCAGATGCCTGGAGGCTGCTGTCGCTGCTGTTTCCTTCCTTCTCTGTAGCCAGAAAGAAAGACATTTTTTTTCTAAGACACCTGGGACCTGGAACACCGGACTCAGGGGGGAACGATGTGTCCAGAAGGTAATCTGGTTTGAAGCAAGAAGATGCTGCCAGGACCGGGTGCACGACATTCATCCAAATGGGCCACCTACTAGCGCCACTGAAGAAATGCTCTCGCGGATTGCTGATGCTCTTGTTGCTGGTGTGGCGAGTGCTGCATGTGAGTGGCACGTCACCGCGGGTAAACACGCTGGAAGGCAAGGTTATTCAACTGCACCTTGGAACGGCAGTGGAATATGTGGATGCCAGGATTAGCTCTGGTGAGATTGGGCTGTGTGGGAGGGGCCGGCACAGTTGCGGCTCCTGGATGGAGAATGGCTCTGATACATGGAACAAGTCACACATTGACGGACAGATCATTCCGAGACAAAGTTCTGGACATGTTAACAAATTCTCAGGCTTATCTTCCGTTTTTGTTGAGGAACCTGTGAGGGGTGATACTTTGGGCGCGATTCTCCCAAAACGGGAGAAATCGTAAGGCTGGCGTCAAACCCGGGCGGGTTTGACGCCAGCGCGCCCCTTCCCGACCGGGAACCGATTCTGGTCCCCGGTCGGGGCTAGCAGCCCGACGCCGTAAGCTCCGGCATCACGGGCTTAACGAATTTGGTTAAGCCCGCTTGCCGGAGTTAGCGCCGGCTGACGCGTCATATGACGTCAGCCGCGCATGCGCGGATTGGAAGACTCCAACCCGCGCATGCGCGGATGACGTCATCGCATATTTGCGCGAAACCCGCGCATGCGCGGGCCGGGATGCCCCTCAGCCGCCCCGCGAATGGATACTGCGGGGCGGCGGAAGGAGAAATAGTGCGCGGGCATCGGGCCCGCTGCCCGCGATCGGTGCCCACCGATCGCGGGCCCATGGCACCCTTGGCACGGCCGTGGTACTGCCGTGCCAATCGGTGCCATGGTTATAAAAAGCGAGTTGTTCCCGCCGTTTTTACGAACGGCCAGACCAGATGTGTTTGCCATTCGTAAAAACAGCGTAAAGGGCTGGGACTTCGGCCCATCTATCAGCTGTGAATCGCTGCCGGCCGTAAAAAAACGGCGGAGCAATTCGTGTCGGGAGTTGGGCGGGGGGGGGGGAGAATAGCGGGAGGGCGGGAAAAATGTCGGGAAGGCCCTCCCGCTATTCTCCGACCCGTCGTGGGGGGCGGAGAATCGCGCCCCATGTGTTTGGTTTTCGTGAAAATGAGCTGATGCAGCTTTGTATTGGTGCCAATAGGGAATGGTGATGTTTCCTTGATGTTTTAATGGTTAGTATGATATGCAAAATGTTGCATAATTGATTTTCAAATTTTTGTTACTGTTGACCGTTTAATAAACTAAATATTCTCAAGTGGTATTGCAGTATGGGCAGCACGGTAGATCAGTGGTTAGCACTTTTGCTTCACAGCTCCAGGGTCCCAGGTTTGATTCCCGGCTTGGGTCACTGTCTGTGCGGAGTCTGCACGTTCTCCCCGTGTCTGTGTGGGTTTCCTCCGGGTGCTCCGGTTTCCTCCCACAAATCCTGAAAGACGTGCTTGTTAGGTGAATTGGACATTCTGAATTCTCCCTCTGTGTACCCGAACAGGCCGGAATGTGGTGAAGAGGGGCTTTTCACGGGAACTTCATTGCGGTGTTAATGTAAGCCTACTTGTGACAATAAAGATTATTAAAAACAAAAGTTGTGTTTGCTGCTTGCTCCTTCTTGTGGCTGCAAATGCCTGGAGGCATACGGAAGCATACAGAATGCTTGCCTTCGTTGGACGGAGTATCGAGTATAAAAACTAGCAAGTCATACAGTAGTTGTATAGAACGTTGGTAAGGCCACACTTGGAATATTACGCACAATTCTCGTCGCCCACTATCAGAAGGATGTGGAGGCTTTGGAGAGGATGCAGAGGAGGTTTACCAGGATGTTGCCTGTCTGGAGGATGTTAGCTATGTGGAGAGGAGCAACACGGTGGCACAGTGGGTTAGCACTGTTGCCTCACGGCGCTGAGGTCTCAGGTTCGATCCCGGCTCTGGGTCACTGTCTGTGAGGAGTTTGCACATTCTCCACGTGTTTGCGTGAGTTTCGCCCCCACAACCCAAAGATGTGCAAGGTAGGTGGATTGGCCACGCCAAATTGCCCCTTAATTGGAAAAAATGAATTGGATACTCTAAAATTAAAAAAAAAAGAAAGAGCTTTGTGGAGGGGCTGAATAGACTCGGGACTGTTTTCATTAGAAAGTTGGAGGTTGAGGGGCGACCTGATAGAGGGCTACAAGATTAAGAGGGGCATGGATAGAGTGGATGGGCAGGCACTCTTTCCCAGGGTGGAGGGGTCAGTCACCAGGGGGCATAGGTTTAAGGTCCGTGGGGTAAAGTTTAGAGGAGATGTGGGAGGCAGGTTTTTTACGCAGAGGGTGGCGAGGGCCTGGAACACGTTGCCAGGGGAGGCTGTGGAAGCAGATACATTAACGGCGTTCAAAAGGCATCTTGACAAACACATGGATAGGATGGGGATAGAGGGATACGGCACAAGGAAGTGCTGAGGGTTTTGGCAAAGGGTGGTATTATGAGCGGTATTGGTGACCCTGATGCTGGTCCTCCGACCCCCTCAGGGGAACAGGATGTCCTGTCTCACATCGATGTTGTCGAGAAGCCAGGCCAGGTCAGCATCCCCAAAGTGAGGAGCAGGGCTGCGCGCTGCCTTGCTTATGTGTTGACTGGGAGTGAGTGGTGAGGGAGCGTTTATAAGCAACTCCCTCGTTAGCAGCCAGACGCTGAGGTGCGGGTCTGGTGAATCAGACGGCGAGACAGCCACTATAGGCAAGAAGCTAGTGGTTCCAGCACTAAGTACGTTAAATATGGGACACGATCTCGCTAACACAGCCGTCGATAAGCACCCCGCCAAACACGCCCAAAATGACAATGAGAAATGTTTCCGTTAGGGACGTCCGGTGGCGGCTGTGAAGGAGTAGGTTGCACATTTGGTGGCTCCCGCTCGGGTCGTAACTTTGGACCTTTTTCCCCGATTTTTATTTTGTCGGAACTGAAATGGAAAGTTGATGTTGGATACAACTGTGACGAGGAATCCTACATCAGTGCATGGCGAAGTGGACCAGGAGTGCTCGCAAAGGAAGAAATAGGCGATTGGAGAAGGCTTGGGCTGAGGCTGCAATGGGAGACAGCTGGGCGGAGGAGCGGAGTTCTGGCTCGACAACCCAGCGGTCGACGGAGCAGCTGATGCAGTTCATACAGGAGGGCTTCGCCAAGCAGAAACAGGAATGCTTGGACCCGATTAAGGAGTCGATTGCCCGGCTGGAACTCAGACTGGATGCTGAAGATCGGGCGATCCAGAAAGTGGAGAAGGCGCTGGCTGAGCAGGAGGAGCACCAAGCTGCAGTGGAGATGGAGGTGGGGGTGTTGAGAGACCAACAGAAAAGATTCCAGGAGAAGGTGGAGGATCTAGAGAATAGGTCCCAAATATTCTCAAGTGGTATTGCAGTATGGGCAGCACGGTAGCACAGTGGGCAGCACTTTTGCTTCACAGCTCCAGGATCCCAGGTTTAATTCCCGACTTGGGTCACTGTCTGTGCGGAGTCTGCGCGTTCTCCCCGTGCCGGCAGAACCTGAGAATCGAGGGTCTCCCGGAGGGGTCCGAAGGAGCGGACGCTGGGGCATACATAGCGGGTATGTTTGAGAAGCTACTGGGGGAGGGGACGTTCTCCCGACCCTTGGAGGTGGACAGGGCGCACAGAGCGCTAGCGAGGAAGCCACGTGTGGGTGATCCCCCGAGAGCAATGGTGGTGAGATTCCACAGGTACCTGGACAAGGAGTGCATTCTACGGTGGGCCAGGCAGACACGAAGCTGCAAATGGGAGAACAGCGTCCTGCGTATATATCAGGGTCTGAGCGCGGATGTGGCCAGGAGAAGAGCAGGGTTCAACCAGATAAAATCAAACCTTTTTAAGAAAAAGGTAAAGATGGACTTCTGCACCCAGCCTGTACGAAGAGCAACATTTCTACTTCGAGTCGCCTGAGGAAGCGATGGACTTCGCGAGAAGGAAAGGGCTGGTATCGGACTGAGGTGTTTGGACTGAACTTTGCTGCAGTACTCATGTGGGTTTTTTTCTCTTCTCTTCAGTTTTTTTTTTAAAAAAGCTTTGGTCTTTGGGTGTTACTTGTAATGCCTTTTGTATTGAGTTGAGGTCCGCATGCGGACAAGCTGCTGGAGTTAAAATTTACATTTGCACATTCGCAACAGCTTAGAAAGCGGGAGGCAGCCAGGGAGATTGGGAAAGTAAGGGACAGAGATGGGAACGTGGTCGGAGATTCAGCTGGGGTCAATATAGCGTTCAAGGAATTCTGCAGCAGGCTGTATGAACCCCCATCTGGGCCGGAGGGGATGAGGCAATTCTTAGGGGACCTGAAGTTCCCGAAGGTGGATTAAGACTTGGTGGAAGGGCTGGAGGCCCCGATCGGGTTGGAAGAGATAGCAGATGGGCTAAAGGCCATGCAGTCGGGTAAAGTCCCGGGACCGGATGGGTACCCCGTGGAGTTTTACAAAACGTTCTCTGGGATGCTGGGGTTGCTACTGATGAGGACATTCAATGGGGCAAGGGAGAGAGGGGGGGGGGGGGGGGGGCTTCCCCCGATGATGTCACAGGCCACAATCTCACTGATCCTGAAGCGGGATAAGGACCCGGAGCTATGCGGTTCCAACAGATCGATCTCCCTACTAAATGTAGACTGCAAACTGTTGGCTAAGATCTTGTCATCAAGGACTGAGGACTACGTCCCGGGCGTGATTGGGAAGGACCAGTCGGGATTTGTTAAGGGAAGGCAGTTGGCGGCCAACGTAAGAAGGCTGTTGAATGTTATCATGATGCCCCCAGAGGGTAGGGACGTAGAGGTAGTGGTCGCAATGGACGCAGAGAAGGCCTTTGACCGGGTAAAATGGGATTATCTGTGGGAGGTATTGGGGTGGTTTGGATTTGGGCAGGGATTCATTGACTGGGTCAGGCTGCTGTATCAGGCGTCCGTGGCAAGTGTTCGGACGAACAGGCTGACATCGGGATATTTTGGGCTGCATCGGGGGACGAGGCAGGGATGCCCCCTCTCCCCGCTGTTGTTCTCACTGGCCATAAAGCCGCTGGCAATTGCGTTGAGACCCTCAAAGGGCTGGAAGGAGCTGGTCTGGGGTGGGGTGGGGACGGGGGGGGGGGGGGGGGGGGAGGCATAGAGTCTCGCTATACGTGGACGATCTGCTCTTATATGTGTCGGACCCATTGGAAGGGATGGAAGAAATTATGGGGATTCTGGGGGATTTTAGCCACATGGGGAAAAGCAAAATGTTCGCGATCCAGGCAAGGGGGCAGGAGAGGCGATTGGGGGAGCTGCCGTTTAGAGTGGTAGGGCGATGCTTTCGGTACCTAGGCATCCAGGTGGCGCGGGAATGGAAACGGCTGCACAAGCTTAATCTGGCCCGACTAGTAGACCAGATGAAGGAGGATTTTCGGAGGTGGGACGTGCTCCCGTTGTCACTGGCTGGGAGGGTACAGACAGTGAAAATGACGGTTCTCCCGAGATTCCTGTTTGTGTTTCAGTGTCTCCCCATCTTTATTCCTCGGTCCTTTTTTAAACAGGTTAACAAGGTGATCTCGGGCTTTGTATGGGCGGGTCAGACCCCGCGAGTTAAAAAGGGGGGGATGTTGGAGCGTAGCCGGGGGAGAGGGCGGGCTGGCACTCCTGAAGTTTAGTAATTATTACTGGGCGGCGAATGTAGCCATGATTAGGAAGTGGATGGTGGGGGGTGGGGTGTGGGAGCGAGTAGAGGCGGCATCTTGTAAGGGCAGTAGTTTGGGGGCATTGGTAACGGTGCCTCTGCCGTTCCCGCCGGCACGGTACTCCACCAGCCCTGTGGTGGTCGTAGCCCTGAGAGTCTGGGGGCAATGGAGGAGACATGTGGGAGCAGAGGGAGCATCGGTCTGGTCCCCAATTTGCGATAATCACCCGTTTGCCCCGGGGAGGGTTCCAGAGGTGGCAGAAAGCAGGGGTCGAGAGGATGGGCGATATGTTATAGAGGGGAGCTTTCCCAGCTTGAGGGAACTGGAGCTGAAATTTGAACTGACTGGAGGGAATAAAGCTAAGTACCTGCAGGCGCGATACTTCTTATGTAGGCAGGTCTCCACCTTCCCGCTCCTACCGCTAAGGGGGATACAGGACAGGGTAGTTTCCAGAGTGTGGGTGGGAGAAGGGAGGGTTTCAGACATTTTAAGGAGCTTATGGAGCCAGAGGAATCGCAGATCGAGGAGCTGGAACACAAAGGGGAAGAGGAGTTAGGTGGAGAGATAGAGGATGGTCTCTGGGCGGACGCGTTGAGTCGAGTCAACGCATCCACATCATGTGCCAGGCCCAGCCTGATGCAGTTGAAGGTTCTTTCACCGGGCTCACATGACAGTGGCCCGGATGAGCAGATTCTTTGGGGTGGAAGACAGGTGTGTAAAATGTGCGGGAGGACCAGCGAACCATGGCCACATGTTCTGGGCATGCCCGAAGCTTAGGGGATTTTGGCAGGGGTTTGCAGATGTCATGTCCAAAGTATTGAAAGCAAGGGTGGTGCTGAGTCCAGAGGTGGCGATTTCTGGAGTGTCGGATGACCCGGGAATCCAGGAGGAGAAAGAGACAGACGTTCTGGCCTTTGCTTCCCTGGTCGCCCGGAGACGGATACTATTAGCTTGGAGAGACTCAAAGCCCCCGAAGTCGGAGACCTGGCTATCGGACATGGCTAGCTTTCTCTGTTTGGAGAAAATCAAGTCTGCCCTGAGAGGGTAAATGTTAGGGTTCGCCCGGAGCTGGCAACCGTTCGTCGACTTCTTTAGGGAGAATTAACCATCAGCATAACTGGGGGGGAGGGGGGGGGGGTGTGTGTGTGTGTGTGCGTGTGCGTGTGTGTGTGCCGGTAGTTTAGTGGAGTAGGAGGCTAGAAAAGGTGGGACCTGTGAGAGAGGAAGACGGCTTTTGCACTATGTTTATATTTGTATGTACATTGTTTCTTCTGTTACCATTATAAAACCATAAATACCTCAATAAAATGTTTTTTAAAAAAAAAACAAATGTTTCCGTTAACTCTCACCGACAGTCTTGCATTCTCAATGCAGCATGAGGAATCACTGCACTATCAGGGCTGCCATCTCTTTGATGGGTGTAAAATATCCCAGCGGCCTAGCAGTGGAGATATCCCCATGGTCCTGGCCAATATTTATCCCTCAAGAGGGTGGCGCAGTGGTTAGCACAGCTGCCTCACGGTGCTGAGGTCCCAGGTTCAATCCTGGCTCTGGGTCACTGTCCGTGTGGAGTTTGCATATTCTCCCCGTGTCTACGTGGGTTTCACCCCCACAACCCAAAAGATGTGCAGGGTAGGTGGATTGGCCACGCTAAATAGCCCCTTAATTGGAAAAAATGAATTGGGTACTCCAAATTTATTTTAAAAAAATTATCCCTCAGGCAACATTACCAAAACAGCAACGTGATCATTATTTAACAGTGGGACCTTGCTGAGTACAAGTTCACTGCAGTATTTACTGCATCATAACAGTAACATGAAAAGTACTTTATTGGGTGTAAAGAGATTTGAGACATCTTGAGGACATTAAAGGTTCTATATAAATGCAAATTGTTTATTTTAATGCCTTTAATGTAGAGGGACAGCCCAATGCAATTTAGAAACATAATCAAAAGGAACCAGTGACAAGTATATTAAATCCTTAAAACACAAAGGGGACCAAAATAAATTATAGGCATCTAATTTTACTCTTCTTGTTCCCCATTAAGTACCAAAATCATAAGCAAGTTGTCAGATATTGTCAATTCAAAAAGAGCCAGTTGTTGCTTGTTTTGTTAATTGCCATGACTAATGCATAAAGGAAGACTGCCTTTCGATAACGACACACTGCCGCATTCATTGACCAAACACAATTGGCAGACCTATTGTAACTCTGCAGTTCTAAATGTACAAAGATCACAGACTTGGAATCTCACACAATTCACTAAGCATACAAAATGTTCAGTCCCCATTTCCCATAATCTTGCCCTCCTTTTTTGTCTGCACCAGATTGAGACTGAATTTAAAAACAGCCGTTCTGACCTGCGCTGTGTCGACAGTGAATGGGTCGGGAGGGAGTAATTATGAGAGGTGTGCGCTGTCTCGAATTGATCATAACCAACCGAATTGTGGGTTTGCCTTCTGTAATTGTCTCCCATGACTCGGCATTTCTAAAAGTACACGTGTGGGACGTAGTTTCCTTGCTTGCATCCAGTTAAGAGTGATGTTAATGTTGCACTTATTGAATTACACAAGTTTCAGTCATGTAACAAGGTGGATGCCTGAAATGCAGAAAAAAATTGGGAATTTCACATGTGATAACTAAATGTCTAATATGCCAAGTTCTTCGCTGAAAATGCGTAGAATTTATTGTGGTGTGTGTTTTTATACAATTTAAATGCAAATAGAAATCTCTGAAAATGTCATTGCAAACCACAGAGAAACTTAATTTCACCCTTTTTTTAAATTTCCTCTTGACGTTCAATCTGACTTGCACAGGTGTTGGGTGATAGTATGAACCAAACCCTCCAAATATATCCCTATAATTAAGTTGAGCATTTGTGTTATGTTTAAGGAATTAGTTAATGGATCTCATGGCAACATTGCTGTAATGTGACAAGGCTGCAGACTCGAGAGAATTTGTATGGAATCTAACGAAAGAACGCACATGGAAGGGCACATGTAATATGTGGGGAATTAAAGCCTTTTGCACTTGCAAAGGGAAAAACAGAATTTGGGGATTCCGGCATCAGGAAACTCATTGGGATTTAATTTTTTCATGCTTGCGTTTCAGCCAACCAGTGAATTTTGATCCTATTTTATATCATTGATTAAAAATCACCCGTGCATTCCAATGTAAAGGCAGCTTTAAGTTGAAAAGCTGCTTTCTTTGTACAATTGGTGTGAGACGTGGCTCAATGATCTCACACTCAGAAGGTCATGTGTTAGGGCGGCACGGTGGCACAGCGGTTAGCACTGCTGCCTCACAGCGGTGAGGACCCGAGTTCGATCCTGGCCCCGGGTCACTGTCTGTGTGGAGTTTGCACATTCTCCCCAAGTCTGGGTGGGTCTCACCCCCACAACCCAAAAGATGTGCTGGGCAGGTGGATTGGCCACGCTAAATTGCTCCTTAGTTGGAAAAAAGTACTCGGCTACTTTTCATTTTTTTTAAAAAGAAGGTTGCTTGTTCAATTCCCATTCCCGAGACTTCAGGAAAAATTCCAGAATGTGTCTCCAATTCCATATGCACTGTCAAAGGAGCGGTCTTCAGGACGTAGCCTCATCTTTTCTCTCAGATGAAGAGTACAAGCGTGCGGGCAGCACGCTAGCATTGTGGATAGCACAATCGCTTCACAGCTCCAGGGTCCCAGGTTCGATTCCGGCTTGCGTCACTGTCTGTGCGGAGTCTGCACATCCTCCCCGTGTGTGCGTGGGTTTCCTCCGGGTGCTCCGGTTTCCTCCCACAGTCCAAAGATGTGCAAGTTAGGTGGATTGGACATGATAAATTGCCCTTAGTGTCCAAAATTGCCCTGAGTGTTGGGTGGGGTAACTGGGTTATGGGGATAGGGTGGAGGTGTTAACCTTGGGTAGGGTGCTCTTTCCAGGAGCCGGTGCAGACTCGATGGGCCGAATGGCCTCCTTCTGCACTGTAAATTCTATGATCTATGAATGCAAACGTCCTACAACTCTATTCATTTTTTAAAATAAATTTAGAGTACCCAATTATTATTTTTTTCCAATTAATGGGCAATTTAGCGTGGCCAACCCACCTAACCTGCACATCTTTGGCTTGTGGAGGAGAATGTGCAAACTCCACATGGACAGGGTCCCAGGCCGGGATTCGAACCTGGGGGCCCCAGCACCTTAATCCCTGTGCTAACCACGTGCCGCCCTACTTCGCTATTCAAAGAATTGCAGCAAAGTTCTCCACTGTGTCCCGGTGAGCATTTATCCAGGAACAAACATCACTATAACAGGTTAACAGGACATTGCTTGCATCTTGCTGGGTGTAATATGGCTGCCAAATTTCCTATCTTGCAAAAGTGACTATGCTTCAAAAGTAATTAATAACTTTTGGGACACCCCAAGGTCATGGAAGGCGTTATATAAATGCAAGTTTGCTTTTGTTCACTGGAGACTTTTCAGACCAGTGACAATTTTCGAGCAGCCCAGCTATAGTTTGCTTCAAGAATCCAAACAGTATCTGGTTGGGGAGAGTCTTTGCTGCAAAGAACCAAATCCTCCCACTTTTCAATGTTTTTCTTGAGCTTTGTGTTGCTGCAAACATCCTTGAAGCAGATGTAATCAATGAGGCATAATCAACCCAATTATCCTTATCCTTTGCATACATATCCAGCAAAGTCACCTTGTAAAACACCTCAGTCAAGGAAAGGAATGCAAAAACAGAGACTTTTATATAGTGACTTGCATGGCACCTGGAAATCCCCTCCCCACTTCCAAAGACCTTTCCAGACAATGAGATACTTTTAAAAAATGTAAATTGAGAGTACCCAATTCATTTTTTTCAATGAAGGGGCAATTTGGCATACTCCCCTCGCGTCCCACCACCCTCCTTTCCCCTCTTCCCCCCTCCCTCCCCTCTTCCCCCCCCCCTCCCCTCTTCCCCCC